>NW_017100262.1:443586-447460 GCF_001263275.1 Habropoda laboriosa
TGTATTGAAATTCTAATTGATTCTAATGTATACAAGTGTTACAAGAAGGCTGATTGTATACAGGGTGGACATAGGCCAGCTAGTAGCCCCGGACCACTCTATGAACTTTAACGTCTATACTCGAAAGTGTATCGTCAACACTAACACGTTACCCCGTAATTCTATTTTGATTTCTATTGTAATGTTATAATAACGTATAATTTATTAATTCTCACAATTTTTTGGTATAAATTTATACTTGCAACAATTTGTTACAACATTACATATAACAATTTATACGTTTTTACAATATTCTTCAATGGAAACATAGGTTTTAGCGTTCTCGTTACTTACTCGTGGTTAAATTAATTTCGTAGGGACTAAAAATCAGGTTGTCCTGTGGTTGTAGATTAAAAATAACCATAGTACAGCTAAATTTATCGTGTTAAATAATTCTTCTTACACGAATGAAAAATGTATTCAACGTTTGTTTGTTATAATATCGTGAAATAAATTATATTATACGTTTTCTCCACCAAACTGGACAAAGTACAACTAGTACTTATCGAAATGATTTATCTCTCTCGAAGAAATCGAGTTTGTATAGTGAGAACGTATAAATTGTTATATGCAATGTTATAACAAATTGTCGGAAGTATAAATTTATAACAAAATTGTGAAAATTGATAAATTACAATTCTGCCTGAATTTTTGAAATTCAGAAAAACACAGGTAAACTTCCATTGCATTTAAACGATATTCTCCACCAAACTGGACAAAGTACAGTAAATTCTCTACAAGAGTCAGTAAGTTTACTGTCTCGCAACGTAAATTTAAGTAAATTAGGTTGAACTGCACAGAAAATGCACAGAACTGCACAAATAATTCATTTCACGATATTATAAGAAACAAACGTTGAATACATTTTTGATTTGTGTAAAAAGGATTATTTAACACGATAAATTTAGCTGTACTATGGTTATTTTTAATCTACGACCACAGGTCAACCTGATTTTTAATCCTTACGAAATTAATTTAAGCACGAGTAAGTAACGAGAACGTTAAAACGTACGTTTCCATTGAAGAATATTGTAAAAACGTATAAATTGTTATATGCAATGTTATAACAAATTGTTAGAAGTATAAATTTATACCAAAAAATTGTGAGAATTAATAAATTATACGTTATTATAACATTACAATAGAATGCAAAATAGAATTACGAAAGAATCGGCGATTTTCTGCGAAAAATAATTGATTCCCGCGAAAAACGAAGGATTTCCCGCGAAAAGTGACCGATTCCCGCGAGAAATTATCGATTTCCCGCGAAAAGTGATCGATCTCCCGCGCAAAGTAGTCCGTTTCCCGCGCAAAGTAGTCGATTCCCGCGAAAAATAGTCGATTCCCGCCCGAATTATTAACGACTTTGCTAATGATTTTGGGGAAGGGGTACCGCAGGTATAAATAGACCCGCGAGCTCCCGCGAAATCATTTACCCTTTATACTGGGCCCTAGACACTTCGCGTAATTTTGATCTGAGGGTACTGAGACGTGGGTAGGGTGGTCGAGGGCTTCTGGCTAGCAGCCTATGTCCACCCTATACACACTCAACTACCTTCTCTCAAAATTTCTTTCTGAAATTTACTATTAGACTTTGAATACTCTGCTTTGAATTTTTCTAATTTTTCTAATTATTAAAACTTAAACTTGGACTATTCAAAGTCTAATAGTCCACTATTTACTACTGAACTACTGCTACTTTTTGCTTGAAATAAATTTAAATAATCCTTCGGGTCGTTAATACACGCGAGAAAATTATTATCGAACGTATTTCGAGATTGTTTTGAGGGTTTAGGGAAATCGAGATTTCAGTTTGTTATTGTTGTTCTTCGTACTTGTCGAATAGGATATCGAAATGAATTTGAGAGGTTGCCTAATGAAAATATTTCGGCGTTTCAGCTGTCCATTAATGAAATAAATTTTCGTTACAGGTTATTTCTAAATTTAATATGTACTTTTCTTCCAGCAATCTATAATTTCATTTTCTTTCAGTATTTATGATATTTTCTATGCTATTGAAAAATGAATTTTGAATTTGTTTCATGAATTGTGATTTACTAATCTAATTCTTCGCAGGAGTTGCATGAATTTTGCATGTTAAGTAGTTAGTTACATTATTGAATTGTATATTGTGAGCTGATTTGCAACGAGTGCACTGTACTCGTTGCACTATGCCCCTAATTAAACCGTCCAAGTAGTTTACCGTGATAAATCAATTTTCAATTTTGATAAATATTAGAGTCAGTGCAACGCGTATTGAAATAATAGCTTCATCCTTAGTTCGCTTATTATTGAATATTTTTCCGCGTTTAACTATTTCCTCCCAATTCGCGTTTTTGCTTTTCTTTCAATTTACTCGCGTTTATTTGATACTTTCTTTCAATTTTTCACTCGCGTTCTATGAAAGTTTTGTTCGATAGTAGAGTCTAAAGTAATATAAATTCGCGATTTCTCCCCCTCTAAATGAATCGCGTTTCGAAGCACTTTTCGCGTCGCCCATTCCACAGTGACTCACAAAGTGTGAGTCTGTGAGTCTTGGGAAATGAACTGGGAGAGGAAGGAAGGAGGCAATGCAGTCAAATCCAAGTTGCAGAGCCCAGCTGCCTAATCTTCGAATTGTGAGTGACAAAAATGGGTTTTTTTTTCTGGTGATATGGGTAGTTAGTTGTGTTATATATTGTGCTGCCCCTAATTAAACCGTCTCACTAGTGTTTCGCAATTAATAATCGATTTTTACGAGAAGTTTTCAATTTTTCAAAATATTAGAGTCAGTGAATCGCGTATTGAAATAATAGCTTCATCCCTAGTTCGACTTATTATTGCATATTTTTCCGCGTTTATCTGATATTTCCTCCCAATTCGCGTTTTTGCTTTTTATTCAATTTACTCGCGTTTATTTCATGCTTGTTTCAATTTTTCACTCGCGTTCTATGAAAGTTTTGTTCGATAGTAGAGTCTAAAGTAATATAAATTCGCGGTTTCTCCCTCTCTAAATAAATCGCGTTTCGAAGCACTTTTCGCGTCGCCCATTCCACAGTGACTCACAATTCGTGAGTTTGTGAGTCTTGGAAAATCAACGCTTGGAGGAAGGATGACCATCTGAGAGGAAGGAAGGAAGGAAGGATGCAACGAAATCGACATTGCAGAGCCCAGCTGCCTGTCTGCGAACTGTGAGTGAATTTTTTGAGGGTTTGGTGATTGGTTATATATGTGTGTGCATGTGCATGTTTGAAGCTGAACTACCAAAACTTGGAAGAAGAAATCAAAGGATGTGAGTTCACATCCGAACTCTACTGCACTAAAGGTGCAAACGCCCTCCCATTATTAGAGTATCCCAATAGTATACCGCGTTAATTCTTAATAGAGTCAATTTTCACTACGAATGCCCATTACTTTCGATCGATACGAGAATTTATTACGTCGCGTCGCGTTTCATAATAGCTTCATCCCTTTTTCTTTCTTTGCTTTTCTTTTCTTTTTTTGAGAACGTTCAGTTGTTACCTCCCTTAAACCTTTGCTAAATACCCCATCTAAAATGGACTACATGAGAAAATGGAGGATGGTAAAAATTCGCGATTTCGGGTACTAAATAAAATTCAACGAATTAAACTACACTTGAAAGAAATCGCGATCCGTACACAATTTCGCGCGACACTTCCACAGCTTCCTAAGTCTGGTGGGTCCTTCAGTCTGGCTTTGGGTCTCTCAATCTGGCATTGGGTCCTTCAATCTGGCATTGGGTCCTTCAATCTGGCATTGGGTCCTTTAGTCTGGCTTTGGGTCCTTCAATCTGGCATTGGGTCCTTCAATCTGGCATTGGGTCCTTCAATCTGGC
>NW_017100262.1:447599-451192 GCF_001263275.1 Habropoda laboriosa
AATCTGGCTGCGGATCTCTCAATCTGGCTGAGGATCTCTCGATCTGGCTTTGGATCTTTAAATCTGGCATTGGGTCACTCAATCTGGCTTTGGATCTTTATATCTGGCTTTGAGTCACTCAATCTGGCATTGGACCACTGGTGGAACCAAATTTCGAGGCTTGGAGGACTCAAATCTAGCTGATGGAACTAAAATTCAAGGCTTAGAGGATGCAAATGGTTCACTGAGGGAATTTCAGACTCCATGGATCTGAGAGGAAGATGAGATACAACCAAGTCCAGCTGTGAGTTCTGTGAATGGTGAGTCGCATATTTCCTTTTTCTTTTCTTTTTATATTCATTATGTATTATTTCCAGTTCAGAAATTTTACCACTTTCTTCCAGAATATACACTCGTAATTTATTTATTTGCAATGAATAACCCAATTTACTAATTTTCAGAAGTTACAAAATTTCTAATTTCTTAATTTTTACTAATTTTCAGAAGTTACAAGTATTCCTTTAGCTAGAACAATACTTTTCTCAAAGTATCGACGATATATCACAATTTATCGAAATTACAAAACGAAAATATATAATTGATGCGAGAGATTTGCTTAATGAACATTCTGTGGTAACCCATAGGTAACTGTGTCAAACAATTGTCAAACAAATTTATAATAAAGCTTCTACAGTTTCCACGAACTATTTCGAATTTTAGTTCAATTACAAAATCAGGAACTATACCAATCCTCGACGTCCTTTATCGAATACAAATTCAGTAAGAAATTATGGAATATCCAAGTAAATCAATAGGATTCTTGACGTAATGACGAATCTTGTTAGTGGTGAATCTTAGGCAATTCGCGTCATTTCTTAAAAATTCTCCTTTTCCAAAATTAAACTAGCAAGTAAGCGAAGTGTGTGTGAGT
Source organism: Habropoda laboriosa (assembly GCF_001263275.1). Taxonomy (NCBI): domain Eukaryota; kingdom Metazoa; phylum Arthropoda; class Insecta; order Hymenoptera; family Apidae; genus Habropoda; species Habropoda laboriosa. Next base: position 448,510 of record NW_017100262.1, read on the forward strand.
TTTAATTTTAAGGATTGTAGTTGATAAGGTAAAATAAATTAGCCTAAGAAAATAAAAAATAATTCTATTCATCCGCCGATGGACGTCGTGGGATGCGTGCGTTTTACTTTTAAGTAGTCCATAAAATAAAATAAGTAACTATAAGATAGAAAAATTGTATCGAGTACAATGTGCGCGCTCTCTTACAGTGATACGCGTTTCTCATTCGTAGCTAATTACTAAAAATGCTTTCTACATTTTACTATCGTCGATTCGAAACATAGAACATTAAATTCTCGATCACTCAGTTCCTGCGAGTTTATTCGCGACTTAATCACTCGCGAGTAGCGCGCGATACTCGCGAGTAAATTCGTCGTGTATGCTCGCTGGTTCTTTAGAATGATAGCGAATTTCTCGTTGCGCTCTGAATTCAATCTGACCGCGATTTATAATTTTTTAAAACCCTATCAAAGGAGAGCATTGAATTTTTCCAATCTTTAAATTAACTATGACAAAATGATTAGCGTTGCAATTTCAAATAAAATATAAGACACTCCTTAAAAATTTATGTTAAGAACACGAATTTTTGATAAAGTGTCTTATCTCCTTTGCTACGAATGAGAATCGCGCATCTCTGAAGATAGAGAGCTGCCAGTAGGGCATGTGTTTTTGTCGGGTCCCTTGCGTAGTCACCTCCTCGTGGTGGGACCTGGTAATTGGTATCCTTTTCCAAAGAAAATTCTCACTTTTGAAAAAGGATACCAAGCTAAGAACTCTTATATATTTTACTTTTCAAACATTTGTATCAGACTTTTCTGCGATTTTTCAATTGCATTTCGCATTATTGCAATAATTTCTATCGTTACATTTAATTCTAATTGTTTAGCAGCGTTTCTGCTGCTATCGACCCTACATTTTTTTTTTTTTTTTACGTGGAGGTAAGGTTTCAGAATTGCGCGTGTCTATCGTTCAAGGGTTAAATCTTTCGCAAATTCAGCGAAATTAATCAACGAGGTTTTACAGAAGGAATCAGAGGCAGAGGCTCTACGAGAGCGTTCTTCTACATCGTTTACTTCAAACCGTCTGCGACGGAACACGGTTCGCTCGTTCTGTAATAGAGCTCCCAGCTCGAGAAACAAATCCAACGGCGAACCGAGACACCGTGACGGACGTGGCTCGAATTTTACGCAATTCCAACCAAACCAAATTTCCCTCTCTCTGCCGAAAAACCTGCTTCTCTCCTAAGAGGTTTAGGATTTTACGCGTGTCGTTGGTTCTCCGCGGGTTCTCCTAACCAATATAACACAGAGAGACTTTCGCGTGCGAAACTTAGCTCGAGATCGCGTTCAAGCTATCTAAACGGTTAGGGAAATATTGATTTTTCGTTCCTCCCTCGCGATTCACGTTTTGTCCATCGTTACGCCGGAGGAACGAGTTCCCTCGGAAGGATTCGAGATTTAGCGCGATAGTCGAGCCTACGGGAACCGTGCAGGATATTAAACTTTTTCTTTTACGAGCATCTGCCGTTTTACGAGCGCTGTTTGTCTTTACCCGTAAATCCCTCAATCCAGCGGCAGTCGATTGACTTTCTCGCGAGGTTACGACGTGGCGGAGACGTTCGGCTCTTTAAATCCGCCATGCTAGTTTGCCCGCCGTGCCGTGTCTCGTAAAATCGTATCGACGTGCGGTGTACGAGACGCGTTAGGATAATTAGATTCTATCCGGATAACGCGAATCGTAGAGGCAATTCGAAATGTATTTGCTTCGGTTTGATTCATTGCGTTACGTGGGAAGGAGCAAGCGAGCGGAGCTACTACGATGAAAAATGAATAGAAGCGAGGCGTCGACGTGTCTCCAGACTTTTGCCACAGCTCTTTCGCAATTCCAATCACCGTTGGCGAAACGGGAACACCATTTGTACGGCTCCGAGGCGATGTTTCGTCCGCGAAATCGAGGTTTTAGCGTCTTCGGGAGGAAAGTTTGGCGAGGAGCTGGGAAAAACAAGCAACAGAAACCGCGGTGAAAACACGCCAGTCGCGAGAATGGAATTGTAAGAGTTGTTGGTGCGACTCGATGGAACGAGGAAATAGTTAAGAATAAGCATCCATCTCTCTTTACCTGAGACTCTACCTCCTTCTTTCTTTTTCATTTCCCGCATATACTCGCACAGTCTGTATATTTTTTCCTTCGACAATTAACCTTCGTAAACCCTTTAAGTACTGAATATTCAGGCGCTACCTGCGGTGACCGTCGGATCCCCTTACACCGCTGTGTATGTAAATCAAACCTGGCCGAATCCATTTCAGCGATACCGACCGCCTCTAATTACTAAAATTTCCCCCTAATTTAGCGGAATCACTCCGGAAATCCACGGTGAAATATGTAAAATCGTCTCGAAGGATGCGCGACGCGCACCCTCGGCAGCAGCCAAGTTCCTCCGAGTCCAATTTCTGACGTCTACGCGACGTTCGCATGCGTGGTAACGTCCCAGGGAACGAAGAGCACGAGAGAGAAAGCGAGAGAAACGTGTGTAGGCTCGGGCTCTGGCTGACTGAAGCAAGGGTGGCCGGGGGCGCATTTCCTGCGTTATAGTGGCTGTAAATTTCATATGCGCATTCCGGCTGAGTCGGTTCGAGGTTCGCCCTCGCTTGCATATACATATCTACGTGCAATCCGACGCGGTAACGGCCACTGGCTGGCTCGC
>NW_017100262.1:451214-451569 GCF_001263275.1 Habropoda laboriosa
TGGCTCGCCTCAATGAAAGTCTCCTTTCCGTGAGTGGCTGAATTTAAGCAGCTCCCCCGGGACCGTGTGCTTCCGAAGGAGTTGCTCTCCCTTCACAGGAATTTCGGGCAACGCTCGCCTCCCCTTTAAGGTGGGAGAAACGGGATTCTACGGGCTAACGAACCTACCTCGGCTACGAGGTGGAAAGGCGGGCCACGCTTTTTTCCGCCACGATAATCGTACGTTTCGTGAAATCGTTCGGTGGAATACCCTTTTAAGGAAGCTTCGTAAATTGGCCGTCTTAATTGGCCTTCGTAGGTGTATCGTTCCGGCGGAGCGAGGGCTCCATCTTTTATTCCCCGTCCGCCTCGATGCA
>NW_017100262.1:451646-458804 GCF_001263275.1 Habropoda laboriosa
CGATAGAACGGGTTCCGGGTAGATTCAATCTACCGGATTCCTTCGATGCGTGACGTACGGTCGATCGTTAATTTTTAATTCGCCGCCGCTTTATTTCCGCGCAGATTCGGCACGCGCGACGCTATTTTAATCCCCTCGACGCGACGGAACTGCCGCCACGGGTGCAGCCCCGTGCCACCGCGGTGGCCGTGACAAAAGGGAACGGGGTTAGACCCATAAATTAGGGGTACGAAAATTTCGACGGGGATTCTGTGTGTATGTGTGTGCGTGTTTTTTTTTCATACGCCACGTTTGGGTTGCGTCGTCACGTCTCCAGTCCCGTGGACAGCGAAAAATGTCCCCCTTTGTGTTTCCGTGATTCCGTCGCGATGAACTGGCCGGCCGCTAGCCTTTTTGCGAAAAAACAAACGGATCCGGTTTACGCTTCCTGCACCGGCTCGCTATTTTCCCGATATCGCCCTTTCTACTATCCCTGCAACAAGGACAAGGACACCTTGTGTTGTAACCGCCGAGAGACACCATGCGTGCACGCGTTTCCGGCGCGCCGAAAGGCGGCCCGGTAGACTGGAATCGGCGCAGACCGACGCGAAATTCATCTGCTCTAATCGATCGGCAAGCGTGTGTAGGGTCAGCGTAACTGCGGAAAAAATTTCCTGAATATTTCATCGTCCCGTTATATTCCCGTGAAAATACGCATGACCGTCCACCACCAGAACTCCAGGTTTTTTTCTCGCGCGAACAAACCGATCCCTTATTCACGACTATCTCCTTCTCGCAGCGCCGGGATCGTCCAGGTCGTATGGAAATTTCCAAAGAAGAAAAAAGAGAAAACCTACTCGAACCCCAGAGCTAGTCGAGATGAAGGTATCTCTTTTCAGACCGTTTTCAGTGCTTCCTCCTACGAACCTTACTCTCCCTTTTCTCTCCACTTTTATCGCAGCATCCCCCTTAAACAGAGAGCGAGATAGCTTCTCCTACCTTTCGTTACCTTACGCCACTCCCACACACCGTACCATTAGGAGTTATTATGGTTTACCGTGGTAACTGAACCGGTATCGGAGTAAGTCGGCTGCAACCCGACCGGTATTATACGAGATCTATTCAGAATACGGATAGGTGAACGGCAACTAGTATCTATTATACCTGGCCGTTATTACCAAGTATCTTCCTCGTGACGCAAGCCAAAGGGTCGTAACCGTACGTAAGTACGTACGCCTCTAACGAACGATCACCCGCGGTGGCTACTGCCACCGTGTTCGCGCGAGAAAGCGAAACGCGGACGAGCGAGAAAAGTAGTTCCGCCACGGTTGCTTCTCGCGGGTTATTCCGAGCTCTGTAAACCCACGATTAACGGTATAAACCGGCGCGGCGGCGTTTTACGCCCGGCTATACGAGCCGTGTAACAAGCGTGGACGTTAAACGTTAACCACCGCGTCGTGTGTGTCATTACTAGACGTCTCGTTTTGCCGCGTATCGGTCCCCACGGTTGTTTCTACGACGACAGGCTGGGACTGCAGGTGAAACAGGATTGGATCGAGAGCGTAAGAGGTTCGGTGGGAAAGTTTTGGAGAAGCTGTCGAGGATGAGAAGCGAGGTTGAGAGTGTGTCCTTGCACTTGAACGCGTATCGAAGTGGTCCCACGTGAACCGTAACCCCTTCCGATATCCCGTTGTTATCTTCACGGTAACGTCCCCGATCCTAAGTGACTCCTTCCTCGCGCGTTATCCCGTTTTTCCGCGAGGACGAGCACGGCACGAGGCCGTAAAAACGGCGAGACACGGGAAGCCATCGCCGGCTATGGGATCCGGTGTAATCTGCTACGATTACCTGGCAGACAGAGGAAGAACGAGGGAGAAAGGAGAACGAATTTCGAGCTCGATAAACGTGAACTGTTTCTAATTCTCGTAACATCGACGAAGGTTAGGTTAGCGGAGAAAATCTCCGGGAGATCCTTCGGAGATAATTTCTCTGTTTATCTAGAATCTATAGGTATCTTTGACGCGGCAGAGATCGCGATAGGAGTGTAACTCTGGAGGACAGTTAAGTACGATTCCGTCTTTGAATTTCATGCATATGCAAGAGCAGAGGGTCTACATTATCGCGCTGTAAAAATGGTGATTTGTATGGAACGGAAGATGTCGGGAGGGATCGGAGAACGCAGGTTCTCCGTTTCTGTACACGGTCGTAATCGAATAACGCGAGTTCGACCTAGAAATCCAACTGGAAGAAGAAAATTACAGGTAGAAGAAGGCGGGTCACGGGGCCAAGTCGATCGACTAGCTCTCAGACACCTCAACACCGAGCAAGGTTCACCGTCGTCTCAAGTTCCCTGGAACGATCGTTACCGCTCATCGACACTGTCCATTACGCGGATCGTAATAGCCGAAAGTCTGTCGTACGCTCCCTAGTCCCGGTGGCTTGTTCACCGTGCTCCGTTGCATAAAGGAACACGTATAACCATCACGTGCGAATTATACCGGGGGACGATCGCGCGACAGCGATAATTCCTGCCGTCTGAGAAGTTTAATCGAAACGTACACTCGCTCTAGACGGTTCTGTCTTTACGACGTGCCCGACGCTGTTAGTAGATCTTGCGCCGGAGCGTCTGCACGCACTGTTTTAACTGCAATTTCAACCCCCAAACCGCCGCCACCCTTCTCTTCTCTCTTTCACCGTCTCTGTATTCCAACCTTCTCTCGCCTGACTGCTTCTTCTCTTCTCTCTCGTAATTCGCAGCGTTATCCAAGGGTTCGGTCGATCGACCAATTATAACAGCGCAGGGATCTTCTTAGTTCAAGGTTGTTTTCGCAATTACGTAAACGGAGTTCGCTGGCGCGTTACCGAGTCGCGAAAGAAAGGCTAGAGAATAGACACTGGGTAGGAAAGAGGAAAGTTTTGTGTCGCGGCTAAAGAGAGAAGCCCTTTTGTCGGCAGGAATCAAGGGAACTCGTTACCGATCTCTAGCATGGAGCGATGGAAGTTACTTTGCCGAGAATCGGTCGCCTTACGGCACAGTTTGCGACAATAGGGCTGACTGCAGCCCGGCGAAACTTTCTTCCTGCAACGAGAGGCTGGATTTCCCTCCCTCTCGCTCTCTTACTCGATTCTCTGTGTATGTTAACTTCGTTTACGCTCCTCCTCGATTCTATCCTCCGTAATTATTCAATTCTATTTATCCTCGGTACTCGACACACTCTTCGAGACTTCAAACGAGATCCAACATTTGCCGCGTGAACAAGTTGCACGCGTTATTACCAAACTTCCTCCATTTTCACACTATCGAGCTTCGCTAATAGAACGGATAAGTATTTTTCGTAGCGAATTCCAAGCGTGCCAGCAACAGTCGGGAAATGTTTATTCCTCTCGGAAGTAAATTTCACGTTCTAGGTAGACTTGAACGTTCCAATACACTCTCGCGTGTGCATACGTGCAGTTACACGGTGAACAAAACTCTCTCGTCGTGTCTCTCGATCCGTCTCAGTCCTCCCCTCGCCTCTCCCTCGCCGGTGATCTATTCCTTAATGCATGTAAATGAGATGCGACGCTTGCCAGCGGTACTATACCTACTCGTTGAAATACCACGGCTCGTCTCTTGCCCTGGCAACTGCCGTGAGACAACGGGAACGAGAAGACTGGGGCTTGTCGGCGAGCGAAAAGGAGGATAAACGGGGAAACCGGGAGAATTTCGAGAGGAGAAAGATACACCGTTAGCGGTTAACGTCCCCGACCAGCACAGTCGGGTTACATACCTACGATGCATCAGCACCGAGGGATGCACGGTAAATTCGTGGACCGCGCCGCGACGTGCACGTCCTCGCGTTGTCCTCACGTTGTCCTCGTCGTCGTTTGCGCGCATAATACGTGGGCGGACGTCCTCGTCGTTCACCACCTAAATGTGAACTCGTCGCGCTTACCGTGCTTTCGAATGAAACGGCTGCCTCCACGATTCGTCATTTCTAGCGAGAGAATAACGCAGCCTCGAGTTTCCAATTTTCGTGTATTATTTTATATTCGTATTAGAGTGTAGGAAATAGGTAATTTTGATAAGAAAATGGAAATTACTTTTTCAAATGAACGGTTGCAGGATGAGTTGCGAGAGTAGATATCCTGCCGCGATTCATTTCTTTCCACGGCGATTTACGCGTAACCATTGTTCTTATCGGAAGCAGTTTCGAGAAGTCGCAATTGCCATTGCACGATCGATGCGCGTTAGCTTGGAGCTTTTTAATCCTAGCAGGATTGGCGATTTGTCACGGTATCTCGTACTTCGCATCGAAATATTTCAATGCGGCCCGGCATGTTTTGCCACTCGTAAATCGTCCGCCTATCTCGATTTCCGCGCAAAACCTAGCAACAAACAATGCCAAACTCGCCCGCGTGTTCCACCCCAGATGATCCATAGGGTTTGCTAGGGTTAACGGTGTATCCGCGGGGGAGAGAGGATTTTAATCGAAAATCAACCGCGAAACAACGTCCAGGATACACTTCCACCGGCGGAAACCGGAAAAAGAGAAGAGTGAAACGAAAAAAAAAAAATAGTGGGACACGGAGAATACTTTTGTTCGTGACTTGCGAACTTCGCGACGCGATGCTTGAGTTGACCGGTGCGCAAAGAATTCACGAAACTGCTCTCGCGGCAAACTAATGGCACGAGTGCTGTTTAAATTTGTAGATGAGATTGTGGTGGGTGAAAAAGAGAATATATGGTTTGCACGATCGACAAATACTGGCTGATTGGTGGTGACTGTTACTTTTTATTTTTCGTGATGTCTCAAGGTTGGTGATAGAATCTCTGATAGAATCTGAATGATTTTCTGTGTGTGTTTGTGTTTTTATAAGTTCGGTGGGTACAGTGATTGGTGGTGTGAAATGTGTGAGAAGTGGTGGGAGTATCGGTTGATTGGTGTTTGGGACGTGTGGTAGGGTTTGTCTGGTGGAGTCGAAGTGGGGAAATTGTTGCTAAAATTGTTATATTAGGGGATGGGAAAATCCTGAGGTCGGAAGGTGGTTTATGAGTGTAGGGTATTCGACTTTCTAAGGTAATAAAACAATTTGCTAATGGCGAGGAGAGAGACCAATTTTACGGAAAATATACTATTTGTGGATATGGTAGGGCTCCATTGTTCGAGTCCTCGGTACGGTCGCACAACTTTTTTCTTCGCCCTTTGCAGCTGAAATTCCCACGGAATTAATTTTTACCCGGGGCCCCGGAGTAATTCTCGCACAACGGGCCGGGCAAATTAAATTTGAATTTTTTCTCCGCGCCCCGTTATCATGAAATGTGTCTCCCAAAAGGTGAGCCGGGTGGTGGTGGTGGTGCGCGTATGAACTTTTGCGGCCGAGTTAATCGTAACTGTTGCTTTAGCACGGGGGCAAAAAATTCGCGACGTTTAAAGGAAACTTTTTCGGAGTCGGGCGAGGAGCAACGAGAGGCGCGGATAATTAGAATTCTATTGTGTACCACCACGGAGTTCGTACGTTTCTTCTTCCTCTGTGTTTATCAAACACTTGGTGAGAGAGAGAGAGGGAAAAAGAAAAATCGTAGGAATCGTTTCTCAGACGGTGGAGCGGAGAACGTCCAGTTCCTTACTCTCTACTTCCTTTTCAATAGCAGTTTGCACGGTTGAAAAACGGCGGATAGCGCCGTAAATCCATCCTCGTTAATTTTATTTCGCTGGCTCGCGTTCACCGAGCAGGCAGCCCGTGCAGAGGCAAGTGAAACGTGTCGGATGGCTCGCTCGAACGAGAGAACGGAGGGAAATCGTCGGCGCGAACGTGGACACGGCGTGTCACGCACCACGTGTAAAACCGACCATTAACTCGGCGAGGTAAAGTCGTTACGGTTCGCGTCTCGTCGGCTCATGCTTCATGCTTTCGCCGAAAACGCCACACCTTTTTCTGCGTACATGCGTAACAACGGCGCCGCGATCCTCTATAGAAATGTTTATCGCGCTACCGGTTCCCGTATTTTTATTAAACCCGCGGAATTTACGCTCCGCAGTCAGTGCAAGTGTAACGAAAGAAAAAAAAGGAAAGAGCAAGGGGTGAAATTGCGAAGAAACACGATCGATTTTTCGCTGGCGGTGGTTCGAGGTGAATTTCAACCCGGACAAAACCGCGAAATTGCGCGGCCAGCGTTAACGACGAACGTATCAAAAAACGATAAACGCGCTTCTATCCCAGGCGGCGGCAGCAGGTCCATTGTTTCGGCTGGAGTATCGTGGAAACGCGAGGTGGAAAGAAAGAAAGCAGGGCTTCATAACGTTATTCAGAGCTTGTTTATCGACAGACACTGCATACGGATGGTGATGGATGTGTTTTATTTCGGGCCACGCGACCCTTCTTTCCCCCCCTGCTCTGCGAAACAAGGAAAAGAAGGAAAAAGAGGGAGCGGAGGGTGCTAAAGGGGGGAAATGTTGAGGCGAGCTTGGTGATGGATTGGTCGGGGCCAATCACCTCGTTTGTATCCATTTGCGCCGAATATTGTTCCTAAGATCTCTTGACTTCTGCCTTTTTTTTTCCTCCATTCGAGACCTTCGTGTGATTCATCTTGGCGCGAAAGAGAAACGAGCGAGAAAGAAGAAAATCATTATGGACCGCACCCTGGCAGAGAACAATGAACGATGACAGCGGTAAAAGAATCTGCGACGTCACGTTAGCCGTAATATCGTTTAATCACGATTAATTGCCAGCAACGGCTTCGACGGTAAATCCATCAACCGTTTCGTCGAGGAAATTAAAGGAAACGTGGATGAAAAAGCTTACGTTGCAAAGTAATACAATTTACAAGAGAATCTTCCGAGGGGTGGAAGGAAGTTATCGATCGAACACAAGCAACCCCTTTATACCTCGACGAACCGCGAATGGAATTTTTCAGTTGTTTGTTTCGACGTGGTATGGTAATTCCGGGACATTAGCATAGCCGACAAGGTTGCAAAGTTGGATGGAAGTTTCGTGCGCGGAACGTCGGAGAGGGTTGCCCTCGCGGGACAGAGGGAGCGTCAAATAGGTCGAGAATGGCCTGTCTAACGTCTGCGAACCGGAGGAAGAGGAGTTAGGGGGAACCGAATGGAAATAACACGGTGGAACGCAGCCGGAAAGGGGTCTCGTAGTTACCGGTTAACGAGTCGACTGATTGTCTATAAAACTTACTAACAA
>NW_017100262.1:458825-466082 GCF_001263275.1 Habropoda laboriosa
CATGTCCCCAAGCGGGGCCAGCCAACTCTCGCTTTCTCTTCGCGGGTTCTAACCCGCTGCCATTCCCGGTACGACCGTTATCACCAGCTGAAAGAGTAGAGAAGAAGGGTGGAAGGTCGTCTTCGGGAACGACCCCGACAACTCGCTGCAAATTGAAAAATATAAAATGCAAAGTCGCCCCGCGATTACAACACCCTTCTGGAAGGTGTCCTTGGAGAAGGTTGGGATCCTTCTCGAGAAGCGAAGGCTTCCATTCTAGAAGCACGTTATCTTCGTGGTTCGGCCCATCGGAACTTTCACCCTTGGACATGGATAAATTTTCCAAAGTGCTTCGAGCTATCTTCGTTCGTCAAAAGACAGACTGCTTTTGGCAGGGTGAAGTGCCTACTAGGTTAGACAACGTATCGGAGCGATTGCCGAGAGAACAAAGAGGGGACGTAACGAGAGGAGACAACGTCGGGCTAGGAAAAAAAAGAAAGTCTAAAACATGGGAAAATTCACTTATTCGATGCCAACGTGACTACGGGATGGCCAGGGACGAGAGAGCATGGAGAAAGAAGGAAGCTGACGATGTTGTCGCGTCGTCTCCCCTATTCTTCCCTTTCTCCCTTCCGACCATTCCATGCAAAGCACTGCTTTCACGATGCGGTAATTTCATTTTCGCAACGAACTTACAGAGACCCTCCTCCCTCCCTCCTTCCACTGTCATTTCCCTCTTTGGCAGCGCCTCCTCTTCCTCGCTCAGGGTCGAGTTAAGCGCGCAGTTTCATTTACATGACCTTCGACCAGCGAGCAGGCGTCGCGCGTGCACTGATTCGTCCCGAGAGGACCCTGTTCCTCCACGGAAACGTTTCAGACGTGTTCGAACAGCCTCGCAATTTTCCATCTTCCTCCTACATACGATTCCTCCGCAAATCCTCGAGCGTTTCAATTCTTAAACCACGGTGAAAGATTGGTTTTTTCTATCAGAGAATCGTGAACGTTGCTGAAGGAACGCGTATCTGCGTCGAATCGCGGCACCGAGTTAATGTAAATTCCCATAATCGGCAGAACGCGCGGCCGGCGATTTGTTTATGGACGAATACGCGTATCGATTTCGCGCATCGCGGATAATCAATTTCGTATAATTTAACAGTGATGGGATAGGAAAATGATAATTCATCGCTGGCCTATCGGAGGTCTTTCATTTCGCCTCTTCCCACGTTCGATTTAATTATCCAGTCGCACAAACGAGAGAAATTTCTTCGTAATAAACACGTAAAAATAGATCCACGCGAGATCTTCACACTCTGGTTACCCCTAACTGGCGAACGCGCAAGTTGCGACAAGATTGATAGCGATTAGAACGGTGAAACTTTAATCAGTTGCACGGTCGAGCGACTAGTTAACTCGTTATCGTAAATCGACGTCGCCGATCTGAAAGAGCTCCACCCTTTCCCATCCCTTTCGCGTAAAAGCCCAAAAATTTACACACCGTTCAAAGTTTCGCTTAAATTCACTCTCCTGTAAGTGATACGAAAATCACACGTCTTACGCGAACGCAATTTGCACACTCCTGACACAATTTCCATCGCTTTTACCTCTCGAATTAGCAGGTATTCTTTTATCCGTAACGCGGCGCAGATGACACAGAGGCGCTATTAGGAGCGTGACGGGGAGAGAACGAGGCGATGCCGCTTTGCTGCTGCAATCGCGATGCACCGCGAAACGAGCCACGAAACAGGCACACACAAACACATAGACCTGGCCAGGAGGAAATTGGTCGGTGGCGAAAGAAAGCGACGCGCGGGAAATGGAAAAAAAGAAAGGAAGAAGTATCTAAAGAGCCACGAGCCTCAAAGGCTAGAGTTGGGGGAGGGGCGGTTGTTTTACATGGTAATTCTTTACCGTTCGTTCGAGATAACTTTGCAACGGGTTAACTCTGCCAGAGAGATATCCGAGGCTAGGGCTGATGCACTCGCGGCCAGACGGCTATCATGCAAAATTATGTTAACGAATAGGATTAATTATGCGTCGGTATCACGTGTCTGGCCATTACCATCACTAATTGCTATCGCTGGGCTCGCATAAATGAAACGGACCCCTCCGTTTTTCCTTTGCCCTTTTCAAACAACCGCCTATATTTCACCGGCGTGTCAACTACACCGCCCATTAGGTTTCCTCCTTTTCTTCGCCGAAAACGGGGGGAGAAGATCGGTGTTTCGAGACTTGATTCGTCAAGTTCAACATTCGCGGTGATCTTCGTCGCGGCTGGTAGAGCCGTCTGATGGATGTTAAATCTCTTACGAAAACATTCCGGTCGTCGCGACGCCAGCGTAGACTTGGCGAGAAAGGGACGGAAGCGTGGTGTGGAAGGAGGTACGCGGTTAATTCCACGCGATATCGCGCGGAAGTGCAAAGTTGCCGGTTACTCGTGCGAGTATGCGTGATTTCACACACCGAGACACCTATAATGTAGCACGGCGGTGTAGTAGATAGCGTACAGCGTACGATAGGGGTTAGACGGCGTACAAAAGGGATTGAACGCGGTTGGCTGGATGGAGGGACACGTCGGTCGATTAGTTTGACACGGCGCGACTACAATTCGTTCGAGGACCGGACCGTAAATTAACTTCCACGCTGTCCGCCGCAATTTTTCTCCAGAGCACCGCCGTTCCACCCTTGCCCCGTACCCTCTCGAGAATTCAATATTCGTATCCGTTTGACAGGCTACAATTCTGGACGCGTCTGCACGAAAACCAACCGACGGTTTTCCCTATAGTCTAAAACGTACGCCACTCCTCGCGTAATTTACATTCACGGTCTTTCCGAGAATGAGAGAGAGAAAGAGAGTTTTCTAGAAGTGCGAAGGTAGAGTCGTCGAACTTTGGGGTTGAAAATATCTCTTACTCCGCCGGCAGAACTTTCGAACAAGATCCTTTCCCCTGTATCCATCAGCGAGAAAAAATGCGTATCATTTGCAGGAAAGCGGGGAGGGATTCTGAATAGCCTTTGATTCGGCGCGAAACAACCTTTATAAATAATTCTTCCAGGTCTATATATCTTTTCGAGTCTGGTCTATAGTGGCTCCCTCGTGGACGTCACCCCCTTTTCCTTCGAGCTTCAGTCGACAGGGGTGACGCGGAACTTTTCGAGGAGCATGACTTATGTACACGGTGATTTTCCAAGTCTGCAGGAGAGAAGAAGACGATAAGGGCGGGTAGCTGACGGCGCCAAACTTTATACGCGACGATGCTGCATAAAGTCTAGTTCCAAGGTTTCCCAGCCGCCATCGACGAGGACTTAATGCACGTCGATTAAGAGTTCCCGGTACCGGGCGACGTCTATATTTATTAAAGGGACGTGTCAGACTTCTGGAGAGAGAGACTAGAGGAAGGGGACAGTTTCGCGACAATGTTTCCTTGCAGGAACATCGTGATTGCAGAAAGACGTTCGTTAAAAATTGTTCATTTTTTTTTTCGTTTTGGTAACGATGTCAAAGGGTCGAGAAAATAATTGGCGAACACGGTGTGCACGCGTGGGTGCCGTTCGAAAATGCCAGTCAGGTGGCCCGTGTACCTAGAGCCTGCAGGCGACATTGATTATTCGATAGGAGGGAAAAAGGTGGCACGGTTTATGAGATAATCCTATCGAACTAGTCCCGTGGAGGGAGGAGAGACGTTGTGGCGAAGGAGAAGGTGAAACGAACAGGAGCGTTGGAGGAACAATATCATAAGCTATTCGAGGCACGCTCCATCCTCCACAGTTCACTCACCCCCTTCGCCACCTCCGTCAGACTTTCACCCTTCGTCTGACCTCTCTTAATTCCTTCCAACACTCGTCCAAGACGTCCCGTCGAAATGTCACCTCTCTGTTTTTGCACCTCTTAACGGGGTATCACAAACTCGTCCCTCGAAATCGACTTCGAACCACATTGCCAGGTTTTAAGGGCCGCCAGTTCGAATCCCTCCCCTAGCCTGCCGAGGGAATTTCCAAGGGTACCACGTTTTATTCTGATCACCGACCATTCCTCTCCTCGAACGCTCATCCGTAATACCGTGGCGCAGGAATTTAAGTCGAGAACAACGGTATGGAAGGCTCGTGTACGCGATGGAAATTCTAATTTTCGAATGAACACGTTTTTCGTATTAAGCGTGGAAACATACAGCCCGGGTGTACGAAAATCGAACCCGGAAGTTGATGGAATCTTCGAGGACCGTATTCGTCGAATTTCCAAGTATTTCTTGCGGAGAGAAAGGATAATTCCGACCAGATGATACGCTCCCGATTTCCTTCTTTTTACAATTTCCCGGTATTCTGTACCGAAACATTTCTGCGAGAATCCAGACACGTATCGCGTTCTCGATATCGACTGCCTCTCCATTACGTCGAGAGGAAACGTCGAAAGGGTACCTAATCCAAGCTGCAACCAGAACCGCACACAGCAGCGTATCCCTGTCTCTTGGAACGAAAAATACGGGTGAACTTATACGCCATAATTCTTCATCGTTGGCCGTGTCGCGGGGCTCCGATCATTCCGTGCAAATGTATCTTCCAGAGGGTGACGAACTCGTAAACGTTTTCCGTACAGCAGCCGCTGAGATAGAAACGTCCATTCGGAAGCCGCAATTTCACAGGGGAAAACTTGGAAAATACGATAGGAATTCCTGTTTTCCTAGCGAGATAAAACACTGATCGATCGAATATATTCGCTTAGAAAAGAAGACGGCTTTCATGTGACACTTTGCCTTTTTCAGAAAGACGCTTCGTCGACGTATAAATTTACGTCTGCTCTTTGTTTCCACACAGAGTTGACGAGCTTTTCGGGTATCTCTCGTAGGGGAAGTATTATAAAGAAAGAAGAAAAAAGGCGAAATAACGATTTCGTTGCACGCGACGCGGGACAACCGTGACTCGATAAGCCAGATGAGATTTAGTAAACTACTTGGCTGCGGGGGTTGGTTGCGCTGTGTGTGCACAAACGACTTTCGCGGTACAGAAGGGTGGGTGTGTTTTACGCGCGCAAACTGGCGAGTCGTCGAGTAGGGCTGGAAAACATCTCTTAAAAAATATCTCGTAATGTGTCGGAGGGACTGTAATATGAACGGCGGCCCTCGAATATTTGCCGTGCATAATTTTCATTAATACACAAGCTGATGGAGGCAAGCGTAAACATCGTCGAAGCTGCCCGAGAGAGCGGAATTTTCTTCAATACTAAAACGTCCATTTATACCGCTGTACAGGGTGGACCGATAAGAATTACCACGATCTGCACGTTTTAGTGACACACCGTTTTAGTTATACTTTATCGTCCAATTTTAGTAGTTTTCTGATAAGATTCTAATCTTGAAGCAAACACGGATTCAAATCTTTCACCGGGAAGATCAAATATTTTAAGCGAGAAAATGCGCAAAAGGGCACAAAAGTTGTCTTCCAGTGACAATAAAATAAGGTTGCAAAAGCAGCATCGAATCAGCAACTTCAACGACAGCCAACCATGCGACATGAAATAGCGGAAAATCTCCTCAACTCGACTCTAACGTCGTTAAAATGTTCTGGCTGATTTCCGAGATCTAGCCTTGGTAGTGGAAGGGAAAGTCCGGGCTAAGGGCTATCCGGAGGAAAGAAGACGGGTAAAAAGGGAAAAACGGGAAGGGAGTAGGAAAACGTAGAAACGCGTAAAGCACCTCTTCGGGTGTATAATACATCGGAGCGTGAAGCTTGAAACTTCTAGGACGGGTTGGGTGTACGTAAGAAGATGCACGGCGAGGGCGAAGGGAGAGAGAAGGGTGATAATGGGATCGGAACGGCGGAGGCTTTGGGCGGCCGAGGGGTGTGAACGACCAACATGCATGAGCGACCGAAGAATCTTGAAAGAGCGTGCACAGGCTGTGGGAGAAGGTGGTGGAATCGGTTGGAACGCCGCTATCTATCGGGATACGGTAGTCAATCGATATTCTAGCCGTCGGTTGGTACGCCCCGCTCGAGATGGAGTAGGTACACGTAGGTATGCCACCTCTGGTGGCCTCCGTCTCCATTTTCCGCTCTTTTCCGCCCCTCTCCCTTTTGCCACCCCATCGCGCCAGCTGTCTTCACGGTATCTGGACATGTTCTATGTTCCTCGCGTAATATCGGCCCCCCGAAAGTCGATAAGAACGGTACGGCAGATTTTTTGCCCCGCCGACGCTGGACAGCTTCGTTTCTCGCGGAGAAATTAAACATTTCGAGGTACATTTTTCTTTTTTGCGGAGAAATGATTTTTTCACGGAAGCGTGTGTTTTTGTTGCACAGAGACGACAAGACGCCAGGCGTCGACGTGGCTAATTGCCAAGTGCGTTCGAGCCAGCTGATTAATCACCGCGTTAATCGTAGTCTCGAGTTAATTTGTCGCGTTATTAGTTCTCTCCCCGGGTTTATAACGTGGCTCGTGCGTGGTTGCTCGGCTCCAGATGTTCCGACAAGATTTCACCGGAGGTTGAAAAATCTCGATGAAATTTCTCCCGGCAGCATGGCGTCCCCAGCATCCTGCAAATTATTCATAACATCTTCCCTCCGTGGTAGAAGAATTTTTTATTTCCATTTATTTCGGCTTCCACCTACCCGAGTTACTCCAAACTCCCCTGTTCCTCTTGTAAACTTTCTCTATAGAGCAACAAGAACAGCGTTGAATCGTTTGATGCCTCGCGCATAAAATCTCCGCCGTTTTGACGACGCGGAGAGGAGAAGAGCTCGCCTACAGGGAGCAGCCCTAAAGATCAAGTTTTACGCGGAGTCCTCTCGCCTCGACGAGGACCAGGATCGTCTTAAACATCGAAGCGTATCGCCAGGCATAATCCGGCGAGACAAAAGGATCGCGCATTCGTACTCCCGCGAGAGACATGGGTAGCGCGAAAGAAGGAAGAGCAAAACCAACGTGGAGAAGGGAGACGAGGAAGATGGAAGAAAAACGCAGAGGGGAGGGAAGGTGGTTGTAGCTGTTCGAGGGGTAAGATAGGGGAGAGTTTCTCCCGTGGGTCATCGACGAAGTGGGAGTACTCATAAAACCTGGAAGCATGTGATTTCCCCCAGGAGGGGCAGAGGTGGAATGCCGTCTTGTTCTTCCACCCCTATTCTTCTTTCCCTTTCTTCTACGGCCGCGTCTCGTCCTTCCGTGGCTTCCTTGGCATACACGCGACTCGATTCACGCTTTCCCGTATCTCGAATAAGCCTGGCGCAAAACCTTAGAATCTCTTTCTTGCGTTTCTGTGCCGCACCGAGATCGAGAAGATTCTCATTCGG
>NW_017100262.1:466102-473430 GCF_001263275.1 Habropoda laboriosa
TTCGCGGTAAAGGGAACGCGGATTTTCATTTAACAGCGTCCTTAGAGTACTCCAGGAGAATATAACTTCTTAGCTGCGCGTCGTGAAAATATACCCTCCGATGTAAAACGTCGAATCGGTTCTGAGGGCATTTTTATAGATTCATTCGTTGAAACTGCACGCTCGTGAAAAATTCGGAAAACATCCCTTTTCGCGCACCGGGATAACGATCCAATTTTTCGCGAGGCTTTCGACTCTCGAATCTTGGGAACTACGGTTAAAGGGTTCCGATCGAATAAAAATGTTTTACGACCGGCACGTTTCGGGCCCGCGAACCACTTATTCGTGGATCTATCGTTCGGCCAATTTCGCTTTTAACGCTAATAAAACCTCCGGTGATCCTAATCGCCGCTCTCCGAGCGTTTCTCTCGATCGCGCGCGATAGAAATTCGTTGCAGGTAATTCGCTGTTGCGAAGACTGGTAATACCGGTGAAATAATGATTCGGAAGGTAGCCGTGGAAATTTGCATGGATGCACGGTGGGGAATGCTCAACGGCGCGTACACCATTCTGAATTTTTCAATCCCTGTGAACAGCGCGCGACTTCTGCATCGATATTTCCCTTCCGATTGAATATCACCTGCCCGCGTAGAAGCACGTCCCTTGACGCGCGAATAAATTAATAGCGCGGCGGCCCGAGTTTAAACATCGCGCGACAATTCGTCTGTCTGCTCGTCCGCTGTCGCAAAAAAAAAAAAAGAAAAAAACAAAAAGGAGGAAAAAATAACGCGAACACAGAGAATGAAAAAAGAACGAAGGGAGAACGAAACGAAACTGTAGGGAAGGAGAGAAATGAAAAAAAGAATCGCGCGCGAGGTAGACGTCGCCCGTGGATCGCGCGGGGCTGTCGAGCAAATAAAAGCGGCGGAAAGGAGAAAAAGAAAAGAAAGAGACGAGACAAGGGGGCGAGGAGCGTGGCGCAATGATTCAAAACCGTGAAATGCTCGCGGGAATCTGAAACGCCGCGATGTTTGCAATTAAAGCCGATTAAGCGCTCCCTCTTTTCTACTCAATTCCCCGAGTAGTCTCCCCTTAAAAGGCGGGAGGTTTCGCGCGCGCTATCCACCCCACCACCTACACCCCTCACGGTCCCTTTCAGACCGACATGTATTTCGAAATGGATGCAAATTTACTGTTGCGTACCTCTTGCTCTCCCGAGGGCGAAAGCTTCACGCTTTAACGATCCTTCTCCCTCCGCGTTACCTGCGGAACGCATTAATTGTCCGTTGGTTTCGAGTCCGCAGGATTTTCGTCTCGCATTAAATGTAAATCGGATTTCCTACTAACCACCGCAAATTACTCGACCTCGTCTCTTTCTCTCTGATACGCTTAACCTGAAACGTTTATCTTTATGTAAATAACCGACCCGTGATCTGGGCCTTTTCTCACCCTTGTCCCTCGCGAATCTGCTCGTCAAACATCGAAAGTGTCCCCCCGGGGAGATTTTTACAGTGTAAATCGAGGGAAAATGGATAGGTTTACGGATTTTAAAGCGCCGGACGTCTATATACACGCGATAACGCGAGCGACGGTGAAAAGGTGGCCCGGTTCGAAAGTTTCTGGACGATATCGACGGTAAGCTCGTTTCCGTTTCGACGTGGCATCGATGAAAAGAGGAAAGATCGATCGGTCTCGCGACTTCTCCCGTGTACGTTAGGTAGGTAGGCGCGTACGTATTCGACGACAATGGTCGAATGCCGGTGGAATACTTTTAAAGAGCACCGCGGCCGAGTACAATGGTGCGAAAGGTAGAAGTTAAAGCTTTCGTACTTCGGATAGAGGAATCGATGGAAGTGGATAGACGTTTTCCGCCAACCTCTATCCCCGCGGCTTTTCCTCGACCTCGTTCGCCCTGTTTACGAGCTGCTCTTCGCCGGCCGAGAGAAGCACAATGCGCGTTCCACGGATTTTTGTCTCGCGAATTCGCGGAAAAATCGTCCGATTCCACGAACCGTGAAGTTTTCGAAAAAGATTTCACCGTTCGCAGCAAGCGCCGAATCTAAGTAAATACTCGAAAATATCAGCGACGCGATGGAACGTGTCGATAAAACCGGCGAAACCGAGGTTGACTCAATTTCGCCCAACTTCCCGTAGTTCCGCAACACTTCCTTGACTCGATCTACAATTTATCGTCTTCCTAATACACTTGCGCATGCACTTAGCAAGTTCGCAGACAGGATTTGCATACATCGGCAACGGGAGGGAGACGGAGAACACGCGAGAATGTGGTCGGAGAGGGAGACAGAGAGAGAGAGAGAGAGAGAGAGAAGACGAGAATGGCACGATGAATCACGTATATACATGGAGAAACGCGTTCCGCATACGTGTACACGTGCGGAACACTGCTCCGACTTTGCGTTCGGTGACGGAAATGACTGACCGTGCGCGAGAAAACAGACGGGAAAAACGAGCCGGGCCAGCGAGCAAATAAACCACTCTCGCAGCGGGAGGACCCTAGTCGTATTGTGTAGCACATTGTGGCCTTGTGGACCAGTCGAGCATCCTGATGCTGTACAAGCTTGCTCCATATGGAAATACACAAGTTGCAGAAAATTCAATTATCGAATCAAACTCTAAATCATGTAGCTATCGTTTTTTTAACGCAACGAAAAATACATCATCAACGTTCTTTTTTTCTATTATTTCACCTAGAAGTAGGAGAATAAAAATGAAGACTCGCAAAAAGTCAGCGGTGAGTCCCGTTGAAATTTACGAGGAGTGGAAGATCGGAATGGCTAACCGCGGCGATTTATACAAGCGACGGTACAGCGTCGCGAGCATTAACGCGTCTCGTCCGTTATTTAGGGACGCCGATAGAATTAATAGAAACGTTAACCGCGCTGCCGCGTTCCGTCCTGCTACATTTACGCGGCGTGATTGCCCGCTACCTGACGCTCTAAATTTCTCAAGTAAATAATGGTCGATATAATTTCACGATTATTTACGTGACCGGGCTTAATTGCCCGGCGGCCACCGCCTCGGATAATTAATAAGCAGCAGGCAAACCACCGGCGGCGCGCGGCACCGAGACCGGAGGCAAACCTCATCTGAAATATTTAATACGCTCCACCCTCGATAACCGTCTAGCTGGACGTCGCGTCGCTTTATCTTCCTCTCTTTCATCGTGAAATCGCTACTCGATTCGAGAGGACTCTCTTCTAGACCGCCAGAGAGCCACCGGCGAACCTTTGTGCCGACCACTCCACCAACTTGATTCTTCCACTGTAACTTTCTCGAGGAGCTCGCCACCTTCTCTGGCTCCGAAATTGCGGAATTCGCCCTTTCCACCTGATGCCCTTCCGCCAACTCCAACTTCCTCTTCGAATTGTTAAGAAACTGTTCTCATGCATTTCTATATACCCACCTACCTCTTCTGAATGCTAAATTTCCGAGTATCACTTGGATACTACCAGGGACTACTGTGAGAACCTACCCTTGCCCTTTGTGTGCGAGAAATAGGCAGATCGGATTGTCAGAATGCGCATCTAAAGCGCCGCCATAGATAGCGATACAATGTCGTCTGGCATTCGATTTTAGGATGAGTGCAAGAAGAGTGAACGAAGGGCTTGACCCTGTGCAGAGCTGGAGAGAACGATAGCGAAGAGGATCACCTTTTCTGACACAATCATATCCGCGGTAAGTCTCACCCTTGAATTTCTCTGTCAACGTGTGCTATCAAAAATTTCGAGATCGCAGCTTCAGGAGTGCCATAAGCACAGTCAAGTGAAGTGCACAATAAGCGCACTTGGCTCGTCAATTACGTTAAAAAAAAAACACCTAGAACAGAGCATTTCGTCCGAATCAGTATTCCTCCACGTTACAGCGAGTAAACCATCCACGTACTATTCCTCAACGGCGCTCCGCAGGTTTGTACACTCGAGTCTCATACACCAGCAGTAAGACGTTTCATGAACGCGTGTGTACGTGGTCGTATGTACACGGGCCATTTCCCAGGGAGCCGTGCTCGGGTTACGTGGTCTCACGTCGACGTTTCTCCTGCCTTCGTCGCCAAAGACGAGCTGCTGCTCTCTTTTTCTCTGCGACGGAGCGACGACGGATAAAGTCGCGCTTAATGCTTCGATCTCCGGCAGGATCGCGGCTGCCGCAATTAACGTCGACGTTCGCACGCCACCGTCCGGATGAAAGTGTTTGGCTCGCGATCAACCGCCTCTGCGACCGTTTAACCCGGATTCCAAGCGACCAAGCTGCGACGAACAAGGGAGCAACGGTTTCCCGCCTGGTTATATATTGGCTTTGCTGGATAAATAACGGAGAGCGAGAGAGAGAGAGAGAGAGAGAGGTTATTCATCAGCTTCCAGCGTGATAAGCACAGTTGGGTAATTTCCTTAAATTCACGGACGTTTAATGGCCGTAACCGTTTTATGATCCTTCGTTGGATTAAAACGCGATCTCGCGCGAAAATAAAAGGCGGTGGATGCGATAAAGCGGTTTACGTTTCACGGCAGTGAACTACCGTGCAATTACCCACTTTAGAAGTCGATCATAGGACACTTTGAATCGGCTCTCTCGCGATCTCTTTAGTGTCTAAAATAACAACCCTCATAATTCCTCCGCAAAACTAGTCTGAACGGTTGGACAAAGAACCTTTTTGAGAAATTTTATACTTGTACGATTCCCCCGAAGAAGCGAGCTTTTCTACGAAAAAGGACGTAACTTACGAATGGAGAAACTTCGCGTACAACCGATTTAATTGGCACGAGAGCCATTTGGCGCTCGGTTCGATATTTACGCGGACTCGAAACAAGGTATCGGTTACACGGCGTACAATTATACGCGAACGTTTGTACGCAGAGAGAGAACAGGCTAAGTACGGCTTTGTGTGCGTGTCTTACCGTACACGAAGAGAACCGCGGGGCTTTCTGAGATCCAACAGAACCCTGGTAACTATCGATTTCATCGATCTGTCGGCTCTCTACCTCGGCCAATGGTCACGGAACCGGGCTAAATTACCGCTCCCCTTATCGCACCGATCCTCCAGGCGGTCAAATGAAATTTAACCATGGCCCGACAAAGATCGACGGTTATGATTGAACGTCGCGGCTAATTCGACGGCTTCTAGAATTCAACACCGGGTCGATATCGCGCGTTATCCTTCCGACGATAGAATTTTATTCGAGCTGGAGAGGAACATTGCTGGGAACACACAGAGAGACATAAACGCCGATGACTGGCGAGAGGCTGTCGCGTTAATAACGACCGTAATAATTGCAGCCACTCCATTAAAGGCGGTGTGAGCAAATGGTTCTCACTCTAGCGTGCAATTGTGATTGATACGCTTTTTAGTTTAAAGTAGACACGATCGACTCCCGGAATTTGCCTTGTGCATTAATGAATATTGATGCGTGGCCTGTGACGGAGTGTGCGACGGTTAATACAGAAGATAAAATCGAGTCGGAACGAATCAGCGCGGGTTTTCGATTGATCGATCGATAGTTACGCGATCCGTTATATCGTGGAGTAATCTAACACGACAAGTAAACGGCCGCGTATTACCGCGGAAAGGAAGATGGTAATACAGCTGCCGGAGGTAGAACAAGTGGTTCTAATAGTCGGACACGATCGAAGGCGGTGTCGAAAGGTCTCGACCATTATGCGCGGCCACAATTTACAAGCTAGAGGCCGGAGAGTAGGCTCCTTTAGATTCCAGCGGAGTCTTCGAGTCGTTGTACAGTGTGGAAAAGGGAGGAAGGAATCGAAGAAGATCAGGTTCGCGCGAGACAGAAACGAAGAGGCCGCGGCTCGATTTAAGCCGACACCGTGAAGCACCATCTTCTTCGAGAGAAAAGCGGAAAAAGAACCGGGGCGAAGGAGAAGAGGGGCGTTCGAGTTTTCTGATACCTTCGAGCCCCGGAAACCTCGTGAAATCCCGTTATTTATTGTTCCGGTTATTTCGGAAACTTTAACGAGTACGATAGGAGGAGAGCGTACGAAAAAGAATCACAAGCCGTGCATGTTAATTCGAGCAGGCTGGCAGGCGAAGAGAGGGCCAGCTAGTCCCCAGCGGAGGAACACTGGCGAAATGAAAGGGAGTAAAAAAGCGAGAGAAGCACGCCGAGGGGAAAGTCTATAAAGACGTTCGTCCAGGACCACTTGACTTCAGACAGTGCGGAACACCGGAACTCCGATTCCCAATCGTAAAAGCACGAGGATGCAAGAGAGCTAACCCATTCCAAAGGGGAATCTATTCCGAGCCTACCGGGGCGAAAGAAGTAGGTAGGAACGAACAGAAGCAACCAGAAACCACGCCAGATGCCAAATTTTACGAGTTTCTCCCTGGTTCCATCTCTCGACCAAGCACACGATCCTCTCTATCCTTTCCTTTCCACCCACTTTTTTCCCCCTCGCTCCTTCCATTCTCCGTGGTCGAGCGGAGCTTCAATCATAAATCCTGACGTAGTCTGGTCGTGGTATACGTCGCCTAATCCCGATGCGTGCGATGCCAGGAAGGGCAGAGCGAGCCTGACTCTTGGCAGAGAGTCAAAACCCTCTACCCCGCTGGTCCACGACGACATCAGCCCGGTTTTCGCCAGCGGAGACGAGGACTCGGGATCGCGCGCCAGCAAATCCTCGTCCCAGGAGCACCAGGGGTCATCTTTCACCAGGATTTATCACCGGGTTCGCGACACCTCCACCGAAATTTCCCATTCCCTTTCGTTGCGTGGCTTTGCCGAAAAATTTCGAACCATCGTTGCTTCCGTTGTTCCGTTACTCGAAACCGACTTCTCCGGGGCTCCCTTCGTCCCGTGGGAAATCGAACGTCATATCAGACAAACGCCTATTAGAACTCTGTGTGAATCGAACCCCGTTTGTTGATACCGCCGTTGGCTTGCGAGATCACGTTTGTAAAATCACTTTCGTTAGACGTAACGCGAAGGAAATAAGGGGTTCACAGGGATTTCTAGCGCCAAGTGACGTCCGTGAGAAAGGCTAGCACGTGTACGGTGTCAAACGCAGGGCTGACAGCTAGGCGGCCACGTGTGGTACGTGCTCGTGACACGCTACAGCGGCACAGTATGTACGGTAACCGAGCTGCTTCTGTATCTGCTCGCCACGCGGGATATCCACCGACCACGGCCACAACCGCCGATCGAAAGTCGGGAGGTCAATGTTAATTCTGAATTAATTTTGCGGAAGAAGCATCGCCGCTTGTCGATCATTGCCTGTCTGCAGTTAGGGGCTGTTTCGTCCCCCCCTAACCAATTAACCGCGTTGCGTTTCACGCGCTGCTTTGTATCAACGTTATTCCTCGGACGTAACAAAAGCAGGAG
>NW_017100262.1:473457-500759 GCF_001263275.1 Habropoda laboriosa
GTAATTAAATTACCAGAGCGATTTTCATTTTCCTATTTTCCGCTCCAACTTCCAACGAAATGAGTTTACCGGGGATTGGCCGGCGATCTAATCCATCGAGCTGATCGTTTTCCAGCATTCACCAGCCCTAAACGATATTCCTGTGTACTTTAATCGACAGGAATCATTACACGCGGAAGAGTAGAGGGGGAAATCGAAAAGCATCGCGTAAATAGAAGCGTTATCGTCGCTAGAACGTTTCGTTTTTCCATTACATTGGCTGGACCGTCGATACTATCAATCTCGGTAACGAGAATGTTCGTATAAATAATACTCGATCGGTGTAACAATAATAACAATCGCGATGGCAATGAGTCCAACGATAAACGAGACGGACGTAATTGTATCGTTAATCGATATTACGGCACGTTCAAGTGGAATACAACGTAGAATCCGTTCGATTCGAACAGCTCGTTTGCCTTCCTAAAACTCCTCGAAAATTTCTCCGTCCGTTCACATCGAGAGCGTCTTGACGGTCGGCGACGGAGAGAACGCTCTCCTCCTCTTCCCCTAACGAAGTAAATTCTCGTCGGCCATTACCGTCCAAGCCACCACGACAGGTACTTGTTTCAAGTCTCGCGAAACTTGAGCGGTAGCTAACGTGAAAGTCAAGCCTGCACCGCCACTGCTAAATTATCGATATAAGTTTAGCGTGGCGGTTAAAGGCGTCGAGTTCCTGTTGGATGCCAGCGGCACACCGGTTCTCCGAGGTATACACATCGCTCGTTTCGGTGGGCGTTACGATCGATCGATCGTGCGACAAAATAGCGAGCGAGCGAGGCAATCGGTCCGCTGACACACACCTGACAGGTAATACAGCCCGGCGAAACTTATTGCTAAGTCCGATCGAATTGTAAATCAAGTCTCGTAGCGCGCGGGGGAAATGTCTCCGTTAGATCGGTGCGACGAGTGCCTTCGAGACATCCAACACGTCTACCGGAGTTCTCTACCGCGTGTCCCTATGCGTTACACGCTGCCGCTCGAATCCGCGCGTTCAACCCAATTCACGTTCCGGATCGAATCAAAACGCCATTCGTGGCCTCGCGTTCCGCCACCAAAGTCGGGCCACGTACACGCGTCATCCTGGTTGCGCGAGCCATCACGCTTCGTACACCAAAGGGAAGCGTTCTCGTGGATTTTTTATTCGCCACCGCGGACCTGTGTCGCGCATCTCGACCATTTCATGCGTATTAAACTGTCGTTCGACGTATTTGCCCGTACGGAACCAGTCGAAACAAATTTCCCGGAACCTACGGAACGTACCCTTTGTGTTTTCGGAAAAAATTCATACCTGCGAAATGAATTTTCGTTGTTGTTCAGGCAAGTTTTAATAGGTAAAGCGTGAACTGGAACGGCAAAGGTGACGTGTATCACGCGGAACTTAGGAAGCGTGGACCGCAACACATCGCGCGATGTTTCGCGGAAACTTGCCAAATCCCGCGAGATCGGCGCGTTATTCTAATCGTCGCTTTGACACAAATTAAGGTAACTCCGAGCGCGAAGTTCGACGTAATCTAAAGTTCGTCGACAACCTACTTCTCTGTTAATCCGGTGTTCGAGCGGCGCCGCCTCATTGCTCCACGGATGCGTGGCCGCTATTCGCCCGGCTAAAATGGATTTTGGCGAACGGACCGACCGTCGTCAAACCGATCAGACGGAACAGCACCGTAATCGAATCGCGGGGAGGGCTGCACCACCGAGCCGTCGCTTTCCACCACTCAAACTAATAATAATTCGGTATAATTTCGATGATCGGTAATCACCGTAATACACACACGCGACCCGTTCGATTGCTTTCCATAAAGCCATCAGGCATTTCAATCAACCTCTCTTTTCCATTCCTCAAACCGACGACAAATCAGCTCGTTCTCTCCTATTCGCGGATATTTCTCTCAGAATTTCTTTATTCCGTTCTCTGATTTCCTTTCGAACCACCGTTGGAAGGAAACAATCGAACCCACAAGCTGGCCCCAAACATCCCACGATCCATTTATCCGCCTGGTAAATTGTATCATCTAAGTTGCGCCAAGTTCCGAGGGAACGCGATTCAGGCCGTAATTCCGGCGATTAAGCCGCGTGAACCGAGGAGGAAGGCGCGCCAGTGGCCTCTAAGCGAGTTACGGTCACTCGGTTAATTGGCGAGTTAAACCTGTTGGAAGAAAGGCTGAAAGTACAAACAGCGAGAGGCTCGAAGGAAAAGGGAAACGGCTGGTAAAGCCAGGGGATGCTTTCCAAACGTTCTCACGATCCTCGAGCTCTCGCTTGCCTGGCCGCTGATGCAGCTCGTGTACTTGCTTCTATCCACGGGCCGGTGTGTCCCAAAGGATACGCGAGACCACGACGCACGCGGTGCGGCTACCTAACTCCATTTCACGTGGCACACGGCGGCATTTCCTAACTCGGCAAACAATGTTACGTCTGATTATCCGGAAGTTAAGTGAATTAACCGACGAAACACGACTGGTGAAAAGCCTGCCACCTGCCAAAAACTGTACACGCCGCGAAAGTCGAATTTTCTACTTGTAGCGTTCACCGTGTGTTTTCCACGTGAATATCGTTGAAAATTTCATCGGCCGCCGGTAGAGAATAGTCGTTTCGTAAAGTTACCAAAGGATACATTTCGAAAACGGCTATACCGTGTTTATTCGAGAACGAATAACTACGGCCGATGTTGGCCACCCTTAATTAACGGAAACATCCGTGCCGCGGAATAACAGAAGAACAAAGTGGTGAACGTAGGAGATTATTCGAGTATATATCATCCCTGTTCGTCATTGCCGGCGAACGTTCCCTCTCGTTAGCGCGATGGTGCACGCGACGGTGATTCGAGGATACGGTAACGAGTTAAATACGCTCCGGTTATGTAGCCGATAATCGACCATCAAGATGCACTCGACTGCGTTTCCGCGCGGCGTATATATTCGAACGGAGCTTCTGTTCCCGATAGTTCCATCTCGAAGGGAATGCGACGCGCGTATACGTACGTTAGGTATATCGATTCGCGCGGGAGGCTTGTCCGTTATGCAAGCACGATTTCTACTCGATTCTCGAACTTCCCCTCTTCTATTCCCTATTCGAGCACTCCCCCCTTTCAAGAGGAATGCATAATTTAAATGTCCCGCGTCCTAGTTTCCCTCCTTTTCGAGAGAATCGCTGATTGCTATGCCGGTCCTTTCCCGTGAATTACAGACAACCCTCGGTATTCATACTTTCCTCGCTGTCCAACCTCCTCCTCCCCGGAACGTTTCATAACTTTAAAAAGCTTCGCGCAGAATTGCGCATTGTCCACTCGAGTGGATTTCGCCAGAAATTAAAACTATCCTAGGGATAAAGTTGCAATTAATTTTCGCAACAGTGGAATTCTTTTACAGGGCTGCTCCTTTCCGGTTGGAAACACCGTCTATCCCTCCTCTTCCTCCCAGGGCTGATGAGATGCACGGTACGCAATTAAGTCGAAGAGGAATTCCCGACGCGCGTCCCTGGAATTAACGGGAGCAAGGTTTTCTTTGCCCCGTAAATACTGTTTGCGAGAGCTACTCGCTCTTAACTCCCAGCTTCGCAACACCTCCCACGATCGTTGAATTGGCCGGTGGAGTTGCCTCTTCGACGAGATGGTTCGTTGCATAACAACGAATTCACGGCTAGACGGATCGATTTAATTAACGATACTACCGGGATCATTCGAGAGAGGATAGCCAACACAGACGATATTGTTAGCAACAAGGAAATATGGAATGCCTTTTTTTCCCCTTCGAAGCCCTCCCTTTCATCGCGCGATACGGGTGAAATTGTTATTGGAGTGAATGCATTTATCGATTCTACGAAAAACCTGCCGCGTTTCCCAGAGCGCAGTAAAAACGTAACGAGAGCCGCGGCCAACAATAGTTATCGACGATGAATCGTTTCTATGAATGCATTTATCGATTCTACGAAAAACCTGCCGCGTTTCCCAGCGGTGCAGCAGGGAGAGCGCAGTAAAAACGTAACGAGAGCCGCGGCCAACAATAGTTATCGACGATGAATCGTTTCTGGGACACCTTGCACACATGTGCCCCAGGAGGACAGGCTCGGATTCACCCTGGAAGTACGGTCAACCATAAAGTCAGTTAGGTAAGCCGCGCCTCTAACAATGGGAAGCCACGCGCCATATGCGGCCCCACATGCCGCGCGTGTCGTCCTCTAACTTCCACCCTACGCCCAAGTAGGGTTACGTTCCTCGAGGGTGTCTGCGTTTTCTCTCGTCCTTTTCTCCTCTTTGTATCAATCCAAGGGTGGGACGCGTATAACGAAGAGTGTGGCAGTAGGTCACGTTGCCACGTGATTCATGACTTATCGCCGGTGATCGTTAATGATTACGTGACCTAAAATCGAACGTAGGGCTTTCTTTCTCCTTTAGATAGAAAGAACTCTTTCATATACCCTGGTAACTCTTTTCCTCCATCAACGACGCTAATCGTTCGGAAATCTTTTCCAGAAGAGCGAGCAATTTCGATACGGTTCGATAACGATACATTGTGTCCCCTCCCTAACGCAACGACTATCTTCGAGAACGCAGCGGTGCGTGGTTTTAAAGCACCCCTTATCGAGGTAACCGCGTTCACGCCGCATATTCATAAACCGTGTATCTTGGGCCCGGGTGAATTTATGAACGGAAGGTCTCTCGTTCGAGATCGGTCGTCTAGATCGCGGTATCGGTCAAGAAACGTCCCCCTTCGAAACCGTCTAGTCTAAAATACTATGCAGAGGCAGAAGGGTGGCAGGATCGGGTAACACACGGGTGCATGAATCTCCGCCGAAATCGCATTCGAACCGAGCTAAACCCAGCGATGTATTCATGGGCGTAGAGTATGGGTGCAGGACGAAGTGTCGCGTACACCAACGAGGGAGAGAGGATGTTTGAGAAAGGGGTGGGTGTCGGTGTCTGTTGTGTCGCAGCCTCTATACACAACGGTATCTGCCGCGCATGATAAATCTGCCGTCGCGGGTTCGAGCCTCTATCGTATCGCCGTAGCTATTTTAATATTTTAAAGTTCTACCCTAAATGCGCAGTATATCAAAACTTCTACCATAAATTACCGACTCGTCTCTGTTCCCCACC
Source organism: Habropoda laboriosa (assembly GCF_001263275.1). NCBI lineage: Eukaryota > Metazoa > Arthropoda > Insecta > Hymenoptera > Apidae > Habropoda > Habropoda laboriosa. The sequence continues at coordinate 478,595 of NW_017100262.1, forward strand.
AGTTTTGGTTGTACACGACGAGAGAGGGGTTGCTCTTTCGCTATTCTCTTTGCCCTCTCGTTCGAACGCACACGTTTCGCACTTGCCCTTTCGGTCTGTGCACGGAAAATTAACGGGCAACGGCGTCGGTGACGTTCACTCGCCTACCACCCGACAAAATATTATCCGCGGAAACACCGACCTCCGTTGTATTTCCAACCCCCTCCGCGGCTTCTCAATTAATACGAGAGGATCTCCCTCTCTCTCCCCCCTCCGGCGTGTTTTATGTACCGCGATCAAGCGCGAGATTCCATTGAGAAGCGACGCCCGACGGGCTTTTGCCATCGATAATCACGGCCGTGGCCGGATAGAATGCGGTCAGAATTTTCAATGGCCCTTGGAACCTATTTGCATCTAGAATAACGACGAACCAACGATAGTTTTCACAGCGATTGTTACACCGGAACCGATTTATCGCCGCTGCTTTTTCCATTCCCTCGTTACTACCATCGAGCTGCTGCCGCTGCTCATACGGGAACCGTGTACTGCATTGCGCAACCAGCTAGAGCAACGTTAATTAGGGAAACCAACTTTAATTGCGATCTTCGTTTCGGGGCTAGAAAGGCTGTGAGAAAGCGTGACTGAAGCTGGTCGTGTTTCACCGATCAACCAGTTGATTGTCTTGATAATTACTTGGCTGGAACAAGGACAATTCCTTGTGCGGAGGAGGAAAGAGAGGATGAATAGCCTGTAAAGAAATTAGCCGGAGAGGGTAACGTGTAAGAAGTTAGGTAGGAAAAATTGTCTGACTGTTGGGAGGAATCGCGTTTTACGAGCGTCGAAATTAAGGGAGCTGGCCTGAGCTGCTTTCGTGCATACGAAATCACTTATCGTTAAGCACCGCCGTGAAAAGAGGCGAAAAGGGTTTTCGGTAGGACGGCGAAGTAGGAGGCGGATTGGTGGAGAAATGGAAGTGGAACTGAGGGGTGGGTATTAAAGGCGATAAAACAATACTCCAAGTTTCGGGGGAGCAGCGGCGTCCATTATTGCCGCCAAAACTTTCGTGTAACTGGAGCTCTTCAGGGGTCCGGGAGAGGAGAAAGAGAGAGAGAGAGCACAAGCTTCGAGATCTACGTTGCATTACGGCATCCTCGAATCGCTCTTACTTTTATTGGGAACTTAATACCCTCCTATTTACCTCGACAGAGTAGGCCTTCCCAAGCCGCCTGAAACGGATGATCGATCCATCAGGTTCGTCCGGATCGCTAAGCATACGCGCCAGTTTACAAACTCCGCCGACGGCTCGAGGATTTCAGGCATACGAAACGAAGTCTGTACATCGCGTTCGCTCTTCGCACAATGGCCGCCCCGCCGCGCCGAGATTGATTAGTCGCGAGAAGGGAGAAGTTGTACGACGCGTAACACACGAATAAGATACAAAAGGACTCTGCTGCGTCGTATCAATCGAGCGCGCCTGTTAATATCGTTCAAGTATAATATCCAGGGACGAACAAAGACTACTCTCCCTACCACGAATCTTTCGTTTCTATCACCGCGAAATATCGAAATAGGACCGAAGAGAATGTAATTTGGCGAACCGAAACGACAGGAGGCGGCTGCCGGTTTTCCGAAGGATGTGCCGGTAAAGAAGCATAAAGGGAGTTATTATCGGCGGTTCTTACCCCTCCGGGAGATGGAAGAGAAAGGCGAGATACCAGACAACGTGATTCGATGGGACGAAGCACCCTCTTCCGGCGTGGTGCTCCTTTAGGGGTCTGGCTTCTTGCGTATTCGAGGCGTAGAACGAAGGCGAGGCCGTTAAAAGGGGCCAGAAACACCTTTTAATTCCCCCGCGCTGAGATGCGAGTTATATTTTATCCAGGGGTGTTGTCGCTATCAATACCGTCGGGGTCCCCTTCCTCCCCCTTCACCTTTCGCCCTTGCCGCATGATAGCAACCCTTATCTCGTCCTCCACATTTCCGTACTCTTGTTCCCTTCCTTCCCCTCCTTTCTCAGCAGTCTATTTAATTTAAATAACTTTCAAAAGTCCTCCCACACCCTCTCTTTTGCGCAGATATCAGATCTCCGTCTCACGTATTCCTTTTCTTCTCTTCCCTTTTTTTTTTCTCCCTTCTTCTCTCCTGTCGTCGCACCTGTCTCGAGGACACTCGGTTCCGCGGTTTCTACCCGAGCTAGCTACGTCTGTGTCTCCAGGACTCTTTGTCTCCTTTTTACATTTCCACGGAGTTTCCTGTCTTTCATACCGACTCCTCCCGTTTCCAGCCAACCAGACCAGCCAAGCCTTCATTCCCTTATTTCACTCTAAAATAATTCCACGGATAATGACTTCATCTTGCGAACGCGTCTTTTCACGTTAATCCCCGCGAGAGAAAGCGAAGCTTTAGGAAAACAGAAGGAGGAGGTTCGGATTTCGCCAAATTTGTCGCGCTTTGTTGTACCGCGTTTGAATATTCGATTGAAGGTGTCGCGGCTCAAGCACCCTCCGGGGAGACCAGCCCGAGTACACCATCGAAGGTGTCTCTCTGAGTAACGAAAGGAAATTCTTGCCGTTTTGAATCGAGGCGGATATTCGCCGGGAGCGTGGCTTAATAGATTATTCACCGTGTCGAGTGGAAACTACCGTTCAACGTTCCCGTCTGTGTCGCGATTTCCCCTCTCGCGCGCACGTCGGGCAATAAAGAAGAGTGTCCCGATGAAATACGTCGGGAAGCAGAGGAGGAACGGAGAGAGTGATCGATCGATCATCGAAATTGACCGTGCGAGAATGTGGCCGTTTCGTTGACGCGCACGTGAACGTAATATTGATCGCGAGAACGTAACGGCGAGGCGCGGCCTTGACGAGAAAGTTCATCGTCGAAACGACGGGAAAGCACAAAGTGCATCCGAGGAAAATTGCATTCCTTCGAGTTCTCTTCCTGACCCACTCGAGAATCCGGCGAACGCCAGGCATCGTTGAAACGCTTTCTACACGCTCCGCTGCTCGCGCTTTTCCGCTAAGAGTCGAACTAACATTCAAGAGCGAAAGAAAGAGATTTTTCTCTTCCTTCGTGGAAATTTCTTTCTCCGAGCGGAAAAGATCCAGGTGAAAGACGACTCTGCTTGCTTCCTTTAATTGGCTGCCCTATTTAGTGAACCTAATATCCACGGAACCGTGAACCCGTATTCAGATGTTAACCGAGTGATACGAATTAATTCCGGGGAAGATAGGATGGAAACAAACTCGCCGACGGATAATTGAACGGTCAGCAAGTTTGCACTGCCATTTCGGGCCAGCCTTTCAGCTTGATCCCCTCGCATTAAGCGAGCATACGAATCACAAAGCGGCTATCTTTCCCGCCCACAAAAGCTCCAGTGACACAGGAATCACGAGCGACGCGCCCGTACGTTTATCGTACTCCTATCGTACCTCTGGCTAATTGCATCGTCGAAGGAACGCCGTAGCCCCGCGCAAATTATTGCTAATGATATCGCGGTAGATTCTCGTCGGCGAAATTCGCGATCGAATAAATCGCGGCGACAGAAAGAGAGGCGAACAAAAAGGTGACCACCGTGGAAGTTGGTTTTCTAGGAAAGCGGAGTTGGCAAGCGGAGAACGAAACGAATTCTCTGCGGTTCCGAGCAGTCTCAAATCGTGTTATCTTGTTTCGCGAGCGTTCAACCCGAAGCGATTCCGGTGGGAAAGTAACCGATCGTGTGTGGCGCCGGGGTGATTTGTGCGTGCAACGACGTGCAACTGCAAGGTGAGAGCAACTTCAGCTGGTGCTGCTAACAAACTTTGCGGCCAGGTCGCCGACCCGATGCAGATTCACTTCGTTCCGCAGTTTCATGGGCAACGCGTGCGGTCCAAACACTCTGTTGCTTCGTTCCACTCGTTTCGTACTCTTTTTTTCCAAACTTTTCCCAACGTCTCTGTCTCGCACGATAAATCCTCCCCAACTTTCGCGTTTGCTATCTCACGCTACCTTTAACGTATAACGAAGCAAACCACGCGTGTATTGAACTCGATACCGTTCAGGTAGCTTGGGAAAGTCTGCATACGGGAAGGACAGAGGATCTTGTTCTCGATCGCAGAACGGTCAGCCCGGGGTCCACGAAACAACACGTGCGTTTGAGACTTGGAACAGAAGAATCGATCGAACGCGACCCCGGAACGCGTAAAGCCTTCGAGAAGGACAGAGGATCTTGTTCTCGATCGCAGAACGGTCAGCCCGGGGTCCACGAAACAACACGGACATATAGGTGTGCGTTTGAGACTTGGAACAGAAGAATCGATCGAACGCGACCCCGGAACGCGTAAAGCCTTCGGGCTTGCTAAAGGCTAGCCTTGCCCTTTACTCTGGCCGAACATCAAGGGGACGTTCTCTGTGATCTTGCGCGGCAAAGGTCGATAAATGGCGGGGAGCGGGGTTGAAAGTTGGAGTATCATGACATTCAAGAAAGAGAGAGGTGGTCGTATTACCCTCCTAGACGAACCTGGTATATACCCAGAGCCAGTAATTGGAGGCTGACCGCAGCATCGTATGGAGCTATGCGAATTTCCAGATCGAATTTATAAATATTCAACATCCTTAAAGGGTACAATTCTCCGGCGAGAATCGAACGCAGAAATTGGAATGGAAATTTGATCAGACACCGGTGAGTTAATGAAAAAAGGTGTACGAAATGGGGAGGAAAAAGGGCAGCGTGTGCCATTAAAGAGGTGGAAGCGCGAAGCTTGTCCAGATAGCAAACAACCAGACACGGGGAGAGAGAGAGGGTAGAAATTCGCGACGAAGTTTGATGAATTGAAAGCGGCAGACGGACGGAAGGAGTAGGGGTTGGAGAATGGGCAAGGATGAAGAGGTACAGCGGCAGTTAGCCTACTATCTAGCGTGTTTATGGTAATTCAGGCCATCCCGCTGACCCAGGAGTAGCATGCATATACATCAGCCTCCCTCACTTTGACGCCGATCCATCCAGTCACTCTCCAGCGACCAGACCCTCTTGCACCCTCTATATTCTCTTCGGAGACCAAACAGTGCCTGGCACGCCCATGTCTACCTTCCTACCCTATCTCTCTCTCCCTCTATGCACTCTTTCGATCCTCCGTGTGCACCATCGCTACCACCGTCACCGCTCCCTGCATACATTTCCTCCTCTCGAACGCGACACGCCGGAGAGCCACGCAATTTGGTTGCCGGCCAATACTTCCATTGGCCGGATAAAGACTCGGGTGAACAAAGAGGGAGCACGCTCGCGAAATTTTCCCCGAGATTTCGACGGACCTTGTCACCGGAAAATGCCCGGGAAATTTTCCAAGATCCATTCGAGCAGTTCTAGCGGAAGGCAAAACTGGAGGAAAATGGTGGGTAGAACGACCAAGGGTCGTGCGTGGATCGATCGAGAGTTCAAGAGCGATTCCGGAAGGAGCCGGTCCTCATTGGGAAGTCATGGTCTTTATGGGTGAATACGAAATGCCAAGTATTTTCTTGTACGGCGGCGGCGGGGGGGAAAGATGTGATCACACTCTCCACCATCCGTTGAAAAAGGGGCTGAATTGAAGCGGTCGGGAGGAAAACGATTCTGACGTCCGTTTTGCCGGCGGGTTTATCGATGCGTTATTTCGCAAATGGTTCACCATTTGTCGTCCTGACGCTCGGACCTCGTCGCCGCGTTATATCACGCATGGCTTGGACCGCGGACCATTCAACCCCCCCGGTTGGTCCCGTGTGTTTTCTCTTTTTCGTTGCCACACGTTTCCTCTTTAGCTAACGCGTCGCACGATTGTACACGATGGATAATGTCCGGCAGAATTTCTGCACATTTTCAGGATCGCCGAATCGAACGTGTTATCCATTAATTCGAGAGGAAAGAGAAAAATAGAAAAATCTCAGCCTGGATATATTTGGACCCGGGGAAATGTTAATGATGGAATAAAATACGAAATTCCATTATCGCATACTGTCCATCGAGCATTTTCTCGATTAACACGCAAATACGATATGTATCTCACCGTTGCTGTTACTTTTATTCTCTTCGAACTCTGAGTTTATGCGCTTGTCGAGCTTCGACTTTACCGCCCCTCACTTTTAACACACCCTTGGGTACGTGCTCTCATCAACCATGAAAATTTGTTACACCGTCAACTACCCTAGTTCGTGCAGTTTATTGTCCGTTTTATTGGCTCTGATTAAAGGGAACCGAGCGAAATATTCAACAGCAATATTCCTTTCATCGGCCAGTATTTAATTATCAACTTATATCCCCGCCTATCTCCCGTTTTATCGCGTTACCGTGTCACGCGTATAGAGCGTTCAATTTTTTAATGGACAGAATTTCAAACGAAAGCGCTTCTTCGACGATTCGTTCGTTCGGTGAAAACGCGGAGAGATTCAGAGGAAACACGTTCACTTTACATCCCTGCTCTATGTAAAGCAATGCACGTTTTCAGGTTGGAAAGGCCGGAACAGGCGGCGTGTGGAAATTTTTTCAGCTCGCACGGAAGAGAGCGAGGGAACGCGAAGCGCGGTGGAAATTGGTGGGTCAAAGAGCGTTTCTGTAAAGTAGGTGATGTCAGAGGTTGCGCAGCAAAACTTTTCCACCGCAGAGGCGGTGTAAGCAGCTTTAAAGTGGCCTGTGCGGGGGACGACGCGACGAAGAAAGCGGCGGCGCGTCTCGTCGTGCTCGTTAACGAGAAAATTAGCCATTTGCGTCCTTTTATCAAGAGCATTGTGAAAGGAAACGTACTTCTGCCCGAGTGTGAAATAAGACGAGCGCGAGCACGGTTCGGCTCGTGAAATTCGCGTGAGCGATGACGGAATCGCGTGCATCGAGGAGCTTCGTTCGTCGAGCAACGATATCCCTCGCTTCATCTGAAAAACGAACTTCTCCGTGGATCGTTAACCCTTTGCTATCACGCGAACGATCCAACGTAAAAAGAGAAATGCAGAATTATAAAAGAATCGTGTTAGAAGAGATGTAAATCTACCCGTCACACGTGAATTTGTCAAGCCTACTTGTCGCCAGACTTTATCCGGCTAAGCTGATTGGAGAAGAAAGCGTTGCATTGTTCACCTCCTTACTAAATCCGCGTTATCGAGATCGAAAGAAACTCTTCGTTCGACATCAGGTGGGAAATGAATTAACACGCTACAATGCCATCCGACTGAGATAGAACAAACAATTAAACGACAGCTTGCTGAATAATTCATCCTGCCGATAATCACGTTTAAGAACGCGGCTCCTCCTTCTTGCGCATAATTCCCCGGCTGTAAAATTCCAGCCACTCGACAGGTGAAAAACCGACTCTGCCCCTGTCGGGAGATCCTAACCACTTCCGTGCACGCGCGACGCCACTTTTAATTGCACCCTCTATTCTGGCAACCGAGTCGCGGGCAAAATTAAAAAAAAAAGACACTTGTCTCAGAAATGGGGAAACGGTGACGGAGAATAACCAAAGAGAAAATGCGTGAGGTAAGAGACGGGACCGGCGAGAGAAAGAGCAACGCGAAAGTGGGGGTTGAGGGGCAGATAGGGAGAGGTCGCGGTCGGCGGTGGTCGTGACCGAGGTCGAGCCAAAATGCAAAGCCGGTAATCTGATTTGGCGGGCCGGCAGAAGGCAGTGTAGCCTCTAGCCCGGTGGCTTTACCCCGATGGTATGCGGATTCCCGTCAATTATACATTATAAACAGTCATAAATATGCAAATTCCACGACGACGCGGCGCGGCTAGGGAGGGCGACGCTCGCTCGCGTGCGTGAGCGAAAGCACGGTTACGCGACTGCGAACCTGCGAGCATCTCCCACGCGGATTTGCACCTTCCCCTTACAACAGACAAACGCAATCTCCGCCTATTTTACGGCGCAATTGCGCACGGGGATCTACTCTCGCCGCGCTTTAATCGCCTTCGATTTCTCGGAACAATATTTACGAGCGTCGTTGATTTTTCGATATAACGAAAATAAGGGGTTTTCAAGTGTGCGCAGTGCGTAGTATCATTGAAATGTTTCCGCGAAATTGCGCGGGGATAATTTATCTTCGTTACGAGAGGATGGAGGGATATTAGAATATTAAGTGATTTTTGAGGTTATGATTGTAGGCAAAGTAGGAAGATTACTTTAGCCGGTAATTGAAGAGGCCCGACCGACCTTTGAATGTTTCATGCACGCGCACGCATTCACTTTCTCGCTTCCCAGAGCAATTACAAGGTATATTAGTTACTCGTGACTGCTTTCTTGCCGAGAGTAATTGCAATCGTCCCCTGGTGTACGGGCGTATAACTTCTCAACGTCTAATCGAACCGGTGGAAAATTGCAACTTTCGAAAAATGAACCGTAATCATAGTACGATTACGTACTCCTCGGTTCCTTCGATCGATCTAATCGAAACGTATCGGTATTTCGTGCGATATTGCGCACCGATATCTTTGAATAAATCTCGCTAAACGGTTAAATTGCCCTTTTCAAATTAAAAAGCTCGAAAATGACTTTTTTTTATGGAACCTAACCTATTCGTGGCATTCCCTTGGACGATAAAAAAATGGCCGTATCGTAATTTCACATTTATAACGCTGTACATATGGGTCATAGAGCTATCGAGAACAGAATATTTTCATGCAAATCAGCCCACCTCCCTCGGTTGTTCGAGTCTTATAGCTTTTCTTACGAGCACGGAAATTTCATGACGGACGATCGTTAGTCGGTGAAAACAATTTCTACGTACGATAAAACCTATCGACGCGGAATCATGGGAATTCATGGCCAGTTCCAGCTGGCTTACTGATTCAAGATCAGTGCATTGAAGCAGCCTGTGTTGCACGTTGCGGCCAATTGCACCGAGTGCAGTTCGTGTGCTGACGTATATACACGAACACCGGTTTGCAGTGGATAATGCGAAACACTCTCGAATTACATGCCACGAATGGATCCATTACCCGCGCTCGTTTTCGTGTACATCGAACAGAGGATGAAAGTCTAGTGGCAGATATCACGACGATCACGCAATCGTTGACTTTCTACCTAATATTTACGCGTGGAATTACGTTCGAATGAAACACCGGCATTAGAATTTTATCCTGTGTACAGCCCATGTCACAGTACTAATCTTCGATTCAGTTTCGCGTCGAACATGCCACCACTAGCGTTATTGCGTCATGAAAATGCTTCGACGAAAGGTACGGTAAAATTTACCTGAACGTTGACTATTTCTCTCTTCCCGGCTTCATTACACCGTTCCACCAGGTGACAATGACCCTGAAGTACTCTCGAGCCGCCTGGTTCGCCGTAAATTAATCCTATTTGCACACCACGCACTTATATAAAACGACGCCACTAGCCATGTCAGACCACGCGAAAGGACTTCCGCACCAAACTTCACGTCGTTATTCGAGCGCGAATTGGCAACCGAAGATAAATCGTGTACCCCCCACCACCCAGTTCGGGCAGTTTCGTGCGCGATCGACAAGTGTATTCGGGAAAGCACGAAGTTTACATATAATTGAGACGTCGAAGGGTACGCGTGCCGTGTGTTAGGACAACATGTCCCGTTCAATCGGATCGTGAAACATTAAGCAACGTGCACGTATATAAACGAATGCGGTTGAACGGCTGCGTGGGCACGCGTCGGTATAAATGTGTTTACGATCCATCGTAGCCTTTGTCGAGCAGTTAGATGCGACAGGGAACATGAAGATGCAACATTGCTGCCAACCCCCTCCTCCCACCTGATCACCAGGATACTACTAGCTGCCCATGTACACGCGCCCGTACACATCGAGAACAGTGGCCATTTTGTGATTGTTCGTAGTCACGTCGTCGCGAAATAAATGATCGTCTCGAGGCATCGGTATTGTCCAAGTGTGGCAAAGAACGATTACGTGCGGTATTACGAACAAAACGGTGATTACGTGAAAGTGTATCTGCTTCGAGGAGGAAAGAACAATCAAACGAATCGAGATCAGCATTTGGCAGCGTCGTTGCATCACATCTGGAACGGCTTGAACCTCGTCGAAATGGCGTCGTAAAGGTATTTGAATTTACAAGTACCGTAATATTCTCGATATTTCTTTCCTGGTTACACGTACATATGTAAACATAATCAACCACGTACTCCGTGCGTGCAAACCTTAACCTATCAAAGACATCGCGTGATGTAGTTCACCCGATACGTTGCTTTTTTGCATACCCCGGCGAGGTTATGTTTGTGTATTCCTCTCGTAGCAAGATACGCGTATATAAATTGACCGAGGCAAATGTCACGTGTAGTAAAGGAAATTGGCCTTGGATAGGCGGAATGTTAAAAGACAGGGCCAGTGGGTTTTGCAAAAAATCATTCGTTTCTACTCGAAGGGATTTCCCATCGATCGAAGCCCGCGTGGCTCGATTAATTTCGACAGGTGTCAGATCTCCGGCGTTACAGCTCGACAGATACAAAAATAGCCGAAATACGGCCAGTAACGTGTATCTGTCGTTGTCAGTGACGTGACATCGGTCGTTCATATCCGGCATCAAACTACGCGAAACGGCCCGAAGGCATCGTGCCTCGATTCAGGATATTGAGTCCGCTGGTAACACGCGCCCTCGAAAAACCCTTTCGGTCATCCTACTCTCGACTTAACACACGCACGCTCGACGAGAGAAAAAAAAAAATCGAACGATCTACTCCGCGTACGTTGGCGAAATTGCGACCACTGGAACGAAGCCAATGTAACTTACTCCTTTGAGCAACAGACCCCCTGTCGATTGAAAAGAGAAGGAGGAGCAGCGTTCGAGGGCAATTATCGTAATTATCCACGGACGAGATCGCTCCAAACATGCTGTCCCCAGGAAATTAGTTGGGCCTGTGGTATGGATGAATCATCGTCCTTCAGAGTCGTGTGACGCGCGTGCAAATCACGATGTTCCACGATTTTCCGCCGCACTGCACTTCTCTATTTCTATCCACCGTCTCTCCGCCACGTTACGAACGTCCCTCCCTCGAACCTAAGAGAGACATCGCGCGTCCCGTGGCATGCGTGTCGGACGAGCTAAGCGGATTACTCTCTCCTTCTCTCCCGCGACTCTCTTCCTCCTTGCTCTCGTGGACGGCTCGTGGGAAACAAGGCGACGCGACGTGTCACGGGACCCCTCGGTGTGCGCGTCAGATGCGTGTACAACGTCGTTGACGCGCTGTCGTCGATGCAGGCCAATTTCGTTGCTCTAGATCGAGCCTCCCTATCCTCGATTAAATCTACGATGGTCGAGCGTGGAATGAGGAAACGAACAGAGAGGAAAGGAAGATCCTAAACATCCGGCGATTCCACGTGAACGAAGGGCGTAAACGAAGAAATAGGAAATCTACCGCGGAATAGTTTTACGAAGATCGTACGTACGATCGAATTTGCCCGACGTTTACTGCCTACCGCGAGATCTTACCCGATAAGTAATTCATTCCGCGAGACCAGCTTCGTTTCCTCGATCTCGCCGAATCTAGCGTTTCTCGGTGGTTCGCGTTCTCGAGCTCCGAAGGATTACATCGCGATTGGTAACGCGGCGGGAGTTACTTGCGGAGATAGCGCGAATCGTTGGAACGCGCCGCGACGAGAAAGCACGATTCCAGAGCAGGGTCGATGGATGTAAGGAACGTGTTCGACCGTACCGAGGACTCGAACAATGGAGCCCTACCATATTCACAAATAATATATTTTATCGATGGATGTAAGGAACGTGTTCGACCGTACAGAGGACTCGAACAATGGAGCCCTACCATATTCACAAATAATATATTTTCCGTAAATTGGTCTCTCTCCTCGCCATCAGCAAATTGTTTTATTACCTTAGAAAGTCGAATACCCTACATTCATAAAGCACCTTCCGACCTCAGGATTTTTCCATCCCCAATTTTAGCAACAATTTCCCCACTTCGACTCCACCAGACAAACCCTACCACACGTCCCAAACACCAATCAACCGATACTCCCACCACTTCTCACACATTTCACACCACCAATCACTGTACACACCGAACTTATAAAAACACAAACACACACAGAAACAGACAGATTCTATCAGAGATTCTAGCACCAACTTTGAGACATCACGAAAAATAAAGAGTGACAGTCACCACCAATCAGCCAGTATTTGCCTATCGTGTAAAACATATATCTCTTTTTCACCCACCACAAATCTCATCTACAAATTTAAACAGCACTCGTGCCATTAGTTTGCCGCGAGAGCAGTTCGTGAATTCTTTGCGCACCGGTCGAATTAAGCATCGCGTCGCGAATTTCGCAAATCACGAACAGAACGTTAGGAAGAGCTCGAAACGCGTTGGCTGTACGGGGACGTTAGCGAGGGTAACGTTGTGTCGCGTGCATGCACGAATATGAATACACGCCACGTATATATGTATAGGTAGGTTATACATTAGGGTATTAACCTAGCCGCACCTAGCCGTAAGACGTTCGTTAGGAAGAGCTCGAAACGCGTTGGCTGCACGGGGACGTTAGCGAGGGTAACGTTGTGTCGCGTGCATGCACGAATATGAATACACGCCACGTATATATATGTATAGGTAGGTTATACATTAGGGTATTAACCTAGCCGCACCTAGCCGTAAGACGTTTCCTTAATTAAAGCCATCGATTCACCGACTGATTAAACTCGGCTCTCCGACTTGAGGAAACTCAAAGGGTTTTCACCCTCTCCAAGTCCTTCCTGTCCTTTCAACGAGATTCAACGTTGCTTCGTACGGATGTATATACGTATATTGGAGTATATCTCGTAGGAAAAATGGCGGGCTGTTAAGCCCGGGCTCGTTAGGTCAGCTTTTTATACCCGAAAGGAAGCGTCGTTAACGGTGGATAATGACCCGCGTTCGCGCGACCCCAGGCGAGAATCAAAAAGAAGGGGGAGAGACCAGTCGCGAAACGAATGGCTCCCGAAGTTCGTCTCCGTCGGATACTAATTAATGCCGAAAACTGCAATAAGCAAGGCTCGTTTGCTCGGTCGAAATATCTTAATGAAACCCTCGGGACTTGGCGAGTTTCTTGCCATGGAACAGCAGAAGAAGAAGTTCCAAGCCGCTTGTTCAAGTTCAGTTGAATATTAATTTAGCGAGGGGCCCCTGTAGACACATGCAGACCTTTTTAATTGCGACCACAGTTGTTATGTAGATTAGCCGGAGAAAAAAGGCTGCGTTGCTTTTCCATGGGAGTCGGAACAAGGGGGGAAATTTCGTTGGGCGAGAGATTGTTAATCGAAAGTTGGACTTAAGGTTCGGGACTTGTTCTGGGCACTTAGCTCGCCGGAATGCCGCGCACAGGGAATGAGAAATGAGACTGAAAATATATCCGAGTTGGCAAAGACTGGCACGGGGGTTTCGAGTGAGCCGAAGTATGCCATTAGGGCGACTTCTCCGGTTAATAACCATGACGTGGCTCTCTTTACGGTATTACCATTAATTAATTTCATCGACAAGTTTCCCTGATAATATCGATCCGGAAACTTCGCACATGCGGCAAACTTGCTCGGTTACCGTAAGTACCGTAAGTACATGGCCGCGAGTGCTTACAGGTTCTTCCTGTTCGTCGATCGAAAGTTATTAGGTCGAACATCCTATCGAGCTAGCCGTGCAATAAAATATCGCCAACGTTTCTCCTTGTCGAAGCTACGTACCGAATCGCTATTCTTCCAACATCGTTTACGTATCTCTCGGAGAAACTGAAGTTGCGCCATCGAGGTTTCGATGCACCGCGAAACGTACCGCGTATCAAATATAGCCGGGACATTGCGTTGGCCGGTCATAAAATTGCCTGGCGTGTTGTCGCGTCGCGACGCCTTCTTTTCCCGGGCAAAAACCGGCGATGATCTATTCTGAACGCGGTACGAGCAATTATTAACGCTCGTAAGTTAACGCGAGGGCAAACTTAAATTAGATATGTGGCGAGAGTACAGAGCTACGTGTCTCGTATATACCCCTTTGATAAATTTCACGCGAACGCTTAAATGGTGGCGCTAAAAGGGTAAAGATCCACCGGTGGCGCGCCCCTTGAAATCGGATCAAAGCAACGTCTTCGTAAATTACTCGAGCCGCGTAGACACCGATCTGGCGCCACAGTCAAGGTTATATCAACAGAGAGCGAAAGGGAGAGAGGAATAGGAAAGGGTTCGGCTCTTTACTTACCACCGTTGGAGAATATCCGGGCCAATGGATCGGGACCTGTCCCAGGGATTTGCGGATTAAGCCGGCCAACGACGAAGGAACGACGTTACGTCTGCGTCTGGCTTAAACCGCCGGGTATAGATAACGGTTGTCCAAGGATAGTTATGGCCTCGCATTTTATTTCAACTCTGCCCTTAGCCGGCTTCCCGTTCCGACCCGTTCTTATCACTCCGGAGAACAACTTTGGTCTCCTACCGAGCTTGTCTTACGGAAATGCTAGAGTAGAGTGCGATTAGTTTTCGACTCTGGGTAGAATTAGAATTCTTTCGGTAGGGTAGAGCTTGATTTACAGGAAGCGTTATTTGTCCTGGCTGATAATACCCCGGGAGATACCAGGAGGAGCCATAAGCATTCAGATTGCAGACTCACCAGGACCGCTTAAAATTCGAAATTCGTCATCGTCCTAGATTTCTCGTTTGTCGCGGTGAATCCGTCGAACGGGGGATTCGACCCTTAAATCGAATTGCAGGAACTCGCTCGGGCGTGATGAAAGAGGTTCGAGGTTTCTTCGTTCCGGCACGAAGCGTCGCGAGCTTCCGCTCGAACGGTGGATAGACCGGCTTGTTACACTGATTTACTTATGGGACCAAGTACTTGGTTCGTTACCCGTCCTCGAGATTCTATAATATCATAAGGAAGTCGAACGTGTGCATGCAGAAGGCTCCCTCGTTCGTGCCTCTTTCTTCGCGAAGTTACGCGGCAGGATTTTACATGGACTGTATTCAGGCTACGTTTAGGTAGGAGAAGGGGCTCGCAAGGGGATGGGGACGTATCGATAAATTGAAACGTCAAATTTATTTTATCGACGACTCGTTATCGCTGCGAATTCGATATACCTGCTCTGCCTCCCGCCGTTTCTCGAGAACCGATATGGCTTTTCCACTGAAATTCTATTTTCTAAGAAGCGAGACGATTCTTCTTATTTTCGCAGCACCGACCTACTTCTGACGACGATATTTAACGACTCCGTGGATCGAGGAACGGTGCAAGTCCATTTCTTGAATTTCCGCTCACGGTAGACGGGAAAAGACTTGCTGCCGATGGTGTTTATACATTTCGCTGTCAGTCACCGCGGAGGAATTAAGTTAAATGGAAATTCTCGATCGAGAAAACGCGCTGCATTCTTTCTCGTTCTATGTCAGCTTTACCTGGGGTGGTCCGTGAGGAAAAAGATCGGTCGTACGTTGGGTAAGGAGCCAAAGCATAGCGGATATTACCGAAACATAAATCCGGGTGGATCCTGGCGCGACGCCAGCTTGCTTCTTATAAGTCGAAATACGCACGGGAGCTTTTACATGGGCGTGCGTGCTCAGTCAACGGTTAACGATGTGTCAAAACTATTTTTGTTTCCCGTGGTCGCGATACATTTACGACGACGCGTTTGCAAAATCACCAGATACGTACTACTTATCACCCGCGTCGTTTCGAATATTTCTTCAGCGGTGAGAACGAGATTACGGGAACCGTGTTACTGTCTATCACTTTCGACGGTGGGGACCGTCGAAAACGGCGATTCTTCGCTCCCTGGCGTTCACGATTGCGGCACAAAGCGGTGAAAACGGCCGGTGTCGCGGTGGTATTTAATTCACGTCAAAATACAGGGGCATAAAGGGAGCAACGGCGGTCTGGAAAGAAGAAGGGATGAATGTGTCTAGCAGTTGGCTAACAATACCCGTGTTTCCTCTAAAACAGCTTCTTCAACTGTATCATTCCGCGAATGTGCCGTGCGGTTTACAACCCTGCAGGGTACCGTAGCCACACACGAGTCTTAAATTATTAGCGCAGATCTCGCGTTGTCAGCGACATCAGAGAAAACTTTTGCCCGTTCGCGTCCCTCTTGATCGCCGACAAATGCATTTTTTAATTTAACCGCTTCAAGTTGAAAATTGAAAGGGAGAGAACCTTGAAACCTTGGTGTACCGTTACGGAAGTGGAGACGAGCACTCGAGATTTTTAAGGTTACGCCGGCGTGTAAATTCTTAAACGTCGCGTAAAGCAGCCAAGTAGCGGGGCAAAGTGGCCAAGCGTTAATGACCAAGATTCAAGAGCTCGATGGAAAACGTCGGAGAATGAGTGAGGGGGAGAGGTGGAGAGAGAAAGAGTAGAACTCGTGACGAGTTTGATGTAGCCAGAGGTCGATGCACCGTCGCGAGCTTGCGACGATGCGCCCCAGATACGGAAACGGAAAAGAAATCGTGGAGAACTCTCGAAGATGGTATTGAAGCCGTGGATAGCTGTGTACCAGACGGATTCTTGCGAGTTCAAGCGTGGCGCAACTTTCCACGGGAATGTAGCAGGAGCGTTCAGCAGCAGAGTAGCTGTAAAACGAGGTCTTTCTCGCACGGGGGCTAGCGACAACCGGTGGAAATCTACCGGTAGGGATAACTTCTCGCGTTACTTTGCACCCGTTCGAAAGGAACACGTCTAGGAGCAGCTGCATGATTTCCTTTTTACGGTGACTAGTTTCGATGTTTACACGCGATCCCGGAGCAGTTTCCTACGGAAAAAAGGGTTGAACGCTCCAAGTGACTTATTTACTCGCGCGATCCACGATTCACGTTGCCGGGGACACGGAGGTGCGGAGAATCGATGGAAGTTAATGTCGAGAAGAGCTGTGCCATAGTAAATGGCGGGATATTGCGGGTAAAAATGGGACGGAAGTTTGTGTACCTTTCGTAGCCGGCTGAGTCGGCGTTTGTGTACTCGTAAGTTAAGAGAGAAATAGAGATGGAAATTCGCAAACGTCTAGCGTTGCGCTTAAGCCGACGGCTGTGTATGTACGCGTGTACATTTGCCATCCAATCTCGTTGCGCAACCCTTTGCTTGCTTATGAAATATCACAAACTCCTGGGGTTGTTAATCAAACAATAATAAGCTTCTACCCGCATGCCGCGGAGCGATATACCGCTAACGTAGTGCCAATCTCTCCAGTGACATCCTCTTGACGCGTTTTCAACAGCCATTCAATCACCGCTCGCCTATCTTTTCCTGTAATACCTTTTTCCCTGTAGTAAGATTCGAGGGATTACCGTCGCAACAGCCGTTTCACCGCGAGAACACCCTGTAACTTGGTTGCTCCTAGGAAATATTTAGACAGGTCGTGTCGATAATTTCCGTTTGTTCTTGATGGTGATTCAGGGTGGTTAGAGGAGTTGGGCGACACCAAAGGGGTAAGGTGGCCGAAATGGAGGATACATAAACACACGGTGCAACGCCCCAGTTGAGAGTAAAGGAGAGAACGCTGGCAAGACCAATTCACCAGGCAAATTGTTCGAGGCCAATTGAGGTCAGAGAGTCCCTCTCTTCTGGCCGATTCCCGGAGCGCCTTTCGCGGAGGCGAGACTCTAATGAAAGTAACTGAAATACTGCTACTGAATGTCGTGCTTCGGATCTCATTCTCTTAAGGAAATGCTACTCCTTCTCTCTCTCTTTCTCTGAGAAATTGGACGCGGCCCTCCTAATTACCCGGAAAGGTTCTAATTTTCCCGGATGCGTTTCATCTTGATCCAGCCCCTCTTGAGAAATAATTTCTTCTGCATTAAGCGACAAGCTAATATCTCCTCGCAAAGTGCCCTTCCGTCGTCGTCGTATCTAAACGTGGTACGAAAACGTGCACTTGGTAAACCCATCAACATCGATTCCAGAGATACGAGATTTGAACTGGAATCGAATCGCCTCTCTCGTCAAGTCGCTCCATTACGAAAACGAAGGAAGTCCCTGGCAATAAACCACTTCGTTTCATTACCGTCCCCTTGGGCAGCAGCAGCAGCAGCAGCAGCACTTTTTCCGCGAGCCGTCGATAAATCGACGCGGAATTTCCGGCACCGAGCAATTATCGGCAGCGGTCGCGTGTCCTATCCCCTGTCCAGAATCGGTCCATTACTTTCGAATGGGCCGTGAGTACGCGCAGACCGATCCCTGGGTCCCTTTTCGAGCGTATTGCCGGCGACGAAGCGGCCTATAATTCAATCTTGTCAAATCCATTAACGCTGCCGACCGCGGTCAGCTCCCATCGCCACGAGAGACGTCCTGACTCAGCATCACACTATGCACGCGCGCGTTCTTCTATCATAGTTCGAACCTGCGCGTCTCTTTTCCACCGCGTTTCCGTATATTTACGTGCAGCCGAAATATTAACAAACAATCAGCGAAGGAATAGAATTCTCCTTTCGTCGTAATAATTTAACGGTGGAAATTGTTCTATGCGGCGGAATAAAATGCGGCATTCCGGGAAAAAGGCGAGCGCAGTTTAATTGAGCCCGGGAGAGAGAGGAGGGTGTGTCGTTCACCTTCTATCTAGCTGAATAATAGAGCAGTCGTAAAATCTGTTCCGCGTTTTCGCTGCTCTTTGCGTGCATGCCGCGCGCGTCCTTCTTTCCCCCGGCACACAGGGTCGCGGTTTAATTCGTCGAAAAAGCAACGTTTTCGCAGGTGCGCCGCCGGCGAGAACTCCCGGTATAATTGTCTCTCGAGCCGGCCTAGCCGCCTCGTTCGAACAATTACGCGTCGCTCGTTTCGCGGTAGTAACTTTGCATTAAGATAAATTGTATAAAGAAGCCCAAGGCGCGGTCTAATTGATACAATCAAATGGGCCACGTTCGCTGTGTCGCTCTCGCGGTCTCGTTTATTCTTTTTCCGCCGCTTGAGTCGCGCTCGTTAATTCGACTAAAACGATGTTTACCCTCTCTCCGTTGAGTAGCTGACTTAACGTTCAGGGTTCAGCGAACACCTGTCACAATTAGATGGAATTTATTTTAATCGCTACAGGACACTTTCTCGCGACGTTAACGGCCCGCGTGGTTTATCAGAGTCGACGATTACGAAGATTACAGGTGCTCGGCACGCGTGTATTAGCGTGACTCACGAACGTCGCGTCGGTTGGAGGCAACGTGCATTAGTTTCGTGCTCGAGCACAGTAAGAATTAATTAAGAGGAAAGTTTACCGTTACTTATCGGGCGTTAAGGGGTGATATCGATTATCGTTACCGAGGCAACTGATTTAATATGGCGAATCGTCGTACGGTGGGTTTATTTATCGAAGTAGACGAGAGTGTGTACCGACGGTGTTGCGTTGCGACAGCGCGCCATCGTTTACAATTAGAGCGATACGCGCGCTCGCTAAGCGCCGCGCCGACTGAAGGAACACGTTGCATTCACCGGCAGGTTGCGCACTGCCCATTAACGTGAGCCAGAAATCCTTTGCCGGTGCACGATATAAGTAGATCCATCATCATTGAGAGTAACGCACCGGGGCACTTCACTCTCTGCGCCCATTACCGCGCTTTCTTCCCACCATGTGCCCCGCCGATTCACCTGTTTTGCTTCACAGAAACCTTCTGAAATGTCTGGAAAACGTTTACCACCTCAACTACACGGCTCGTCTCTCTCGTTCCCTTTGCTCGCGATACTCGTCCTCGAGTAACCAGTCTCTCTGAATCGTGGCGTTGCTGCTCTATATAGAGCAGCGGCTCTATTCACTTCTCGTTGCCTCGTTAGCCATTTACGAGCGCCGGTTAGAGGACGATAAACCTGGTTAAAAATCCTCCAGCGGAGGATTTCATTATGACGTACACTTGTACGCGAGGATACTCCCGTGTAATTTCAAATTTTCCGACAAATTTTCTATCTCGCGATGTCACGACGTGCACACATACGTATATGTAGACAGTCGGACAATACCATGGAGATTGACTTATCGCGATCACTTTGCGCTGAAAGGGGTGCAAACGCATGCAAATGCACAGGGAACCGATGCACAGGTATACCTACCTTTAATTCAACACCGTGCCACCGTCGCACACGACTGGCCACGGTACGTTAACAATGGGGTAAACAGAGAAAATTACCGCTTGCCACGAGCATAGAGGCCCTCTCCTCCTCCTCCTCCTCCACCTCGTGCAACCCAGCAGAGGTCATTTGGTTGGCGTGACAACCCTTCCACGCCCTTCCCCCTCCAGCCCTCCTTTTCAACGTTCACCTCCGACCCCTGCGTGACGAGCCACCCCCCAAGCGGACGCACAATGCGCTTAATGAAACTCGATATAGCTCAACCGATAACCCTACCCACCGCTGTCGTTGGATCCCGGCTGAAAGCCTATCCACCGCCACCCCTTTGACGGACGTTTCGGCCGAGGGTGTCTAGGAAAAAGGCAAATTAAATCCGCAAGTAAGAGAGAGAGAGGGGTGAAGAACGAACCGAACAGGAAGACAGCGAAGGGTTTAGGCGACAATGGCCTTGTTAAGGCACCCACTAATTGCAGCCAGCTCCTTAATGGATCCTTGCGAAAATTGCATCGACCTAAGCCGGTTACGGAGAACACGCTCGCTCCTTTCTTCTTATTCTTCCCCGCCCCTCGCACCGAGTCCTCCATCGTCCGGTTGGTTTTGTCTTCGCCCAGGAACTGATTCATCCCTCTCTAAGGCTTGCGGCTTTCAAGGGTATCGGGGGAGTCTTCTAAAGGAGAAATAAAGGCAACCTCGTCTCTTGTATCGAGGAAACAGGGAAAATTATTCCCCGGTAATTTACACCGGCAGAGTCTTTTCAATTTCTCCCTCGGTGTCGGCTAGAGGGATCTACGGTTAGCCTATAATTATAAATATCTATAATTTGGAGATGAACTGGTTGGTCGAAAGACGCGTATTACCACTTATTGCCAATCACAATTCCGAACACCCTTATCGTTCTCAGCTATCGAATAACACTGCTTAACGAGTCTCTAGCGATATCTAAAGAGTTAATCGTCCATCCATTGCACTCGAACGACCTCGTAAACTTCCCGTGGAAGCAGCGTCCTTGCCTGTTCTTTTCTCCTATTTTCCGCGGTAGCGCGAGCTTAATCGGCTGGATCCACGTCGACCCCGGTGCTCCGCGCGTTAAACCTCTGCCAACGGCTCCGGCTATTTTCGCAGATCAAAGCCAGCGACGGAGAGATTGATACGCGGGCCGCGGGGACTCCGCCCCTAAAGATTCTCGCCGGCCACGTTCGCCCGGCCCGATAAATAAAGTTAGACCCGCGTGCATTCCCCGTGGAATTGTTTTGTCGTCGACGTCTGGCCGGGTGCTCGTTAACGCGGCCAGGATTTTCGGCATTCTGCCTTACCTTCAGACGCCTCTCGGTCCTCCGTCGTGCAGCTGTTCTTCACCAACGAGCATTCAAATTTTTACTCCGTGTTGCCCGCCTCGAGCCGTCTCGTCTCGTTTCGTCGTTTCACCGCCGACGAGAGGCGCCCTTTGTACGTTGCGCCACTTCAACTTATTCCTACCGTTTACCAGATGACAATCGCGTTTCCGCGTTCACTCGCCAACGAGACATGTTCCACGAGCTGCTGTCAACCGTTAATACGGATCTCTGACTATTTTCTAGGGAATTGAATTTTCTTTGAGAGACAAAATTCGGTCTCTGGTTACAGCGATAAGCGCTATTTACATTCGTAAGTAGCGACAGGAGTAGAAGGCGCGTCATACCGGAAGGGCTGGTCTTCGCGAGAGATATTTCCTCGCACGTTCCTCGCGTACCAGATGCACGTGATTCAGCCGAGAAGCACTCCTTCGCACGAGGGTGGCTCGCCTCGTAAACCGGACACTCGTATAAATTGTACCGGTGGTTACGCAGGCTCTGTGGAAAAATCGAGCGACGCCGGGGTGAGAATTTTATAGTTTTCCAATGGCATCCGGCCGATAGGATCGGAGACGCGTGGCGTCGCGGTTCAGTGGCGCGCACTCGACGCGTCCCGTCTACTCGAAAATATATGTCCCGCGGAGATCACAGGCCGCCATTCGTTCTCTCTAGCGGCGCTAAAATTAAGCGACATTCCCGTGGCCCGGCCCACTCGCCCGGCCAGAAAACGAGCGAGAATTCGCGGTGGAAATGAGCCGCCTCAAAAGAAACCGAGATGGATGCTACGCATTCTTGGATCGACGGCCATCGATCACTGGCCACCTCTCCTTTACGGCCTTTTTTCCCCCCCTCCGCTCTTGTCGATCGGA
>NW_017100262.1:500921-549872 GCF_001263275.1 Habropoda laboriosa
CTTGTCGATCGGAACCGCCCCTGGTCTCCTTTTTAAACGTATCTTCTCCCCGTTTAAACGCGATCTCAAAGTGAATTCGACGCCTGGATAATGGGCTCGGGCGTCTTTCGAGTAATAGCGGAGGGTTTTCGTTGTCTGCGCCAAGTTGAAAATCACGGGAATTCCAGAGCAGAAACGGCCGGGGTGGCACTTGCCGCGTGCACCGGAGGAATTCGAAAAAAGGAAGCAGTCGGAGATTTACTTGCCCTTTGTGATTGGAAACGTTTCTCTCGCGACTTTATGAAAGGAGCGGCAGTTAAAGGCGAATATTTTATTCGTGCTTTAATGAAACCGACTGCACGTCCGACAACTGGCCAACCGTAAAAATGCTTCTTCGCTCACCTTCCGTCGATGATACGAGCAGAATATTCTCTTTCGTTTCTCGAACTTTTACCTCGGCGAAATGTAATCGTGGAACTTTGTAACTTGGCGATATTTCGCGAGAAGCCTGAAAAGAAGCGGCGAGCCAGAGCACGCTAAGCCTGATCGATCGTTCTCGTTATTTCGTCGTCGGGGCCATACACTCTCTCTAGCTCTCGCCTCTCTGCCGACCATTTCTTAGCACGACGAGGACTGACTTTCTCGCATAATGCGCGATACGATCTCCTTCTTCATGGAGTACACGTGCCGGAGGAGAAGCTTTGTTCCATCTTGAGGGAAAACCGTGCGGCCCTCTATGACACGCCGTCACGTGACCGCGTTTTGCGCACCCGAAACTGGTTCTCGCGTTGCCCATTCCTTCGCCTGTCTTTGATGTTTTACTCGTTTTAGCGGTTTCGACTCGCCCCTTTTGCCGATAAATCGCTACGCTCCTGCACTCCTTCAGGAACGATAAATTCCCCGTGGAACGTAAATTCCGAAAAGACCGTCTTTCCCGAACGTCTTCTTCGCGTTTTTCGTTTAATTGCCTCTCGGTTCGCCTACTATTGCCGCGCCATAATTCCACCGATCGATGCGGATGCGTTTTCCCACGGAGAAAATTCGAGAATCTAAGATAGAGAATCAGTAAAATAATCACAGATATCGATGAAACTTCGGTATACTGTAGAACTCGAAAAAATATTCGACGCGTATTTTTTTTTATCGGCACTCGTCCATATTAAAGGGTTGAAAATCGCCCTCGAAGTTACGAGGGCAACGACCTCATATGGTCTAATATGTGGAAAATTATTAGAGATAGAGGAATGGTCCATTCACTGGATTTCTGTAATAGCAACGTTGAACAATGAATTTGGAAAAGTGGATAGTCGTACGAGGATCGGTTGAGCGGCACCGACCGCGTGAATTGATATAATTAGATAGGGAGCGTAAACTAGGTGGCAACGGTACTTCATTCCTCTTCCTCCGTTTCCTCCTTTTACTACGTTCAAGTTCTATCGTTCGTGTACACGCTCCATTATCGACTGGCTATCGGCTCTTTGTCGCGTGGCATGCGCTCGATCGTGCATCGAGCCGGGCACGTTTACCGTGTCACGTTATCGGCTGAGATGGATTGATCGAGGGTGGGAGGGAGTTGGCCGTGCTAAATTCTGTAAAGGAAATTCGACGGTAAATTTCAAAGGAAGCCGGTTTAATTAGTTGCCAGGGAGAATTTGGGTCGCAATTTAGGTTGTCGCCGGTGATCACCGAGGAAACACGGAAGCTACTGTAATAAGTAATTTGTCATTCGTAACCACGGACTGGCCTCGAAATGGGAATTTCCCGAGTGTTGTAATTATCATCGGATTCGACAACCCAGAGAACGATACGCGATATATGCGCGTAACGTTGTGTGCGTGTGCGCGCGCGTGTGTGTACGCCAGCCATTATTCACAGTTCTTTGTTCAGATGTGAGAAAAAGCTCGTAAATCTCAATTTAAACGGGCATTCACAATGGGAACAGGTAACGAAATTACAAAGGTGGTATACAGGGTGATTCACCTAACTTTTCGACTTGAAATTACTCGTGAACTATTGGTTGTAGGAAAAAATGTGTGCAACAAAAATTTTTTGCATTGTTTATACTTAAAGTTTCGAAGGTTCGGCTTGATTTTTTTTATGGAACACACTGTACTTGTTTACGGGAATTGAAAGGGCGTTAAAAACTGAGTAGATAAGTATTAAGGTGTAACAGGTCCAAAGTAGATATTTATTGAAATATTCGCAATAGAAGTTCCTAGCGTAAAGTGTTTCTACAGTTGGTGCACCTTTCGCAATAAACTTTCGCTACGCGTACCTCAATAAATACTCAAATTAAACCTATCATGCCTTAATACTTATCGACCCTATTTTTGATGCTCTTTTAAATCGTACAAAAAAATATAGGGTGTTCCATAAACAAAAATGAAGGTAAACCTTCGAAGCTGTATATGTTCTTAACGTAAAAAAAAGTAATTATTGTAAAATAGGAGGTACTCCTTGAAATCGTGCAACTTTTTCCTAATTTCATCCCTAAAAATCACTCCGTACTATCCAACGTTTTTAGAAACGATCCTATTTTATGCTTTTTAGATTTTCGAAAAGCTTCTTCGAACGTCGAATGAATCGCGCAGGTAGGTTTTGTGAAATGAAATATTCTCGATGAAACGTGGTCGACGGGCATCGGATATTTCCGATCGGTAGCTGGGACTACAATAACCGTGTTACCCGTTTCCATTTGTTAGAACGTATCGCGGCGGGATTTTTGGGAACAGTCTAAACGTTCGTTTGATCCACAGGACTCCTATCCGTAACATTACAAATGGGAATTCTGTTTGCGATCGGTATGTAAACCACGCGCCGCGTGTAACCGTGCCGAATTATAACTAACGATTCGTTTGGCCCTCGCGCGTTCTGTGTACGAAAAACAGAGGAGCGACGGAATCTGGGGGGGAGTAAACGGATTTGGTTTTCAGCCGACGAGCATTTCAATAATCGAGTTTTAAATACCGCATAATATCGACTCGCGCGGCGCGTATCGTTTTTGTTGTAATCCCACGCGGCATTTCTTTTTACTCCATTTATATTCCATTCCGCGAAATATTACATATTTATGTTTTCGTTGTGCGTGAAATGTATTTTTCCCCGGCTTTTTCCGTCCCGTTCCTTTTGTACACGTTTACACCGGTGAAAAGGTCGAGCAAACTTGGCCGAAAATCGCGGAAATGTTTGGAAATTCGTGCGACAGGTGGTGAGCAAACAAATCGAAACGTCGAGATTTCAATTTTCCCTTCGTTAATCCACTGGCTGGGTCATTCCGTGGGAGACGTACGTCACTGTCGAGAGACTCTGGAACCAACGAAAATCTCAGCCAGACCAGATATACGTACCCTCGAACGAGGGAGCAGAAAAGTCTGACGGAGAGAAAGAGGGATAGTTTTACGCAGTTTTCGCGCCATTACTCTCTTCAGCACTGTGACAGCCGATAATTGGACGTGTCCTTTGATCCTCGAATCGTAGACCCAAGATAGAGTCCAGGTGGACTTTTAGCTGATCGCGTTTGGATCGTTGATAGATCGGTGGCACGCGACTCGTGTGTCCCACGCACGGAACGATCGATCCGAATGGATCGGTTCCTTCTCGACGTTGCGATCTTTTTTTGCGAGAAAGATTAACGATCCACGGCGGTACAGCTTGCCACTCGAGCAACTCTCGGTTTCCTTTTCCCCCTGTTGCAAAAAACACGGGGGAAGAAAGAACGATTTCTATTTGCCGCTAAATCGCCAACAAAAAATGATTCTCCGTTAGAGAAAGGAGGCGAAGAGGGATTAAGGCTTTGGCAAAAGCCGATCGCAGTGTTCCAATTAATTTGTTTAAGTTGGCCGACGCCCTTTTCGAAGTCGTGAATCACCGTCCGAGAGGAGATTAGAGATCTACCCGATCGAGCGGAGATTAAGTTTCCCTGGGTGACTCTTTCTTTCCCTCCCCCTCGTCACTTTCTCATCCCCGAGAAGAAAAGCGTCGTGAAGAGGCGGTGGGGTTTACGTAACGCTGGATAGAACGAAACGAGAAAATTTCCAGTAATCTTCGACGGCCAGAGATTGAGTCAAGACGGACTGAATGGCCGTCGGAGATCGGAGTCGTTGAAGATTCTCGGATTTGGTCTTTCCTTCTCTCTCTCGCTCCCGACAGAGCGGAAGAAGAGAAAGAAGTGGCCGTGGAAGGAGGAGTGGTTGGTGATCGGATGGAGAGGAGTCAGAAGTCGCGCAGGAAGGGTACGCGAGAAAGCGGTGGAAGAAGTCAAAGGGGGTGAAGACCAGAGATAGAGGAGGAGACGAAGACGAAGGGGTGCCATTGTCACGTGGATTTCCAATTAAAGAGGTTCGATGGAGGAGGAGGAGGTGGCTGGCGGATCAGAAATCCATTGCGTCTTCTCGCGGAAGTCTCGGAGTTTCCTTCGACTCCGTCCCCTTTCTCGCCCGCTTTAGCTGGAAATATCCGTTGACTCGTCGTCGGGTTCCCTTCGATTCGGTCAGCAGAGACGGAAGGTGAAGGCTGCCTGTGCAACGACGGCGACGCCGCGTTTAGTTTTATAACTGAATCCGGTTGTTACCGCTGGTGGGCAACCGATTGCTTTCGTTTGGTAAACACTAACTTTTAATTATTTCCTCAACTGATGGAAGCCCGGCTGGTAGTAGGAGGGTGGGTGTGGTGTGAGAAGCGTCGGTGGAGCCACGTGCTGGCTGCCTGTATAGATTGATTCGGCTAAACAGCCTGTAACAGTAGAATAAACGGTGTGCTCGGGCAAACTAGAACGATACAAAGGGGGTGGAAAAGAGCGAGAGAGGATCCTGTGTTGGCGAGCGAGCGAGCGAGTGGTCGCGCGTGTGCCTGTACGTGGAAAGATAAAAAGGAAGAACGGCGGGAAAACGAGAGAGACAAAGAGCGCAAAAACAATGCGCACAGTCAGCCTAACTGGGCAAACATTGACGGCCAGTGATTGCTTCGATTCACCGACGGGGTTTTGCATTCGGAATCGACCGGTCGAGCGTGGCGGACGAGAAAATAAAAAAAAAAATGGAAGGGAAGAAACAAAATAGAAAATGGTGTACAAAGGGTGAATTAATGCAAGTAAAACCGAGGCAACCAAGGTGAGCCCTGCGTAACACAAACAGTGGTTTTGTGGCGCGTAATATGTGCTCTTCTCCTCGCCCTGTTTCCACCGCTTTGATGTCGTTCCTCTCCGACGAGAGTGTACCGTGTTGTCCCCTACGTTCGTTTTTCTCTCTTTTTCTTTTTTTTTTTTTGCACACTGCAAGAAAAAAGGCTTCGGTTCCGATTCGAAACGCTGTCGAAAAGCTCCGGTTTTAGCGGATTTCCGGGCGAGTTAAATCGTTCCAGCGGAAATTCGTCGATTCGGAGTGGGAATTCGAAACTTGTGGCGAGCAGACGCGCGCGAGCGAGCGAGCGGAGAGGCTTGTGCGGTCGAATGGCGGCAGTTGGACACGCTGGGGATCGTAGTTTCGTTGGAATTTTAAATGAAGGCCAGAGAGGTCCGGTGGAATCGCGTATGTACGGTCGGCGCGGCGCACGGAGCGCAATCGAGCACGCGACCGTAAACGCCGGCAAATTCCGGCGCATACTTCTGTCTCCGCGTACCTGACTAATTAAACAGTCAAATTAGCGACGATTACTATAATTTTCCCCGCCGAGATAGAGCGACGTTACGCGCGTTTATGGTGCCACTAACGGCGACGCCGCGCTGTTTCACCGAGCGTCTCGTAATTCCGTCCCGCGGACCGCTAAAGGCCGATTGAAATTTAAATTACAGCCTCGCGAGCGGGCGGGCGAAGCTGGTGAAGCGGGCGCGCTCGCGCGGTAAAAGACCGCAGTTCTCGCAATTCCCCTAATTTCCAGAACAATAAAGCTCCCGTTTATTGGCACGCGTGTACATAGGCTCTCGCGTGTGTTCCGCCCGTGCTACACGAGAGCCAACCGGGTCAGCGGTGTTTTTTTAATTCGCTCCTCGTTAAACGGGCCCGTCCGTGTCGCGTGAATCGCCACCTCCTCGTGCTCGAAATCGCGGTCGCGATTATGTCGCGGCTTGGCCGGCGTAACCTAGCGCTATGACCACGAATTTAAACGAGACTCGGCCTGCAAATTTTCTCCAGACTTATTACGGGAAGTTTTCTACGTGAAAATCCGTCGCTTGTAAAGCGCAGGGGAATGTGAAAGTCGCGAAAAATTTGAAAACTGGTGGAATGTTGGAAAAAGTAGAAAAATTGCACGTCTAAATTTCTTCGACGTCCGAATCTTAGAATCGAACCTACCGATTGACATAAATCTGCTTCCATTCGGAACACTCTCGATGCAGCAGCGTTCCCTCCCTCCAATTGTCCGGCAGCGATGCCGGCCCGATAAATCGACTGTTTTGCAACCGGGGAAAAATAGCGGGCCGGGTAGATACGCGCGTGGACGTCCTTTCGAGCGTATGACGATTAACGAGCCAAGCGTTTAGCATAGATAATCACTCTCGGGAACGAGAAGCGTAGGCTGAATGGCATTCAAGCTCTCCGCATCCGCGATCCCCGATGCAATTATCAATCGAGAGTCCGCTATGCATTAACATAATCAGATCAGCCAGCCGTTCGAAACCGTTTCTCTCCCCCGTAAACCGTTGTTGCCTGCTGTAGCTTCCCCTTTAGCCGGCAGCCTGATCAGCGTTGCCGGCAAAACCAACATGGCTCCCATCCGCGACGCGCAACAATGCAATTATTCCTAAGTGCAGAAGGCGAAGGACCGCCTAAAACCGCGCGCGGCCTGTTATCGAACAATTACCTTGATTACCAGATACGATCGACGATCTCACTTCCTTCTCTCTAATGCCCTCCGTAGAAGATTAAAAGCCTCGGGAGAAGAACGTACGGCCGATACGCTATCTCGAACGATTTCAGCTAGACGAAGAAGAAGTATGCTGTTTGTTAACTTGGCAACTTTAATTAAAACGTTCCTACCATCTGACCGTTTACATCGACGAGATTACGAGTATGATTGATCACCGCGTGGCACCCTTCGCCACGATGGTTTACCAATCCTAGCCATGCAAGGAAATAATAGACCGCTTTGATGTGTACAAGAGAGAACATTTACCCAACGGTGGCTGTTCCACCGGGTATAGCGTGTGTTTAGCTTCAGGCTTGATCTCGTTAACGAGGAAAGTAAGAGTGAGGGAGAGAGGAAGGATAAATTTAGAAAGCAATATGTTCGACGATCGAGAGAGCAAGAGAGGGAGAGACCTGGTCCCTGTGAACACTTATTACGCGTAACTTGTCGCTGTGTCGCGCGACTGGTAATCACGTCTCCCTGGCCGAAAAAAAGAAGAGAACGTCACGGTTGCTCCGGCAAATAAATTTAAAATAGAACGTTATGAGAAGCTAATTGTAAGTCCTATGTAACGCGGTCGACTAATGAGGCGATTAATTAAGCTTCGTTAAGCGAAGAAATACCTCAAGTGTCGCGACCGATACTTTAACGGTCTCCACTTCTCCTAACTAATTAGCACCGGGTAAAACGTTCAACGTGGCCGTAGAAGAGAGTTTGACGGAAACTCGTTTCACCTAGCCGAATATTAATTGGAAATTCTCGCTTTTGAGAGCACACACACCGGATTCGATTCTTCGCGCGATCCTAAATCCGTTCGAGATCTGAACTCGTGCGTAAATATTTGTCCGTGTAATTTCTTTGACAAACTGCGCCTAGTTGTTGTTTCTTTTTGGGTCAAAATGGTCGACTTTGGCGAGAGAAAAGAGAAAAGGAACGCACGAGGAGCAGAGAACGTATTCGTTGCCACGTAATATTTCCATGGGTTCCCCGAGTGGATTCGCGAGGGAATTGCGTCTTCTCGCAGCGAATTCTTGGGCGTCGGAGGCGGCAAGATGGGTTTCACGACCGGAGCTGTTCGTTCCTCGCGTGACGCGAGCTTTGTCGGTCGCCGGATCGGTGGAAGGAAGCGGCAGCCCTCCCAGAGGAATCTCGACTTGTTCTCTCCCGTCTTTCGGTAAATTGGAACGGGTCTGGCTTCCGTTTACGCGGTCGTTTCTTTGCTGTCGCGGTGAACATAATTCTTCCGTAACGCGGCAACGTCCTCTGGTACGCTAGATCAAGAGTAAGGACGATGTCGTACACCCGGGTAACCGAGTGATGTATTCACCCCTCTTTTCAAAATGCGACGAGCATCTTCGTAAACTTCGGAATAGCAGTTTTAAAGAAATTTCCATCCGGAATGATAAAGCTCGCAACAGCTAAAACGAGGCAATTCAAGAAGATTCGTTCCGTCAGGGTGAACGAGTTACATCCCGAGTTCTCGAGTAACTTGCCCCGGCGATTCCTGAAACACTAGCTGTCCGCGTTGTGTAGTCCAATATTCTACAGAGATGGAACATGCTGTCCATGGGAACATTCTCGCGTCTAGTGGACAGAGTTTCGGACCAAGTGTTGACATCTCGCGCGTACGATGATATAGGAGGTAGGTGTCCTTGCTGTTGCAAGGATTGCAGAGGACTCGAGCGAATATCCTTGTCCAGCTAGATTAATCTGATTTTACGAGGGTGGGCTTTGTGTCCTCGCTGATCTCACGAGTTTCGTGAAAGACGTTGACGAAGGAATAGGTTCTACTCTACCTCCAGTCACTGTAGAATCTCTCTCTACATTCTCTCTCTGAGTGTATTTCATTTCCATTCCGCGTTCTTCGCGTTACGCAAGACGTATAGTTATCTCGATAGATCCGAAGGGAAAAATGTGGCGAGATTTCAGTTGGGATATCTTCCGACGAGAAGGTGTGTCCGGTATTGAATACTCCGTAGAAAGCTAGGAACGTTAGTTACCGGTAGTTACCGTTACAGTAATTTCCCGAACTAATGCGGCAGTTGATGCGCCGATAGGACGTTACAACAGCTGTATCCAGCTACTCAAGGCAAAGCCCGGGCTACGCCAAAGGTTCCTCGTGGCAATTCATAAACGACCGCCGATAGCTCACATCCCATGAATCCTGTAACACCGATACCAGACAGGAACAGTGTCGGTGATGAAACCATATCCGTGTTTAGTGTACACAGTTTGCCACTAAATCCTAATGCCTCCTGAACTCTGAATTACGAGGGATAACTTCTCTCTATGATCTGGGACTGGCCACTCCGCCGTAGGACTTGTGTACTACGTGCCGGACAGAGGCTGCTACTCTGGGCCAACTCTAATCGCGTACGCTTGCCACGGCTTAGACTTCGTTAAATTCATCTTCTCCGGGTTACGAGAGGTGCAAGTAACGGGTTATCGATATATCGGCTGAGCAGTCAAATTTCCCCACTATTGGAACAGAATCGAGCGTACAAACAGGCTGTAGAAGAACACGAGTAGCTGTTAAACGAAGGATATACGACCGCGTAATAAGCAAATTCTTCAACACTGCTTATTATAATATCCCGCGCGGTGCATTATGCGGTTATGTATTATTACGATAACACGTTGCGCGACGGTCACGTGCCCCCGCTATTGTACAGTCGTGCACGTGCGGACAATAACTTGGCGCGCGTTACTATACCGCTTCCTTTGCACGCGGTGCTCTAAGAAAGAGCTCGCATTTACATCTCTCGATAAGAGTATTTTTATCAGAAAGCTTGAATTTATATTTGCAAGATCCCGGTGAATCGTACGATACTGGTCAATTTGCATAATTATCTCGGTAAATTCTGTCGGTGAATCAGGCCGCACCTGTGCACGCTAATTTCCGCCTGTAACCGCGAAGCGTTCCCTCGCCACGTGTCCGCGTTATCGTAACATTCGCGGCGAGAGGAGTCGATACGCGGCGCGTGTTTCAGCCGACGAAACAGCGGGAAAAATGGAGGAGAACGGTTCGTGGCGATCAAGATTATCTCGCGGCGTGACGGAGGATTATGTCGGGCTGTCAGAGAAAACGCGAGGCTGCATCTTTAAAGCGGTCCCAGACGGTATCTCGCGAGGCTGTCGCCCGCGTAAGTTTATTCAAATTGAACGATTCGTGGCTGGAATAACTCGTCCACCGGGAGAGACCGAGCCGCGAGACGTTGAGATTTATGCAGAGAGTTTACGTAGAGCGGGTGTGTACGATAAAAATTAAAATGTACGCGTCCCACACGCTGGAAAGCGGGGTGGAAACGTTGGAATCGAGCGGTTGGAGTTTCTGAAGGCTCGCCCTCTCGCGAGTGTACCTACTGCACCAGCCGTAAAAAAACCCGCGGCCTTTTACCGGCGAGATTTTAATATTTGATCCCAGGTACCGCGAGCCAAGGCCACCAGACTGCGAGGGTTAGCGTTAAGAATCACAAGGTCCGTCCCTTAACTATTCATCCGGCTCAGTTTCAGTCGGACTGTTTACCCGGGAACGGCTGCTTTTATGGACCAACAGATTTTACATCGCAAAAATGTCTGCCTTCGCCTAGTCCAAGCGAATTTAATAACACTTACCTCGTTGTGTTAATCTTGGCTTTTCGGGCAACGAAATGAAATATTAGCTCGGAAAGTTCAACAGAGGTAATGTAAATGGGTAAAGATAGAAACGAGACGGTTTCGCGGAAATCTTTTCTTACCCCGGCGATTTTTTCGGATTACGCGTTTGCAAAATGGTATTAACCAGAGCTGGATGGGCGAGACTGGTTCGATGGGAGGCTCTTGGCCGGCTAATGTGGCTCCGAATTTGATTTTCCGTGTAGCTGGACCGATAATGCGGGATACGTAGCCGTTAAACCAGAAGTGTTCACATTCTATTTACCAGTCGCTGACGGGCCAACCTTCCATACCTAACCTAATTAAAATGTGCATTACCGAGGCCGCTGCATTATGCAAGAGTTGAACTCGCTGGCTCGTGCGTGTCTCTTCCAACAGCATCCGCGTCTGTCTTCGTTAACGAAGGCGGCCAATAATTCCCACCCGTGGAAATCGTTCATTTTCCCTAAAATTATCCGTGCAAAATCGGATACGTGTCTAGCGATTTGAAACCTTTTTATCTGTGAACAGAGGGCTGATTGGTGTAAACGCAAGAACGTTTACGCCTGAAGTCTCACGAATCGCGCGGTATCTTATCATCGACACGCACACTTTCGCTCGCGTTCAATAGATCCGACGAAGGGGATGGCTGGTAACGGTGAAAGACGTGGTTAATGTCTCGTGAAAGGGGCATTAATTAAGACCCAGTGTTCTAATCGCGTTTAACAAGGAGGGAGGATGCCGTTCGTCCGTAAAGCAAGCGCGTCTTTATTATTCGCGAGTCGGCTGATAAGCACCGAGTTCGGATAAACGAGACGCGTTCTCCTCCCTATTCGGGCCTCGTAACTCGGCTTATCGCGCGTAACCACGACGCGTTGTAAACGCGTCGCGCGCGCGAACGTACGCCGCGACGTTATCTGCAAGCGTTGTGCGCTGCTCTTGCCCAAGTTTAATTGCTCGCTGCGTAGACGCGAAACAACTTTTCCAACCGGAGAGAAGCGAAACGTAAGCGAGATTCTCTTAACGGCGAAATTGAAAATTTCTCGTAACTTATAAACTCCTTTAAGATCGTGATTTTCAGAGACACTTGGTATGAAAAATTTCGCAGAAACGTTTGTCGCAACTTTCCACTTCCTTGGGAAAATCTCACGATCGCTTGTATTTAAACGCCGGACAAAGTTTCCAGTCGAACCCAGAGGACACTTTGGCGCGTTAAAAAGGGCGGCAGGGGGATTTCTCTAGCGTAATTGCTACGTCGACGAAGCACGTTCCCGTGAATTTTATCAAACATCCGTTTGCTCGTGCTCGAAGCGGTTTCCGTTCGAATAACAAGAGTTTGTTCCAATAGCGCGCCATGGAGGTCCTCGTGTTTCCTCGTTCACTTGGCTCGCTTCGTTTCCCTCCTTCTTCTTTTCCTTCGAGTTTTTAAGTCAACTTTGCACGAACTTGCATGCCCTGTGGACGTCTCTTGCCCTCGTTCCACCCTTCCTCCCCGTCTGCTGCTGCTTCTTCTTCTCGTCGACCCTCTGGCTCGAGTCTCGTTCTCGAGTATCCCGTGTCCCCGGGACATGTTCCTCGCGGCGCGAAGAAAGGGGCGAGATGTTTTCATTTAAAGGTACCGGCCGTCCTCGTCTCTCCCTTTACCACGACCATCACCATTTACACGTTTCCGCTGACACGAACATTTGTTCACCGTGTAGTAATAGTTTGTACACACTGGCACAGCAGCGAGACGTTACATCGAGTGTTTCTGCGTACGCTGGCCCGGGTTCGACGCTCTGGATTCCCCAATTTTCAAGCTGCCCTGCTACTCGAGCGTTCGTTTGAAAATCTTGACAGAGTTCAATTACGCCCGATATTTTACAGGTTCTCCTCGGTAAGAGTTGTTGACGAGGATTTTTCTCCTATACCTCAAGGTTTATTAGATTTTCGTCATGTTTGACGCCACGAGTGTTCTTTGTCAGACCACGACGGTACTCTGGTAAGTGGAATGCATAAAATTTCGCCCCATTCAACGAGGATTTAAAGTTGAAATGGACGGAAAATTTATGGGCACGTTGCGTCCCTCTCTCTCTCTCGCTCGCTCTTTTCACATCTAATGGCAAACACAGCGTACAATGGCCGCATGCGTGCGTGCACAAGAAAGACCCTGTACGTGGCAGGTCATTCGAGAAAACTTTCGCGGAAAACTCACTTCCACGTCGTTCTCCCGCGATCTAACGGGACTTTAAGTACCTCCTCCGCGGCGGCGGAAAAAGTTTCACGGCGGATTTTTCGCGCAAGTAACGTCACCTGCGCGAAGAATAAAGGGAACTTCTCCTTTCTGCGTTGAACGCCGCGAAGAGACCGATAGAAGCCCCGTTTCACCACGGATTCACCGCGAAATTCCGTTCCCCTTTCTTCGACGTCGAGAACGAGCCTCGAGAATTATGGAAGGGAAACCTTGGTGGCGTTAAACGATGCCGATAGATTTCCATAAATCTGAAAATTCCGATCGTTTCTCTCTCTCTCCTATTGAAATATCGTAACTTGGAAATAACACCACGATCGATTAACAAGTTTACACACCTTTCGATTCTTCTTCTTCTTGTTTCTTTACAAAAGAAATTTATTTATCAGAAATGTAAAATGTAAATTACCAATCCCAGGAACGCGACCCGGTCCCCCCAACTCTCTCTCTCCGGTTTAAGATCGTTTGTACTACGGAAAACAAAGCGGCGGACGAAGAAAAGAGGAAGGGATTTAAAGAAGAGTTTACACTCCCGATACGCTTTGCCGGGTTTTCGCTTTGCAACCGGAGGCGTGCTCGCGTCTTTGTCGGGAAGTTGTCGAAAGGAAGGGAAAAGAGAGGAAACGGGAAAAACAGACGAAGGGAAAGCCGCTTTCCTCGTTGCTGGGAGACAATTACGCCGGTGAACGAGGACCACGATCCTTCTCCTCTCTTTCTTCGTAGATACGATAGAAGCTTTCAATTAGTGGGTTTGCGGGGGAAATTCTCGTTCGAAACGGGAGGTCTGCGTGGCAGGAAAGGATCGTATCCTCGTTCGTGAAGCGTCGTCGCCACGGTTCGGCATGTAGGACAACCGCTATCCCTTCGTTGCTTCAACATTATCTCTGTGTACCCAGATATCCCCAACAATACGGCCGGTTCGAAACTCTGTCGCGGTATAATCTAAGCCTGGTCGCTTGGTAGAGCCACCCTCGACCCAACTTTAGGTTGTTCCCCTCTTCTGCGTTCACCGGTACGCATTCGAGATGAATATTTACACGCGCACGTTTGGTCGTCCCCGGTCGGCTGAGTTTGCATATCCGCGGCGGGTAACGGCTCATAGGCAGCCAGAACTGGGGAAGTTCGCTCGGCTTGCCTCTTTGTGTGCGTTCACGCTCGTGTACCCCTTTCACAGGCGGGGGACGAGCCTGTGATTACGCGTAGAATCGTCCTTCGACTCTTATCCACCGCTTGCTTTCGTCGTCCCCTTGAAAGCCACCGACCGGCAGAAAATTTAGGATCGCCTTTCCGAGTGGCTCCGCATCCGGCGGAGCCTGTGGGAGGAAATGAACGGGTTGTTGGAAGAGGAAAGGGTTGACCTTGCGTGACGGAGACAGAGACGAAGGAGGATGGCTCTCCGGTTGGAAATTCCTGTCGTTCACGTTTTACCTTTTCTGTGATTATCGAGAAGGGAAAAGTCTGACGGGAAGATTCCCTTGGATGGATCGTTCGGAGATTCGGAGTGAAAAGACGTTACACGGATGAGCGTACAAAGGAAGGCGAATAAAGTCTCTCCCCGGGTACAATATCGAGATGCATCGATCGATGGTTCCTCGATGGGAGATCTAATAAACCATGCGACTGGATCACGGCCAATCCAAAGTTTGCACGACTGTCTGCACCATGGAGAATGCATTTTGTTCTTCGAGTGATGGATTGTCTGTCGTTTCGCGGAATCATAGAGATCGTTCGATTAAAAAGAAGCTATCGAATCGGCGAATAAATTCCCTCGCTTTGTTAAAACTAACGAGTTCTAGCTATGAATCCCACCCCGATGCGAAAGTTCCAATGGAAGCCCGAAAGATGACCCGCTTTCATCGCGCAGATAATTCCCCGATCGAATTAACGACGAGATAGGTTCGATCCGAGGCTCGTTCACGCAATCCTTGTGGCAACAGCTGCACGAGGAGGCGTTATCTCGCGAGTCTGATTCCCTCGAGTGGCGAGTCGAGTGGGACGCGAGCAAAAGGTAAGAGGGCGAGATACCCTTCTGGATTTAAGTCGGCCGATTCGCCGGTAGCCCGACATGCGCGCCTCTGCAAACACGCCTTGCTCTCTTGCGAGCTATTGAAAACGTGGAAATCCCAGATAAGGATCCTCCAGCCCTGTGAACAGCTATGAATTATCAATCTTTCACCGCGTCGTCTCTCTTTGTTCGATATTTTATCCGATAGCTCGACGCTTTTACCCCTCCGTTCTACGAACGATGATCAACGATCGCTAATCTTATCTGTCGTTCTCTACAAACACTCGCTCCTCCGTATTCACTGCTTACAATTGCCGGATTAAGTTGGAACGTCGAGAGAAGTAAAGAACATTTACGGATAAGAAGCGAGCGGAAGTTAACATACTCCGTCGTCTGAGGAAAGAAAGTGTCTTACCTACGTAAATGGCAGCGATACGAGGCTCTCCTGCGGGCGAACGGTATTGTTTCACAGTCGATAGGTCGATCCCCGGCGGGATAGAAAGAAGTATACCAACCTTCTAGGTCTAAGAGAGAAGAGAGAGAGAGTAGGTACTATATGGAAGCTTTGGAGAAACCGCGATGTCACCTAAGGGATGACGTTAGTCGGTGGAAATGGTGTCGTAGGAGCGCGCAAGGTTAGTCTCAGCTGGTATAAAGCCATGTACGAACATGCGCCACCGTATATAGCCGCAAGGTGTATTTTGTGGCGTAACTATTTAGACGCTCTACACAGCCTCTATGTGTCTGTACATACATATATATATACGGCTATAGAGAAAATAGCTCGCGATATTGAGGCAGTTACGAGTTAAGAAAGGAAGAGCTCTGGCGACGAAAGAGTAGAGGGGAAGCTTAAAAGGTCCGTGAGTTTTGGGAAAGTTTTTTGCCGCACGACGTTCGCGTTTCGCCGCGTAAACAGCCGCACGGTCAAGGTAAAGGCTCTTTTAGCCAGAGAAGAGGGTTTGCAGCGACGTTGGTTTCGCCCTGTTGGCCAACGCGGCGTCGTAGATCGAGCTAGACGGTGGCAAAGAAAATCAAGAGAGGAAGGGTGGCCTCTCTGTGCAAGAAGGGTGAGAAGGAAGGAAGCTCGGGCCTAGCGAGGCGAGCCACGAGACAATTTATGGCCACTGGAAACAATGTGCCGCCGACCGACAAAAGGTGCCGCCTAGCCTCCTTCACCCCAGGACGACGGCGAAGTTGGTAACCCCGGCCAACTACTCTCCCCCTCTTCTCTTAACGCCACGCCACACTGCTGGCATCTACCCCCTCGACAGTGGTTCTGATTTTCCGCTTCTTCTCGGACATTCTCATCGACTAAATGCGCAAGGCTATCGAGGCTTTCAGCCTCGTACACTTTGACGCAACGTTTCACGATGATCCTCGAACAGGATACACCGAAAGTTCGAAAGTGTATATACGTGTATACATCTCTCGATTCGAACAGATGTATCATCCACTAAGAAGGGGAGATAGCAGATTTCGGCGCTAGACGAGAAATAGCGGCTGCAACGATGGGATCGGAGAAAGAATCGCGAGGAAAATGCTTGACCTAAATCTAAAATCTTTCCGAGAGGCCATTCGAAGCTGCACTAAGGTCCCTTTACAATTTTCCATCGATGTGTACTTCTTCTAAGCGCAGCACAGTTGATCTACCCCATGGTCTCCGTTAATAATAACGCCGGTATTTCGCGTGTATAGACGGTGTAAGTAGGTTGAACCCTGTCGTCGATGTCGGGTCAATGCCTCTCTGACCAAGTCTCTGATTGCGGATTCATTCTACGGCGGCCGGTTCAAACGGTCGAAACGAACGTGTGCTGTGTGTTAGGTTAGGTAGCTGCTGGTATCGGGAACGATGGGGTTGAGCTCGCTAGGTATGTGGGTATATATGTAGGTGGGAAAAGGTGGAGAAGGAAGGAAGGAGAGAGGAGTCGACGTAACGTTGGTGCATCTGCCCTCCATTCGTTTCAACCCCTCTATTCAGGGAATTGGATCGTGGCTACAGATATCTGGAGTCTGAACGCGGCGACGAGTTTTAAGGGTATCAAAGGACAGGATATTAAAATCTCTTACTCGTGGAACCAGCCACGGCGTATGGTTCACCCCCGTGCGGAACTACAAGCGCGTAAAGTATCGTTACGATGACCCTGCTCGCGCTCGCGTTACCGGTTTGCTTCTACTTTATGGAACACCACCCGCATTCGTCTAGCTATTACTCCATCCAACCCACCTTTATCCTACGGTTTAATTCCTCCTGGTGAACCCGTTTCGACCGACTTTTTCGTGAAATTGCGCGAAAATATCGCTCCTCCTGTCGAGGGTTGGAAAAATTTTCTCTGGAAAATATCGAACGTGTCTGCACACGAAGTAGGTATGCAAAAGGGAACATCGCAATTAGCGCTCGTCCCCCGTGAATTTCGACGCTTGCTGATGCGGTTACGAAAGATCCTCGGACTTTGGAGAATAAGGGATAGGAAATTATTTAAGAGGCAACGAACGGTTCGCCGATATCGCCTTAACGAGCGGAATATTTATAAAAT
The DNA here is from genome assembly GCF_001263275.1 of Habropoda laboriosa. NCBI lineage: Eukaryota > Metazoa > Arthropoda > Insecta > Hymenoptera > Apidae > Habropoda > Habropoda laboriosa. The sequence goes on from NW_017100262.1 coordinate 518,146, forward strand.
AATTACTCGGTCGCTAAGCGCCTGCCGGCTATTCTGAAATAGGAAAGGAGGGAGGCAGGAGGGGGTTGAAATCGCGCCACTTCCTTCTTCGAGACCTTCTTTATAACCCGAGACAATGAGCATCGCGGTACACCGGCAAAAGAATAATCCAAAAGGAATATGTACACTTATAATTGCTCCCCCTGGTGAAACGGCGATCTTAATCTGAATTTAATCCCCTCGACTCGATTATCTGGGTCGTCCGAGGAAAAAACACGGTCAGGGATTATTAACGTTTAACGAGCCGCGTGACTGACAATGAGACACGTACATATTCCAGTGCCGAGTGTTCTTAATTTTTTTTTTCTCTCTCTTCCATCGAATTACTACGAGTGGGTTCTTTTTTAACCCTCAACGAGTCCTCGAATATTCCGATTAATTATACCTTCTCTTTCCCCTGTCGCCAGAGTTTTGTCATTAGTCACTCTTGGTAGATTCAGCTTTACAGTTGCCAAATTAGTCGAGAAATCTGTAAAAGTAACGTGTCGTTTTGAGAAGAAAATGATTGTTGGAATGTTGTCCGATAAACTTTCTGCACGAAAACGATCAAGCGTGGAGAAAACTTGGGAGAATCACGGTACGTAAATACTATCTCGGTTTCACATGCGAACAGCGTAAGGACACACTTGATATTCCCATCCATTTGTCGCGTCCACACGACACGCTCATTAAACGCTACAAGCTATCGCTAAAACACGATCGTTCGACGTCAGCTAACCGCGGTCTATATTGGTATCACGAGCGGGCACGTCGTAGGCGAGAGTCGGAGTTGTGTGTCACACGGTGGGCATAATTCAGAACGAGTTAGCATCCCGTGTCGGTGGCGGTGTCGTTTAACTGGATGCGAGTTGAGCCGGAAACGAAAGATTTGCGAGCCTCCACGGAGATGTAGCGGCGGGGAGAGTCGTCGTCCCGTTTTCTATCGTAGGCGTCGACGAGGGGCGAATAAAGCCCCCCCGGGGGCCTCGCGACCGTTGGAATTGATTATTATTACTCGCGATAATCCGACAAGAGGACAGCGTACAAAATAACGCCGGAACGGAAGAGGGAGGGGGGAAGGATGGTGGAAAGGATTCAAATTTAGCCAGGGCGAAGTTGAATTCGCGGCGGCACGGCCACCGTGCGCGGAATTTAAATGGAAAGTTACAGTTTTAATTCAAACTCGGTGGAAACTCTCGTTTATCGCGATGAAACGGGGCCGCAGCGACGACGAAAGTGAACGTCCGCGAAGGGAAGGACCGCAGGAGGAATAATTTAGCCACGTCAGAGCCTTTAAGTATAAATATGCTCGTTGTATTACGAGAATTCTGTTGATAATTGCGTAAACTCTGCGTGTGGAATACTCCAGTGATTAACCCTTTGACTACGAGGCGGAGTAACGTGTCTGGGAATTTCTTTGGAGCAAGGGAGAGACATTGTTGAGGTCTTGCTTTAAAATTTTTTGTCGATTCAATTATCTTTTTCGAACCACATGGATTTTTGGGTTTCTACGTGTTGAAGCAACATGTTTTATGCGTACTGCGTGGAAAATCGACATCCTAAAGTATTGATAGGTTTATGACACGTCCGCTAAATATGGTTTGGGGATGCCTGCGAACACCCCAGGTATAAATGTGCACACTGTCATCGCGCTCTGTAAGCAGTTCTAATTGTGCGCCCGTCTTGTCTACATCTGTCTGAACATCTTCTAAAATATAATTATTTACCTTACTCCACACGAGTTATTTATTTAATGTAACCCCTCAACACTACGAATTGTTTGCCTTTCTGATACCCACTCGCGAACCCTCCACAGTATCGTAATTGACTTGTCGTAAAGGAATTTAAGGTACACAGATAATTGAGTCCCGTTTGGGCCTGTCTCTCTCACCACCCTGCCAATTCGACAATATGCTCACGACTCGTAAGAGATTGTCCAAGGGGTAGAGAGACTCTGATTCGATTGCTTCCACAGACTGTACTACGCAATCTAACATCCTCCGCAATCGAACACTCCTCTCCAACGAACCAGCGACAGTATCAGAAATACTCCACCACTGTTCGATCTTCCAAATCTTCTCCAAGAAGAATCGACAGGTAAAATATGCATCAACAACTCTCGAATCTACCTGACGAGATTCTTTCTCGCGGCGAACGTTTGCACGGCGCGGAAGCTCGAGTTTGTCTCGCGGGCGAACTCAGTGGGTAACGAACGTCTGACGGGGTTAAGAGGAAAACGCGGCGAGACCGGGCCGGAATTCTGAGAAGATAATTTTCGGCTGTGCAACAATAGCGGGCCGAGAATTTCGTGGCTCGTTAGCAACGAGAAACGCCGCTCGGCTCGCCTCCGTGTGTGGCGGTCGAAAACGTAACTCCGCCATTACGCGGCCGCATTAAGACAGACGCATAAACAAAGAAGGTGGTTTGAACAGAGAGAGAAAGAGAGAGGGTGGTGTACAGGGAGAGACTGAGTTGCGGTGGGTGCATCGCGAGACCCTAGGCTGTCGCTCCGAGACAGTCCCGAGTCATTAGAGAAGCCGGCTGAAACTCGCGCACAATGCGAACGCTCTTACAGCGCGATATACACGCCGCGACAACGCTCATACGGGACGCGACTGTCCCGAGCAGGGGAGAACCATTCCTTGCATCTCCCTTTCGAGTAACGCCGCCTGTGAAAATTAGAACGGGACCACTGGGTTCTAGGGACAATTGCTTCTCGCTGGTATCGACGAGTTCTGGATTATGAATGCCACCAGCTGCGAAATCATACGCTCCAGTAAGCTTACGCTTGTGAAAAGAATTTCTGGAGCAGGAAGATGAAGAGATGAGAGATGTAAGGTGTCGTAAGATCAAGTTCTACCAGAAATATCAGTAAAGTGAGAAATACCACGTAAAGCGGTATCTTCTCTATCTGTGGTGGGAGAAGACAATTTTTACACGCAACTCAAATGGTTCCAAGAGTGAATGAGATGGAAGAAAAATTTATTTATAAATGGCAAAGATACTTATGTTTATTTGTAATTCCACGCGTTACGTTATCCGAGGGGGGAACAATACACTCAGCTGTTCTTCTCCTCACACCCCTGCGTTCCTCCATTCTCTACAGTTCCATTAAAGATACAATCACGGGGAACACAGAATTGCCAGTAATGAAAGAAAAGTAGTCGTAAGTGGTTTTCGTTCGGATCGAATCAGAGTCAAGTGGCACTACTAGCGTGACATCTCCGACGCAGCTCCATTTCCTCGACGAGACTTGGAGGGTGATGCTGCGTGACGTGGACGCGTCACTCGAGGAACGAATAGGGGGGTGAACCACAGAGATCGAGATATTCGACGGTGTTTATGGTCTGCGAGACCATCGATCTCCATCGTCATTTCGATAAGTGCTTCGAACGCTTCGTCATTTTCCAATGTTGCTTCCCTTATATCCGTCGCGAATCGAAACTCCGAGAGATTGGAAAACGTGCTATTCGCCGGATGAAAAATCCACCGGGTGTTACGTTTCGAATTATCTCGAAAACACCGATCCAAGGGGTCAGGTGTTGACCTTAACACCGAGCGACCTATAGTATTTTTCAGCGAGCTACGGACAAGAACGACCCCCGGGGGAAGAATACGGACCTGTTAGATGTCTCCCCGTGGAAGCACAACAGCGAAATTAACCGTGGAATCCCCTCCGGTAGCCTGAGAGTCTCGCGGACGCCTCGAGACACGCCACCCTCGTTTGCAAATTGAAGAAACGGTCGGACTCCGTCCGTTTCGCGTGCTCCCCGCAAGGGTGGCAGTCGAACGGAAAGCATAAAGGAATTCTAGCCAGTCTGCCTGCGCGAGAGGGTGTTGCGAAACGTCACGAGAAAACGACGACGGGGTCTTTCTACCGGGGAATTAGTCGTGGAAGTTGAATGAAGTGCTCTTCTCGGTTCGAAGAAACGGGAATCCAATTTGAAGGGGGCGTAGGAGAAGAGAGAGAGAGAGAGAGAGAACTAAACAGGCCATTGTCGAGGAAGTGGCGAGCAGGCCGGTGGTTCTTAAATCGACCACCTCTTACCCCCGTTTTCTCCTGCCACGTGCACGCAAGTCTGTGTGTGTGTACACCGGGTTTTACGCAGTCTGTGGAACAAGTCGAAAAAAAGGGACGAAGAAGGGAGAGAGGAAAGTACTCTTGGTAGGTTTGTCGAGGCGGCGCGACTCTTTGTTGGGAATCGTCGTTTCGCGCTGTTAACCGTGGCGAAAGAGTAAGAGAGGGGGGGGGGGAAGAAGAACCCGGAGGAAACAACATTCTAGATCGGCGCGAGAAGAGGGAAAAGACATGGAAAGAAGACGGATAAAAAGCTCGAATGTCCGTTCGACGTCGTTCCCGGTTCGGCCATTGAGTTTGCCTAACGGACTCTGCGCAAATACTCCCCGTCGCGAGTCTTTGTTCTAAACCGGAGATTTATGCACGTTTTGCGTCCTTCTCCGGATTTATACTTTGCTCCTGCACCTGTCTCACCCCTGTCCCCCGTCGCGATAGCCACGTTGAACAACGTGCAAATAAAGTAGGCGCGTGCATGCACGCACACAGACGTACACACACTCTCGACACGGTAATCAAACCGGCGAAACGAAAGGGACGACGAGATTTTATGAATCTCATCGCAGAGCACAAAAGGCTAACTCTCGCAGTCTCGCGCTGCGTAACGAGACGCGTTACCCGACCGCGTCAGTCGTCGCTCTCCAGGATTTATTCGCCATTCTTTCGCGGACCGAGGATCCATTTGCAAAAATGTAGCTGCGCGAAACAAAGACGTATTCAACTCGCTGGAAATTCGCTCTTTTGATCGTCGTTCTGGTGTTAAGGGATTTTGCGGCTGGAAGAAGAGGGGTAGGCAGAGCGCCGGGTTGCTTTCAGAAACTGTTTGAGCTAGGCTATTCTTTTGTGAGGTTGTATAGTAAGCGAGATGTGATATTCAATTTCCCTGTATTATTATGGGGAAAAAAATGTTCTCCCTCGATATCTTCAGACAGTTCGTTTTTCTCCATCCCCGATAATCCCACCAGACGCGGATATATTATTTTTCTACTTTACGCCGCGAATTTTTTCACAATTTCCCGCATAGAAATGTCTTTTTCAAACAGCCCGTTCGTTTCCCTCGACAATGTTTCAACGGGGAACGGAACATTTCGCGGAGGAACGTGAAAATAGCGAGAGTAATTCACCGTATGCACGGCACGTGCGAACAGGAACGAGTTAAACCGGCGGAAAATCGAAACTCTTTAAGCACATGCTCTCGAGACTATCGGAAATCACGTTCCGTGGAGCAACCGCGAAGAACCGTTCACGTTCCACGGCTTCTGACTTTCGTCGACGTAGCGAAAATCGCGCCTCGATATCCCTCCCCGCGCTAGTGTCTCGTTTGCGCGACGCCGCTCTAGCCGTCGTCGTTATCGAAAACATTTCGAAATTCGTCGGGCAGAGATTCCCGGCGGAAAACCGAGCGAGAGAACTCTCTTCGAATATCCGGTTTTACGGACGACCATAACAATCTGCACCGGTGGAGGTTGGGAAATAAGAGAACGTCGGAGGTGAATTCGACGCTTCACGTCGCTTTCTCGTATTGCGCACGAAGAGCAACTACGATGTCGCGGCTGGTCTCTTTACACGACCAGGGTTGAATTCAAATTCGACACTAGCGCATCGATCGAGTCGTGGCAACGTTTAAACGACGGATTTCAATTTCGTGGAAAATATGGTTAACGAAGAACGGAAGGCAGAGAGAAAAAGTGACAAAAGTGACGAACGAAGGCTTATCAGCGAGTAGGAAGCAGATCGTTGTCGATTAGGGGACAAATGCTGGATATCGAAAAGGGGTGGAAACGCAACAGAACGAAGAGCGTGGCGTAATTGCACCGCTGTCCGAAATATTCCAGCCGAGGCTGTTTCTCCGCGTGCATTTTCATGCGAGCTTTTTCTCCCGTTAATTTCAATTTGCAGCTAAATCGAGTGCAGGCAGAGCGCGCGCGCGAGCCCGGGCCTCTGGACTGTGAAAGGGGCGTAAAATCGGCCGAAATGAAGCCAACACGGCAAAGTTCGAAGCCGGGACCAAAAATCCGCATAATTGAAAATACGCCAACTCAGGTATGAAACGAGCTGCGGCTCTCTCGCGTGACGCGCGAGAGTCTCGCGTCGATTTCTACCGTCGACGAGCGCAACCAAAACATTAAATTTCTCTCCCTGTTTCGTTGTGTTGTAAAACAAGTGCGACTAATTGTTTCTCTTTGTTCGAACAAAAACGACAAAAAAAAAAAATCTCAACGAGGTCAACTTTCAACTTACGAATATTTGCTTAATTTAATCCTCGCGTGAAAATGAGAAAATCAATGTTGTCGACCCAAAAAGGGGGTGGTGGTAGTTTCCCCTCGGTGACGCACGATTTGAAGAGGAAATACTCTGGATTAAATTCGCGCGGACTAGAAAGTGGAATCCGGGTATTCGCAGCGAAGCGTCGCTCTTTCTCCTTTTGCGATAACGGAAACGCCGCATGGCGGTCCGGGTAGAGAAGCGCGGCGAGAAATAAGAGGGAAACGGGGAGAGAGCAGCGATGGTTGGGTGCGCGAGCGAGGAAATGGCGACGAGTTAGCACTTACTGTCAGCCTAGAATATTATATAGGGACGCGGGTGTTGTGCAGCCGCGAGCACGGTTACATTAATATCCGCGTGAACGGTGTGGACCGCGTGTCCGGATTTTCGAGATGTGTGCACGCCGATAGGAACGAGTGAAACGCGTCCGCGGATCGGGAAATGATCGGCCGTTAAAATACGACTTTATCAGACTCGGTAACGTAGCTAAGCGATATTTTGCGCGACTATGAACTCGTTGGAAAATTAGAATTATACGAAGTTGTTCGAACGCAATTTACAACAATATTGCACAGCCCCCACGGGGGTTCCTTTACTCCTTGGAAGCGCTGTGTAAATGATTGCAACATAATGGAACGCTGTAACAGGATTTCACGTGGCTCTGTGACGCCACTTTGCAACTTGGTTGCACGGGAGAAGTTTGAAAGTGTCTGAAAACACTTTGCAACTTCTTTGGCCTGCCACGGATTTCGGCGGTTTAAGGCATATTGCAACAATGTTCCGAAACTCGAGCGACGCTCGAGATACGCTGTGTCACCCGTGTTGCGCAAAGATGACAAGGAGAAGAAAGTCGCGCGGGGAGATGGGGAGATCACTTAAACAGACGAGTTTGTCCTCGATCGAACAGAGGCGATACGATCGCAAGAGATCGAACTTTACTTGACAAACCTTTTCGCTGCTACAGAACAGCTATCTGGTGTAGAAGAATACTCTGTGTTAAACTTTGCGCGCTTATTTGAATAATTAAATTAGGGAAATATAATTAAGGAAAAATGAGGGAGACGAGGATCGAACGATTCGCCCTTAGCCAAGTCGCCGTCGCGTATTCCTCGTTGTTTCTCTTGCTTCGCTCCGAGTCTCGATTCTATATTTCAGCGATACGGATCTTTCAGCGACAGTTGGGACGGATTGCGTGGAGCTCGATTGAAAAACTGTTGAACATTTTATCACTCGGCGGAAATTAAAGTTTCAACTCCCGTTCCATATTTTTCTCCCTCGAAATAGAAAGAGCAGCGTTAGAGTAAAACGGACGACAGGTAGAATTGACAAAAAGAGGTTCAAGGGTGCATTATTTCCGCTGCTGGTTGTCGCGTGTAAATTTTCCGCCCCGATGATGTAACGAAAATAGACCAACTAGGGCAAAAAGATTGGTTTCACTTGCTCTTTTTTTTATTCATATTTCCCTTTTCCTTTTTTCTCTCGTCGAGCTTGCCGCGCGGGTATTCTCTATGCAGTTTGACCGCGCCGGGCAGCATCGTCCAACAAAATGGGGCTCGAGCTCGATTTTCACGTAACACTGCAGCCTGACGGTGCAATCGGAGCTTTCATCGAGATCCCGAGACGAGTTTTCGACCGACCCTCTTTACGGTCGCGCGCGAAACCATTAGCAGCCTGGATGGTAGCCTCTGGCCCACCGTTTGCAGTCGATACACTTGATAAAAATCAAACTCGCCACTCGTGCGTTTCGTGGGCGGGCCAAAGCGGCGCCCGAGGCTACGCTGCGCGAAATTTCGGCTCATTTCAACCCCCCCGGTCGGCACCGGCGGAAATAGAAATTAATTTCGGCGAAAGAGCAGCCTGTATCACCGAGCTACCCAACGCTCATTTCACCCCGTTAGATTGCTCGTCGACCGGTGGAAAAAAATGCAGAACGGTGTAATGGATTTTCTAAATTTCAGCGTGCTTTTGAAAGAAAACGCGGCAGGGGTAGTTTCGGGCGATCTGTTTGAAAGTTGAAGTTACGGAGGTCCGGCGTACAGGCCACGGGGATTCGATCAATTACGCGGGATTTTAATGGAAAAACAAGCACCGATCCGCCAAAAAGGAATTGTTTCCCCGGTATGAAAACCGTGGAGCGCGTTCGATTGACACAATAGAGGAAAAAATCAAACTGCGCGAATTGGGAATTGACGTGGACTTTGTTGCTCGTATCGTTGCGAACTCGGTGAAAATTAATAACGAACCTACTTCGTTATGATCGACTAAAACCTTAGAATTTACAGTTCCCTCTAGTTTTTTCCCTGTCGACGAGTAACTTCGTTGATCCAGCGACGCGGCAAAGACAGCGTGCAATTTTCTCGATGGCAATTTTGCTCGTGTCTAGTCGTCAAAAGTATCGAATTTTCCCCGTGTCCGGTGAACAAAACACTACGGCTGGAAATAGTTGAAAACGACGCGGACGCACGGTGTTCCGTGAAAATTATACGATTCCGCGCGAGTACCAGGGGCGGCGATTAAATCGACCAGTGGAGCACTGAGTGGCTCTATGCGCGAGAGCGTTTTGGTGCGCAGGCTGGAGCAGCGACGTGTCTTTCACAAAGCGACCCGGTTCGCCGGAACATATCTAACGGAAGTACAAACGGTTCCAGGCTCTGTTCCAGTATTAGATTAATTGCACTCGAACGTGGCGCCCACCTCGGCGAATAATTCGCGGGCGTGAATTTTGCGGGAGTAATCGAACGAGTCGGATAAGTTTTGGATGAAAGGCTGTGCGCTGCGGATTGTAAAGGAACGCCGGGAAAAGTAGAGCGACCCGTTTGTTTTCCACCTTCGTTATCTTACATCTATTCGGTGGAACGGTTATTATAGTACAATGCCGGCGTATCGCGCCGCTGCGATAAACATTGTTTCGATCAGATGCAATTGCGAATTTTCAATAGAACGTGGAAATTTCATTGGGTCTTTCGGTCTCTCGGGTGTTCGAGAATTGGAAGAAAATTTCGGAACTCGACGTAGAATCGATAGTTTCCTGTGGACACTGTTTTTCACGGTCAATTTCCCTTCCATTAAACGGGAGCCCCGGTTTCACGGACGTCGCGACCGCAAAATCACTTTCGTTCGTTCGCGGTTCACTGCGACCGCGTTCCGCTGAAAATGACGAAATTGTTTAAACCTCGTGAACTCCCCTTTCTCTCCCACACTTTTCACAAATCGTCCTTCGACCTGGAACGCCCAGCTACTACTGTAGCACAGAGGAAAAAAGAGGGAAGTGAAACGGAAATCGATCGAATCCGCGATCTCCGGTCAGCAAGTCGGGTTTCCACCCTTGGTCGCGCCGCCCTCGGTAATTCCTCGTTGTTATTGCTCTCGTTGATGGTCTACGAAGGCCCTGATCGCATCGACGCGAAGGAGAATTCTCGAGCCAGGATAAAACCTGGCCAGGCACTGCGGGGCTAAGTGAAAACCTCGAATCACGGATTCAGATTTCGTCCCGTAAGTTTGGAATTTGTTAGGTGCACCGTGGAAAATCGCGTATTTTCGGGGTATACCTGCGAAATGCAGCTTCGCAAATTCATCTGGAAATTCGTGATGATTTCTGTCTGTGCTATCGAGCTAGCCACGAACCGTATTTATAGAAACTTTGTACCGGAGGAGGTAAATTCGCGTTGCTGAATCGCTTCGTACAGTTATCGAGCTTGGAATTATTTCGAGGATTATTTCTTGCACTTTATGAGAAAAGTTTGAAAGTTTGTTTTCTGTGTGATAGCGATTGTGGCGATTTTTAGAATGTCATTCAGTCATTAATGATATTATTTAAAAAAGGAAAGTTACGAGGAAAATAGACAGAAATTTTGCGATGGGTCAAATGTGACCCAACTCAGTTTTTCATTCGATTCTCGAATCTTCTGTTTTCCGAGGATTAAATAAAACTTCCAACTAGTTCGAAAGACAGATGTCCGTAGTTACGGGTTAATATCTGCCGCTTGCAAAAAGACAGAGACAAAGGGACGGTAAATAAGAGAGCGTTGGTGGAAGAAGCGGAGGCATTTTCCACGGGAGGTATGACTTATAATGTGCATCCTCGAGGCGTCTCGTGATTATTCCACGTAAACGACGAGATTAAACTGTGCTCGAAATCCGGTAATGGCTCGGGGATGAAAAGTTCGAGCGTTCGCCAAGTCGAAATTTAAAGTCTCCGAAGGTTCTCGGCTGCAGCCGGGGGAAAGAAACTTCCCACCTCTTCTCCTCCCTCGTTCGTCCACGGATTAAGTTGGAACAAAAAGAATCCTTACGCTGAAAGTTGCTCGTGCCCGCGAGAGAAAGAGAGAGAGAGAGAGAAAAAAAAAGAAGAGTCACGGGGAATTATTCTGTCGGGCATTAATTTCATCGGATCGCCGTGCCGTCGCGGATTCTCGCGGATTTACGATCGAGGGAAAAAAGTCGAAAACACTCGAACGCGTATGTGTGAAGCTACCGTAATTCACCGATTCCTCTTCGCCCCCCTCTTCGAAATTCTTCACCCGACCTGAACTTTCCTATCCACGTTCGAAACGGAAAAAATCTCGCAATCTTGCCGAGCGAGCTGTGTTGATTAACATGAAAATACACCGTCGTCTACGTAATTTGCCTTAATCACTTTCCTTGGCGAACTCGGTGACACAGATTCCTTGGCGCATTCACGACTCATCGTTCGTCGTCGCTAATTGCGTTGTTCTTGGCTGCATCGGGGAAAATTGCCGCGTTCAGAATTACATGTTGGTAATTATCGCGAGCGGGTGTAATTGAAAGGTAGCGAGGAAAGACGCAGCTTGGAAATCGGACCTGGTTTCGTACCTTCGCGATCTCGTAGTTGAACAGTCGAGAGGAGCTTCCAGCGTAGATGAAAATTGAAGAAGGATCGATCGACGATATATCGCCGTTGGTCGCACGTGCGATATTAAAAATGAAATGTAGGTTTTCGAAACTGGGGTGTCGGACTCGCGAGCGAATAAATCGCGCGGGAAGGTTCGCGGAATTGGAAGGACCAGGCCGGTTTATCGGAAAGGAACCTGAACCACGGAGGAATGTATTATGCACGCGGGGAAAAGTCCCGCTTTTCATGGTGCTGCAACGAAAATTTCTTTCTACCTTCAACCTACTGTTCCGCGATGAAGAATGATTCAGTGGGGAGAGGTGAATGGGAACAGCGAGATGGAACAAGTCATCTTAACACCTGGTCTGGAGAGATTAGTCATGGTGATTGGAGGCATAACCTGTTTTCACTTCGTATGCCCTTTATTCTACTCGCTTTTTGCTGTGATACGAATAACGATCAGCTAGCTCGATAAGAGTTCTCAATTATTTCGAAAGAATGATTGAACGTCAGAGAAACTTGTGCAGGGAGAAAAGTGAGAGTGAACGCTCAAAGGGTGGTTAAACTTTAAACGATAGTGGAAACGAGTGAAACGTTTATGGCAGGTTAACCACGGTTCGTCTGTGCCTGTGAAATTTTCCCAATTTTTAAGCTGACCTATTTGTTCGTTATTTGTACGACCGAACACAGCCTACCGTCGAAGATTCTGGTTCGCCGATTAGGCGAAGTGGAGCGGCGAGTGGAAAGAATTTCGACCCAGGAATTATAGCGAAATTCGTGCAAGAAAACCGACGGTTCTGGGTGTACTTTGTGTAGGTAGGAGCGACACACAGTGGCTATCGACTATCGTCCCCGTTTCGTGGATAAGAAAAATGACGGGCTCCCGGTTGAAAATTCTCATCTGAAATTCGTGTACACCGATGCTCCGGCATTTGCGTGGGTAAAGTCAGGACGGAACACGGCACGTCCGGTACACGTAACGGTTACTCGAACATAAATTATTAATGAGTACACACGCCCACGATAAAAGCAGCAGCCGATGCCAGCAACAACGCTCCGTGTATACCCTTTCTCTCGGTTCCCTCGGACCGTCCGGTTGCGTCGTGACGCTCTCCCTCGGCGACTCTTGCTCCGTGTCCAAGCACAGCTCTGGCTGCCTTTTAAATTTCAGCCTGTACTTGGGAAGAAAGTTACGCCGACGAAAAGAGTGGATAAAGTGTGTTGGGAAAGTTGCGCTATCCGAAGGACGAAGCAGAAAGTGAAATGGAATATTTCGACGAGCCTAGAAACATAGACTTTTCCTCTTTCGATATTCCACCTTACATTTTTGTGTCATCTTTCGGCGAATAGCGTTGAATCGTGTGTAATCGACTCTTTGGTGCACCGTAGAGAGAGGTTTCCCGTGTAGTTTACGCGTTCCTTCGTGGCAGGTCGTGATCCACGGCGTGTCCAATATAAGAGCGGGGCACGGTATTAAGTATACGGTGGACGCGTGGAAAACGGGTCCAGTGCCGTAACTAAAGGCAGCCACCATCTGCCGGCGCTATTTTATAAATATTTATACTCGCGGAGGCTGATATATTTAGTCGTGGACTGAGCTGTTCCCGTGGAATCCCGGAATGAACAAGGGCAATAGTTTTCCCAGCCTCAAGTTCCTCTCTTTCTTTTTCTCCGCGTCGCGGAGAGGGCTACGGTATTTTTAGCGGTGTTTCCGACTTTTTCACTCTCACCCACCTCGATTTTTTCCCCTTTGGTAAACAGTCGTTTGTTTGCCGGAGTCCTGACAAAATAATCACGACGATCGATCGATCTGAATAACCCGTTCGCGCGAAAAAACGAACTTTCTACTCCATATTGCGAGAGTGTCTCGGCGGAAGATTGCGTATCGGTTGTCGCGTGCACCGGAACAACGGCGGGGGAAGCGACGAAAGTCTCTAACCGGGGATTTCCCCCCCCCCCGATTTATCGACAAATATTTAAGGAGACGTGCTTGAGCGTGCTCGACAGCGCAGCGTCAAAGCCGCGTTGGAACTCCTCCGGGATTGTCGAGGAAACTTTTTAAACGATTAAATTTCACGGCGTGTCGCGAACTTGTCGCCAATCGACTTTCCGTCCCGTACTCCTCCGGATGAAAACCGCCACCGACACAGCGTCGATTAGATGTATACACGCGTCGTTTCGTCAATGGACACGGTGTTACTAGATATCGCTCTAACCTCGACAAATAAGATAGACACATTTCATATCCACCGCTTAACAGTTAACGCTTTGCTGTTTCTTATCGACCCCGAGTCGTACCCTGTTATTCGTCCACTCCGAGTCATACTCTGTTATTCATCAAGTCCCAAAACCGTTGGACCTTTCCGTACTCCCACTACCCCGAAGTAACACCTACGAACCTCAATAAAAGCAAGCAGTTAAACATCCCGCACATAATAGAAGAATCGCTAAGATCGAACGTATCAAGAAGTTAAGTGCTTTAGAACCTGGAAGATTTCGTTACAAATTTATTTAAATTACTAAACATCGGAATCTAACAAATGCAGCGATACTTGCTTCGATAAAGAGGCGTTTACGTTGGCATTTTTGGAAAACAACACGTGGTTTCTATATGTAGGGGAGAGTCGGGGAAACACGAACGCGGGGTAATTGCGAATTCGCATATATAACCTCCTTTTGCCACAATGATAGCTAGTATCAAATGCAATTCTCGGCCGCCAATGCAAAATAGTTGACACGCACACTGATTATTGGAAATGGGTTATGGAAATAAAATAGTCTTTGTACTCAGAGGAAACGTCTTCACTCTTTCAAATGCTCTATCGAGCTGTCTCTGGACAGCCGAAAAAGAAAAGTTAGGGTCCGCTTATACCTAGGAACTGTTTACCCTATTGTATTGCAGTGTGCAGTGTTTGACTCGAAGACGAACACCAAACACATCTGATGGAAGGCTTAGTGTCTTTGTCTAAAAGAAGTGTTGTTAGAAATAATCCAACACTGATCGAGGTAAAAACCATCGAAGATTTTTGCTCGTCTTTGTCTAATTTCTCGAAGGAAGTCAAGTGAGTTGTAGCTTTTGTGTTTACGACCGGCAGACGTAGATACATTCGGGAGTGGAGATCGAACGAAATTTAACACGGTATTAACAGAAAGTAATTCCGCGTCGAAGAAGAATCGAGGTATTAGGGGAACGTGGATAGAGCGAGGAAAGTTTGCCGGAGCTCGGGGCGGATCGATGGAAGACGAGTGTCTCGAAGCCGGGGAACGATTTTCTCGGTGCTGGTGCACGGGTGCAGGCACGCGCGTCCACGCTGACAAGTTGAGCGATGTTTAACAAACAGCAGCTGATGTCTGGAGTGTCCCTAAAGCAACGTTACCGATGTCAGAGTTCAGCCACGTCATTCATATACGCCGGTACCTATGCCCTCGTAATTCGTCGCCCCTTACCCTAAATTGTCCTCCGCGTCTATCTTTTCTTCTTCTCCGTCTTAACGCGCAGTTAGAATCGTACACCACAGCTTGAAGAAGTAGCGATGAAATTTGGAAGTATGATGAAAAAGGATCGACAGAAATAGCGGCGAGCCAATCTCTCCTCTCTCGAAGCAAACAACTTTACGACCATGTTTACACGATCCTTATATCACTCAGCTATCATCTGCAAGCCTCGATTACCAAATTTCCTTAGACTTCAACTTGGAGAAGTTTCGGGGAAAAAGTGTGGAGAAACGCGATAAAAGCTCGCGGAAAGTTAAAAAACAAGGGACAGCTTGCGGCGATGGTTAGAGTGGCGAGAGAGAGAGA
This sequence comes from Habropoda laboriosa, assembly GCF_001263275.1. NCBI lineage: Eukaryota > Metazoa > Arthropoda > Insecta > Hymenoptera > Apidae > Habropoda > Habropoda laboriosa. Next base: position 533,157 of record NW_017100262.1, read on the forward strand.
GAGAGAGAGAGTGGAAGTTGGCCGAGTATAGTCAGTCCTGGTGAACGGGTGCGCTTCTCAGGCGAGTATTTTTGACGTTGCCGCGCTTCCTTCCCGGTACAGAGGAGAACGGAGGCGAAGTTATCGTCAAGTTACCGCGCGTCGGTTGCAACGATGAACTTAACTAAACTCGAGACCGGTGGAGTTGAGAACGCGATGCGAATGAACTTGATTAATTGCTCGGCTGAGTCACGAATTAGCGTGTGAACGGGGGAGAGCCACGGGGATATGCCGGTTCGCCTGGCGTGGAGTAGAGAAGGAACAGCCGGAGAAAGATAGAGAGAGAGAGCCGCCTGGCAGGAAGTTTCGACCCGGCGACCCACTTGAATCGCCCGGCACGGTGATCGAGTGCCAATAAAAAGTCGATTTGCTGCCGGACCCGTATTCACTTGCCGTCATTTCGGCCGAATTTCCTAGTTAACGCGTGCCAACGAAAGAGCTGTCCAACGGAGAATTTGCTTTCCGAACTTCGATTGATTATCAGTCGCTTGCCGTACGTTCCGTCATCCGACGGGAGGACGAATAGAGAGCGTACACCGTGGGATCAATTAATCTCGCGGGGAAAACCAGCTTCGTGTTTCCTCCTTCTATTTTCTCAGACAGGTTAATCCGAACGCGAAAATATTCGAGCGGCTTTAAGGCGCGTCGCTTTTCCTCCGGGGAATTCACAGGTTGCGCGTATCGGCTTGGAAATGTAAACTGGGTTGGGCGGATGGGAAGAGGGAGAGAGAGAGAGGAACGAGGTGAAAAAAGTCTATCTTCCCGGGGAGCGATATTATCGGGCGGAACTATTTTTTATTCGAAACGGCAGGGGTGAACGAGAGAGAAATCGTTCCCGCCTCACGTTGATTAGTTCTGTTGTGATATCTCTCGACCCTCCACCACCTCTCTGGTCCCAGGAGACGAAACCAGATCGAAGAGTGCACACCGTCGACGCTATCCACCCTGTGCCTTCCGTCTCTTTCCTCCCCCACTTTACATCGATTTCCGCTGTTTCCCTTTCTGCGCCCGTTCCGCCCCCGTCCCAATCTCACTCACGGACTCTTCTGGTAAATAACCCTACGCGGAAAGTTAATGCCGGCAGTCGACCGCGCTGTGAAACTTCACGCCTGCTGCGTCGCTTACAGGTTGTCTCTAAAACGGCGTCACCTGCTACGGAGAAAGCAGGGGAAATGTTTTTCTCCGGATTAAAAACGAGCGAATTAATGGAATTGGGGGAATTCAAATTTTCGATGATTTGAGTTTCGTTGAATTTCAATGGTGCTTACTTTAGTGGCATTGGATGAATTTAAATTAGCAATATTCCGAATTTCATTGGTTAATTTTCAAACTCGAATTTGATTCGCCGAATTCAAACGGTGCTTAGTTTTAAAACTGCGAAAGCCCCTTGCACACTTTCTACGCGCCCCAGATTATTGGAGAAAAGGAATTAAACTCTGAGCGATGTAAAAATTTCGAGAGTCACCGAGTAAGGTTAGTTTGAAGGGACCTGTAGCAGACAGGGTGAACTGCACGGAGAAAGAGAGGGAGAGAAGAGGGGTGATAGATAACGGGGTGGTCGTGGCCCCTGTTCGTACCGGCGGCAACTTCGGCCCACCGCCGATAAATTATTCGACGCGCTGTTTTCCGCCAAAGATTGTTTTCCCTTTGCACGGTTGCAGCAGAAAGAAAGAAGGGTAGCGAAGCGAAGGGAGGGGAAGGAAAGAAGGACGCCGCACGCGGCGGTGGCACTCGCCAGACCGAACTCTCGGGTAGTCGGGGAATTGAAGAGGGTGTAAAAACTGCGGGGCTCCCAGTGGGGCGTCGACGATGGGGGTGGATAATCCAATGTTATTCTGCCTTTCAGTCAACGACACACGCCACCGCTCACGCGCATGGCTCGCGTCACGGAAAAAAGGAGAGGCGAATTTACGCGCTGAAAGGGAACGTGGAAATTCTGCGCGATATTACGAACCTGTGTTCTCTAGAAATCGAGATGTATGTAGATGTAAGATCGCCCAAGGCTCCCTCTTAATTTCCTCGTTGTTATTGCGCCCTTTCGATCGGTCTGAAGGAGCACACTCGGCCATCTTGTGCTGACATTCGAGAGCGAATGTCTCGAGCACTCTTCAACTTTATAATACCGTTCTTCTGTCGTCATCACTGCCTCGTATGGTCGTAAACGCCTCCATCTCGGACGAATCCGAAATTATAGGAGCTAAGGAAAAATTTGAGGACCGAGCGGAACTCTATGCTTATAGCCATGGTATTTTTGATAGATACAGAGGCCTTGAATCCATAATTTCGTTCTTTCCGTCGTCGTCGTCACTGCCTCGTATGATCGTGAATGCCTCTATCTCGGGCGAGTCTTCAACTGTAGGAGCCGAGGAAAAATTTGAGGATCAAGCGGGGCTTTACGTCTATAGGTAATATTTTTGATGGGTATGGAGATCCTGATACCGGCGAAATTATCATCGAAAGAGTGGCAGCTCGGTTATCGAAGAGCACGTTAAAAGGGACAAGAATTTAAGAAGGTCTCCCGAGGAAAAATAAAGCAATTTACGTTAACGCGCGTATTTCGTCCACGGTGCACCCTCGAAATGGGAAGTGGAAACACGCAGGCAGCCAGAGGGAATTGAAGAATCTACCCCCCTCGAGAACCAGTTAGAGCAACGACGAACGTATCCGTATACAAAGTAGTCTCATTCTAGGGAACGACGTGCTCGCGCGATGCAGGAGAGAACACAGAGGGGTAGCGAGAAGGGATGGGTAATCTAATGTCATCGCGCGACACAGTCGGCGGCAGCAATTTTAAAAGGGGGATGCCGAGAGTCGCGGCACACCGACGTAGAGAGTGAATTTGCGCATGAAAGAAGCCGCGTGCTTCCGAGTGCCCTACTCGAAGGGGGTGGTGAAAAAAAAAACCGGGCCAACGGGGCGTGTTCCTTTCGATGGAGGAAAAGAGAAGCGGGAGAAAAGGAATCGGGACATTCCCCTTTTCCCCGTTTAGTAGCCAGATGCGCATACATCGGATCCAATCACGTGCGTTTATTTAAGTTGTTTGTTCGCTAGACCAGAAGAAGAGAGTGCGTCGCCTTTGTAACATGCTTGCTCAAGTGAAAGCCGTGTCCTTTTCTTTACTACAAAAATTAACTTACGATATTCCAACGCACCTTGTTTCAACCTCGTTCGAAACTTTCGATTTCTTTCTCCTGGCACAGACGATGAAGGCGAGAAGGATGTTTGATCGCTCGAAGCGCGGGAAAGTAAAGAAAGAGCATCGTTTCGATGGAACAAATTCCCGACCGGGTGTACAGATAACGCCGGCAACGATTACGTCAACCCGTTCCGAGGCTGTAGAGCGGCGCAGCACCTCGAGGAACGATCGGATATCGCGCCACGCGCGTTTGCGCTCCGATAACAAAGGTGCGTTCATGCGCGCTCGCTGATAAACGATTGGACTACCGGGAATCGTCGCGTCGAGACGGCGATAGTCGACACGCCGTCGTGTCTAACCGATAACTCGTAATCGTTTCGGGCTCAGGAGCAATATTTACGCGAACGAGAGGCAGAAACGCACGCCCCGTCGATAGGGGGATATCTCTGTCGACGGAACATCGATCTGGCTACCGGTGTTTGCCTTGGATCGTCACGGGTTTTACATCTGTGAGCGAGATTACGCCCCGTTATCGAGGCGGTAGAACGAAGAACAGCTGGACTGTCCGACCGGTGTGTGATTTGTATTTTATCTCCTTTTTTTTTTAGATATATGGAGCGGAGCAAAGGGTTACGAAAAAGGAAGATTAGGTGGAAGAGGATAAATAGGAGTATTTTTTTTCGCGAGGGTAGACGGAGGGTAAATTATTTGTCGGCTTTGATATCTCTTGATATCTCCCGAGTGGCCAGATTAAAAGGAGGACGCCGACGTCGCTTATGTCACTTAATTACGCGTGCCACCACGTTAAAGAGAGTCTTTGACGAGGTCGATAATTACTGTCTGGCTGGGCGTGTGTACACGAACGTCGTGCTGCTAAGGATGTCGTCGCAGATTTCGAGCGTTCGTTAGTTGGCGACTGTAGCGAGAGAGTAACCGGGGGAAAAGTTATCTGCCGATCCGATGGGAAAGGCATAGGAACGTATGCGACACGTTACGTACGCTCGATTGACGAAATTGTTTCGGCTTTTTTGGACAGCCGCCGCTTCCGCTACGTAGCACGCTTTCCATCGATTTTCTCGCCACCCTAAAAAGTGTATCATCCGGCCAACTGGACCGAAAGATTTTTCACTGTTACGCCGTTAATTGCGTAAATTGAACAATTACATTATCTCGCGATCGTGCGCGTGTGTTGACACTTGACGAATTCGCAGCCGATGACGTGGATCTGCGTCACTTTTGCAGATTTTTCGGAGACCTTTAGGGTTTTTCAAGACGTTCACGGGACATCTGTGTGCTATTTCGGATAAATCTTATTTTCGCTCAAATTTTAAGACTGGAACCTTGCATCGTTCGTTTATAAATTTTTGCATTCTGCCAGGGGCTCTCACGTGATCACCGCCAGCAGCGAAGTGGTTAATACGCATTCTCGCGATGCTATTCAGTTTCAAAATACTCTCCGTCGAAATTCAACACTTTCTTTCTCTCAAACAAGTGTCGAGATACTCGCGGTTCCGCGAACGCATACGCGGGGTCGATTGCATCGAATCGCAGCACCGTCTAAAGGAAACAATCGCGCCGGTATATCTGCTGCTAAGCCGAAACGATCTCGTAAGCGTTCTACCGAGCTTCGTAAACGTACGAATCTCCAGATGAGGACTGCTTCTGAATTCAGAGAGACACGTACACAGAGATAGAGAGAGGGGGTGAGCGAAAACACGCGAAGCACCGGCAGCGGAAATAATCAGCGCTTGATTTATAGGGGTGGCCGAAATTCCAGAACGCGAATTGGAGCGATGAAAGCGGTCCTCCCGCCGCGTTTACACGCCGGTGAGAGGGTACACGGGGCCAGAAATCGACTGGATTGTCCGCGGACAAAAGATCCGCGATGCAAGGATCCATCGCGGCTTTACAGCCCTGGAATGGTTGATGGGCACGCGCGCGCGCGCGCGCCCTCTCTCGCGATGGTTACGGGTGATTTGTGCGCGATTGTTCGCGTCCCGCCGCTCTCTACACGCCTGGTGATCGTCGCTTGCCGCCACCCTCTTTCTACAGCTCGATAAATCGATCCTCACCCCCCATCTGGCCGGTGGCGCAGGTCAAATTTGCCTAGCAAATATTTTTCGAAATCCGTGCGAAAGTTGAAATCGATTCCGCAGCGTTTCTCTCCGACTACGATGGTGGTGGTGTGTTGGGAGAGTTTTAAAGGAAGAAAGAATCCTGGATGTTGGTGGATCTCGTACCTATCTATCGGTTGAACTTGCTCGCAATTTTCACGGAAACTCGTCGCAGCGAGTGTAGAACACCGGTATTATTTCGATACTTTTCCAGATAAATCGAGGGGGACAAATAAACGGGAAGGAAGAACTTGTTGATCGAAAGGCAACGGCGAAAAGGGATGTTGCTGCATATCGTAGATGCAGGAAAGCGTACCGCTTTCGCTGTATATTCCTATTGATCGATTAAAGCGTCGATTGCTACAGTAGAGAGACAGAGGGGTGGGATACGGTGCGCGCACAGGCCCGTGTAAACATATAAAATCATGTATTATATACGGTAACGCAACGTTTCCGGCTCATACATAGAGATGCGAGTGATTTCCATACATATCAGTTTCATTTCGTTCGGGCTGCCGCGCTACCCTACGGTGCCAGCGCATATACCATAGCTTTCCACGATATCGCGCTGCTACCGGGGGCGTCTAATCTATGGGTATATCGACGCGCTCCACGCGTTTCACCGGACCCCCTGTCGAGCGACAGATGTCGTGCTCACAGTGTTCCTAACGAGCGCGGGAAATGTTATTATTCCTTTTTAATTCGATTTCGTCTGGCTCGGATGGGGTACGCGTGAGTCCCACCCCTTTTCAGGATTTTAAGGACGTCAGGTGGTTCGGGGGTACGGTGTTACTGTTCCGCTCTCAGCTCGGATCAAGATTTATTCGGATGCTCTTCTCCCTGAATTTTTTTCTTCAGAATTTGTTGGAGTGTCTTGGTGAATTATGTGATCAGTCAGATAAATATTTTATTCTGAACTGTGTATGCGCTATTTTTGTTAGACGAGAATGTACCGGGTGATATATAGGGTTATACGTAAAAAAATTAAACGCGACCTTGAAAATTTATCTAAAAAAGACCATAGAAAGAATCTTTGAAAAATTGAAGTGACCTGATTCGTCGAGGGTACGTTGATACTTTTTCCCGGACGAGTTGAATAAATAAATTTCCGAGCTTTAATTTGTTGTTTAATTCCCCTCGCTTGGATTTGAATCGCAGTAAAATATCTTTCTTCTTTAAAATAACTAGAGAGATTGGAGGAAAGAGTTAACCGAATTTGGGTTAAGCAAAGAATCTCGAGGCAGTTGCGGGCTGGATCGTAGGCGGAGGCGGAAGTCGAATGTTCTTAGCTGCGGAGCGGGGAAATGGAGAACATATATCGAGATAACAGGGCCGGTTCGAGTAATTTTCGGAAGTGGCGTGGAGGGTAGCAGTTAGATAATACGATCGCGAGAACGATTTCCATAACTATCATTGTCTTTGCGCAATCGCGTTCGACGATGCCATCCCGAAAGTCATCTCCTACCTTCCACTCTCTCCCTCTACCTTTGGATCGTTCAACAAAGACGTCCCACGGAGAGAGATCGGGCAACGTTCGACTTAAATCTCGAGAGGTCCGATTGCAAGGAACAGAGGAGAACGTAAAATAAATAACACCCGGAATCTCTTTCGGCGCGGTGCTCTCGAGTATTACGAAACTTTTCGGCGCTGCAAACTCGCGCCAGGATTTCGAATACGTTACTCTCGGGACACCGGTGTCTTTGCTTCTTTTCCAGATCCGGTTTCCTCACGGATTCACTGGCCGCTACCGGTGCTAACGGTGCTCCTGGAATAGCCATTGCCCTCGCGTGCAAATGCTACTCTCTCAAAGACCTTTATTTCTCCACGATCTCACATACATACATATATTTCCATTTGCTTCGAGCATCTTACGAATGAAAGAGTAAGACAGTATACATGAATAAATGAGAAATTAAATTCTCCCACTGTCGAACCACCCAAATTCACTCGACATCCAGGATCGTTCAATCTCACTGGAAGTCGTCGAAAGGTGTCCACGTGAACCAACGAAACACCCTTGTCAACTCTCGCAACGCGAGTTCTCGTAATCCAACGGTACTCGCCACGTCGCCGGAATAGCGCAACTCCGCTCCGAGTGTGATTGATTCCTTAATAATTGCACGGAGGATCCGGCGACCCGCCCTCTCGAGCACCGGGGAGCTCGATAATGCAAATTTCTACCGCGAGGGTAAGAGACGTGTCGGTAGTAGTAGTAATTATGTATGGGGTGTCGGGGCTCGTGCTGCTCCAACAACGGCGAAACGACAGAGAGAAACGTGTGCGTGCTGAGGGGGGCGAAAGAGGGAAATAGAGAGAGAGAAGGAGAGACAGTAACGGCGGGACACGAGATGTGTACAAGTGGGGGGTGTCACTCGCAGCTGTTTCGACCCCACGCCACGAACCACCCCCGAAACGAACGAAGGAGTAACAGCAGTCACTCGGTCATTAAGGGGCGTGATCGTTGTTTGATTGCGGAGGTTGAGCCTACCTTTTTCACCCTTTCGATCGCTCTATCTACTGTCGCGTTATAATTCTACGAAACATTCGAGCGAAGCGTACCTCGAAAATTATACACCCGGTGTCCCGGTGTTGTTTTTCGTCAAACATTGTCTGTACTTTCTGTGGATATGCGCGAGAAGAAAATGTTGCGTGAACGCGGGTCGTTGGAGGCTTCGTTAGAAAGATACGACAGCAATTGAATTGTATACAGAGTGTCCTGAATTGTTGCGATCGAAATAAGTAAGAGACAGAGTAGTCGTCGGTTAATTTTCACAGCGTTGTTCGAAGATTTCTCTCCGCGTTCGAGATGAACGTGGTCGAAGCTTTCGTGGCCATGCCGCGGACCCGCATTATTTTTGCGTCGCGTTTTAACCGGTAATCGATACGCCATTTGCATAATTACCAGGAAACGCGGCGGCAATCTGTTCGCGCGCATCCATCTTCCTGCAAAAACTAATACCGTAAATGCGAGGATTGTGAGTGGTGCCAACTGCTGACCCCATCCCGACGTCGCGAATTTTTTTTACCAGTGCGAGCGGGAGGGAGCGATGCTCGAACGAAGAAAAAGAAAGAGAAGAAGAACGGTCCGCGAGCCAGAAATAAAATTCTCGAAAGCAGAAAATATTTTTCTGCCTCGCGAACCTCTCCGGGATAATTTAAGAGAGACGCGCGAAATTTCGTCCACGATTCTTCCTCCTTTCTCGATTCGATCGTCGGATATAAAAGCGAGAAAGAGATTGGCGGTGTAGCGATCGCGGAGCACACGAAGGTTTTGGAACGCCTCCAGAGGCGTCACGGGAGACGTGACACCACTCGTAAACGCGTGGACGTCTGTCGTGTATTTCTGCGAGGCCGCCGCCTCCGTACGGGATATAAATTAAATCGACTTGTCGCCGGCCGCCACCACTAAATAATACTTAGCGTTGGATTAACGCGCGTCTCACAAGCGAACCCTTGCCCACAGCCTGACCTCCTATTTCACACTTGACAGCTTACCATCTCGAATGCGATTCGGTCGAACGGACACGTGCGAGATTTTAGCATCTAACCGAGAGAAAAATAAGCACGAAGATATTTCATCTGGACCGCGGGTAACAGTTTTCAAAAACAAGCTCACAGATCTTCGTATAGTGGGCGAAGAGTAAGAATTGGGGCAGTCGATTTGTATCGATCATTGGAAAACGGAGGCGTAAAATAATTTCGAAGTGAAACGACACGAGAAAATCTCGAAAGAGAGAGGGGAAAGATAGAAGGTGGTGGTCGGCGGGTCGCCAAGAGCGAAGGAAACGACGTTGGAGAGGAAGGATAAAGGCGAAGAAAGTTGACTCGTAAAGCGGAAGGGAGAGGAGTAAGGAGGATCGTTGGGGTGTCGCGACCAGACGAGCCAGCGTCGAGATCCGAAGTTAAAGTTTCCCCGGTGATGACCAGGCCATCGCGGCTCCGTCGATAGAACAGAGGAGGAGGAGTGTTTTACGATAAAACTGCTCGGATCCAATTTATCTGACACGCGGCGCAGGAAGAACTGGGTCGTTTCCGGACCATCCTGTTCCCTCCCATTTTTCCATCCGCAGCTTCCCTTCTTTCTGCCTCCGCCACCACGCGGATATATTCCGCGACTGGTTTTTGGCTAATGGTAAACGCCACACCGCTTTCCGTCACGGGACATTTAGCCCACCGCGCGTCGTCCAAATAATTCTCTGCTCGAAAACCCGACCAGAAAATCTTTTCTTCCTCGTTCTATTGTCGAACTTTTCAAACGAAGCCTCGAACCACCTATGTTTATACCACATTTTTCTCTCACTTACACCTGTAGAACACACCGGCGAAGTTTCGTCGAAACCAATTTGGACACCCGGTATGTACTTCCTTCGTCGTATCGCCCGAAGCTTAATTACTCTCGCTCCCGTGAAAATCGAAGACCGATAGCGACCGAACGGAACTGCTGTCGTTATCGTATCTCTTATTATTTTCCACAACTCCACAGGGACTTCGCTCTCTTCTCCGTACGAGAGAAGCTTCTTTCAACGTCCCCCACCGTCGATAGAATCGCCGCTGGAAGTTCGAATCGCTGCCCGTTACACGGAAGACGTCTAATTAATTCGTTTCTTTCGGCGGCGCGTTAAAAAACCGTTAACGAGAAGGATGCGCGATAAAGCAGGTGATTTATGCGTCTACACGGCGTTCGACTCGCGGGGAACTAGTATGAAATAACCACGCGAACGGTAGGAAGCTCCCGTTGACGTTGACTAATATCAGAGGTGGGAAGCTTTTGATTAAGGGCGCCTTTACACCTCGCCGCGACCTCGCCGGGGATCAATGGCCGTGCAGTAAAACGAATGGACACACTCTGGCGCAACGTCTGCCTCTAAGTGGAAAACGATTATCTGAAAAATTTCCCCGAGAAATTCCCCGGAGGAGAGAGAGAATCTCCGAGATGACAAGGATCGACGTACTCTGAAGAAGAAACATGTATATATACACGGTGTGTCGAGAGATCGAGGAGCCGTGTCGTAAGTGTCTGTTCCGAACGAGCAATTCGAGAATTAGTAAGTCACGCGCAACACTCCTGTTTACAAGCTTTCCTACACGCTCGGAGAATTTTAACCGACTTGCTCCTCTCGTAGGTATATTTAACACGAAGCTCGCGTAGGTGTAGCTTTTTCTACGGCGTGTTTATTTATTTGCGCGGGAAAATCATCGCGTTAAACGGGTTACGCAAACACGTTCGAAAGTGTGTGCATCGATCGGAGAAAAGAAGAGGGATGAAACGTGCTCGGGGGGCTAATTAACGACGAAGCGTCGATCCTGTCGGAGAATGAGTTTTTCACGGTATCGAGAATCCCTAGGTAAAGGTGAAACAGGCGGGAAACAGAGGTAAAATCGCGATAGATTATCGTTTGTCCGCTAATTAGCCCGGTGCAAGCTGCGCGTCGCTTTGTGCTCCTATCGCGAAATTAATTTCTGCCGGTCGAGTGTCTCGAAAAATTGCACGGTTTGCGGAGCCGCAGCAGAATCACGGGACGGGAAACGCATTATCCAAATCGAATGGGCGGCACGCGCGTCAGGTGACTTCTAATTAATTATCTTGCAGCACGCTGGCCGCGTCGCGCCGCTGACAGCGCGCCGGATAAACAATTATCGAGCGGTCTAACGAGTAAACTCGCCGACCAGACACCTTTGTTGCCATAATCCTGTCCGCCTCTCCCTTTTTTCCCTTTCGTTCTCGCGACACCGATACTTCCTCCCAACGATTACAGTCTCAGCTTGAAAAATTCATTTTCCAGTTTTTCACACTGATAATTCGAAAAAAAGAAAGTGTCGCGTAAAGAAATATCGTCGAAGAAGGTAGAAATAAAATTTGCACGGGGATAGGCAATCAGCGGCATCTCGTTAAAGTCACCCGATCGAAATATATTTAAAGACGCCTTTAATTCTCGCCCCTTATCGCCTCTCGGCCGGTTTCTCCTCCCGGCCAGGGACGAGAAACGAACGAGTATTTATGCCGGTCCGTGTCCGCACGCACTTGAACACACCACGATATCTACGTAACTCCGGTCCGCCTAATGGAGATAAGCCGGAACGTACGACGCGGTTTTCTCGGATGGCGTAATGAGCGAGGACACTGTGGTCCTTAATAACGCGCTCGAACCGTTGTCTCTCTTTCTCTCCGATAGCAGAGGATGCCTCTGTCTCCGTCTGGCCCTCTGGCAACGCGCGATGGACGCAGGTGCACCGGAATTGCCCAGCCGACTCGCAAAATCTGAGCCTCTACAGGGCTTTACGAGCGGCTAAAGCCACCCTCTTCGCGCCTCACAGCGTAAGGTTACTAAGTACTTGAGGGAGATTCGATAACCTCTTTGAAGCGACATCCACGACGAAATAATTAATCGGTTCAACGAGACGCATTTCACGGAGCCGTGAATGGTGAGCGTCGATCTTCGATTCTCGACGATGCTCGCGGGTTACTCGATAGCCTATAATTTGTCCACGACGACGAAAATCGTGTATTTTCGTGTCATAAAAAAGGAACCGTCGAAAGTCAGAATTGAGATTTTCTCTCGGTCTGCCTAGGGGAACACCAGCTAAATAGGTCGTGACGTGTCGTAAATAGGAAAATACTGGTGGTTCGATGTTCGCGAAATTATTAAACACCGGCAACTTCGCCCTACCGGAAGTTCTCGTTTGATCGGCGAAGTTAAGCCGCGTTAGACACGGTTATAGCTTAGGTGGTTAACTGTCTATAAACTCCGTGCATTGCATCGTAGTTCCACATTACCCTGCGCATAGTTGCACCACCCGTAACAGTCTCCCGTCGTTAATTCCAACCGGAGGAATACGCGGAAAGAACGGTGGTAGAGCGAGGAGTATAGTTCGAACTCCCTTGTAGTATATAAAATTACACGAGCCGGATGAAAAACGCGATAAGGTTCTCGAGTTAAAGGAAAGAATAACGCGAGACTATTACGGGGGCGATACCCCGGAAGGTCTGACGGTCGTCGTGGGTTAGAACGTAATAGACCGAGAAATTCCTCGGAGACGAGCGAAAGGTCGCGAAGCCAGCCAGCGCATAAAGAAATTTCTGCTTCGGGCTACACCGGCATTTCCCGCGGGAGTCTATTCCCTGCGCTTCCTTTTCCAATTCTTCCCCTTCCCCCCCTCCGCACCGCTCACTATCACGTCGCTACTTTGTCCGCCTAGAGTCGTATCTCCCGCTAATAAAGGCTAGCTCTTCTTCTTACCTTTCGATCCTGACCGGAAGCCCCGTTCGTCACGAGTGCGCCGCTAGCATTCTTCGTCTCTGTTCGCGTCTCTGTCCACTTTTCTTCTCGGTTGATCGTGTCTCCTCTATGGGATCTCGCGACTGGCACGCATGGAAGCCTCAAGTTCAGGGTTGCTTCCTTCGACCATGTAATCCGGGCCTCGTTTCACGCAAGTCGCCTCTTTTTCAAGTTTCAGCGACCTGGCTCAACCTTTCCTTCCGCTTTTCTCATCGCGTATTTTTGGCTCCTTTGTAGTCCTTGGTAGGGAATGGAAGAGAGCGAAGAATCTCTCTCGTTTGGAAATTGGTTTGGAAGGAGGAGCGAAACTGGTCGTCGGAGGCTAGGTTTGTTAACGGGTCCTCGTTACAGACGAATCCTCTCTCACGGATCTCGCCGTCTCTTTTCGATGGTTGCTTGGACGATTACGGTGATTTTATTGTCTGGAGAAGATCGAACGGAAGCAACGTGGCCAGACGGTCGGCCGATGTCCGATAAGGCGCTAATGCGCTAATTGGCAGCCGGACGCCACGTATCCTATCCCTCGAGTTAATTATATTTAATTGTCGGGCCATTAATTGTATCTTTAATTACCCGCTACGAGATACGCCAACGACTCTGCCTCCGGTTGTACCTTGAGAATTTAACGAAGCCAATTGGATCTCTCAAATTGGTTATTTAGTCCACCGATCACCGACAAAACACGCTTGCTCGTCGACCTTGCGCGATAATCTTGGTAGTATCCGCATCCACGACGAATTATTCGACGTACTTCTTCTATTTCCTCCTCTTAAAGAGGGAAACGCGAAAGGTGAAGCTACTCGTTTGCTCTTCGACGCTCCCTTCGACAACGGTCTCTTACGGTTTGCCGATGCGCTCCACCGGTTTCCCGAGAGGATCGTTCGTTCTCCTCAAAAGAGAGAGTTTCCCAGAGACCGGGGAGAAAGAAGGGTCGTCCACTTTCTTCTCCTTAGGGTGGCCAGACCCTTTTTCCACGGATTCACCGTTGATCCCCTAGGACCGCGGCGTTCCCAACGCAAAGTTCCCTTATTACTCGGATCGATCGGTCACTTCTTCTCTTTCGCGCGAGATACCGTCGGGGAACGCGAACTCACGAACGACCTGGAGAATACCTTCGCGAAATTTCCACTCCGAACAACAACAAGTTCTTCGAATCTATCAACGAAATCACACTCTCTGTCTCTCTACAGTCCGATACCAGCGAATATTCCCAATAATTCGCTCGAATTCCCAAGAAGTCACGTCGAACAGGCTGGATCGGAGGTTTCGTAAACACGAGTCACGCAACAGAAACACGATGTACGAAGGAAAGATCGTTTCTCGCCACGCGATAGACCGGTTCTCGCGTTTGTTGTCACGGCGAGAGAGTTCGCGAGAGCCGCAGTTGGAGTTGACCCCGCAACGAAGCGGGTTCTCGGCACGACTGAGAGGCTCGAACCTCGGCGACGAGAGCCACCCCCGCGAGAGGGTGCACAGCGAGATATAGAGGCGAGAGGGAGGCTGGCTCGCGGGAGTGAGCGAGAGGGAAGGCGAGTAGAGAGCGAGAGGTACACGGCGCAGTCGCAAATTCGGAAGGTTCAACGACGATATTAATTACATCCTTTTCGAGGGACGGAAACGAATGGAGCGCGGCACGCCGGGGATATAACGAGGCTACGGCCGTGAGCACGTTTAAAAGCCATCCGGCCGCGTCTCCGTGGAAAAACTGTCCGCCGATTTTCCTAGTAGAGAATCAACCCCTCTCTCTCTCTCTCTCTCCCTGCCGCTATTTCACGTCTCCCAACCCCCTACTCTTCTCTATCACGCACGGTGAGTACGTCGAAATAATGGCTGGATAATCTGTTCTGGCGTGGTCCACAGGGACTAAAAGGTTCCTACGAATTCGACGCTCGTCCTACTCTTCGACTAGTGTTTTCTTTCCCCTCGTCGTCGGCCCTCTGAGGTCTCGCGGGACGCACGCGATCCCCTGGCTCACCCTGTTGATCGCGAAGGCTCGAGCTGGTAGGGGACCGTTGATCGAAACGCTGCTCGGCTGTTTTTCGAGAATTCGTTCAGTTTGGCGGTGAGTGCATTTGCACAGTTGTTGCTTGAAATCATTTAGTGTATTATTACATATGAGATTGTTTAGCCTGGAGAGTTGCGAAAGAAGAGAACGAAGAGTGTGTGGTCACCATTTTATTTGTTAAATATATTTTAACCATACGAACTACCACCTTAAAACGAATTCATTCGAAAAATCTAAAGCGCGTTGTCATCTTAACGAAAGAAAACAGTCGATCGATAGTTACCATTCTCCCGGTATTATCATACTCAACATTTACATTACGGGAAAAATAGCAAGAAACGGCTGTAGGTCTGTTCTACCATAGCTCGCGATTAAAAAGCGGCCATGTAATGGCCGATTCGCCGGCCGGTTATTCGATTACTTATCCGGCCATATCGAGCGGCGGTGGCCGGGCCGTGTGCGGAACGGTCGAAAAATCTAGCGGAAAAATTTCGAGGTCGATTACCTGGGAATTTGCATAGCGTTTCCACGGGACTCGTTCCTGCGAATAAACTCCGATACGACGCCTTTACTGGCGCATTGCAAGTGTCGTTTGCATAGAAACTACACTTTATGGACAGCTCCTCCGACGTTGGACGGAACGACCACCGGTTCTACGGGTCCTATTGGCGGTTTTGGTAGCAAGCCTCGCAATTAGAAGCGCACCGACCGCTCCCACGCCGTATAAACGTGGGATCGTTGTTCGCCCACGTGCCGTGGCTCGGTGCTCTTCGTGTGTGAAAATCGAAGGGAATCGCGTCGAGTCTCACCTGAACAACCGAATAAAAACGTCGCGTTCGCCGTGGCGGCGAATTTACGACGGTCGAGAGGCTCGTGCGCCACGCCGCGCCGCGTCGCGACGAGTGCTAGAGAAGCGTGAAAAAAAACTTGTTCTCCCGGTGACTCGAGCGGAGACACGGAGTATCTCGCTGGATTAGCTTGTCGTTTTTACGACTCGACGTCTGAATTTGCGTGTTTTCTGGCGAAACTCGCGATAAAAATGACACGTGTACTCGTGGAAAAGTGTCAAATTAGTCTCTTCTCGTAACTCGAGGTAGCGAATCACCGAGCAAAAAGCAGTCTCTGGATTCGACGAACAATTTCGAGAATTTGAACGCTTCTTCCCTCGAGAAGCTCGCGCAGGAATCGCGCTACAACGTTAAATCGACCGGTGGTTTCCGCAGAGCGGAAGAATTTTTTGCCAGGATCTTTCTCGCGCGGACAAAGAACGCTGTAGGAATCGTCTGTGCTACCCAGCTGACGGAACTAGTCGTCGGGAAATTAGACGGAAGACAACGAAACGTACCGATAGAAACGATCCTTCGTCCTGTGATCCGCAGAAAGTATTTCCGATAGAGTCGATGCGTGGAGGAAAAAACAAACGTATGCGTTGATCAAACGGAAATGTTGACTTGCCAAATATTGTACCGCGGTTAACTGATCGAACTGATCGTTGCAAACATGAAACGAGCACACATCAGCAGCGTCGAGACACGGTTTCGAAGTCTCTTCGAAACGGTCTGTACAAGGTTGGTAACGAGGATTTATAACGTCGATGGGATTTCACCCTCGCAGACACACTCGTCAATTCGATCCAGGACTTTAAAACAATTTTGATATCTCATCTCCCAGGGCGTCTCGTGAGCAACTCTCTGCGACCCTCGCCAAAACCGAGAGAGAAGAGAGTGAAACTTTTCAATTTCCGCGGAAAAAACTGCATTACCTGGCGATTCGACGATACGCCGCGTTTCACCGTCGTCGAAGGAACATTTGTCACGGGACGGTTTATCAAAGGCTTATCTCGCGAAAACCGAAACAATAATTCAACGAAGTTGTCGCGCGTACAGTCTGGTTCAAAAGCAAACTCCGGCCGAACGGGTGTTTGGGGATGTTATTACACGACGGTCCGCTAACCCGGCATCCCTCACCCTCGTGCTACCCTTAATCCGTATAAAAATGTTCGGCTGTTCGACAGCATTCGGCCGTGATATTTTTATTCGGATTAAACGCGATCGCTTGCCGGAGCAGGCGCGGCCGCTTCGTGTTTACCGATACCCTTTTTGCGCTTCTTTTAGCAAACATCGAATATTCTCGAAATTTTCATTC
>NW_017100262.1:550012-560689 GCF_001263275.1 Habropoda laboriosa
TGTAACGGTGGTGTAGAGGTGGTGTAGGATTAATTAAATTCATTCTCTAGGCCTCGATGTAATTCCGACGCGTCGCGTTTCCATGCTCGTCGATGTTCTTAAGATAAATTAATATCGCGAGGGTGGCTGGAACACGTGTTCTAGACGTAATGGAGGATCCTGGATACATACGTGACGCGAGTTGGGGGTGCGTAGACGTACACTGACGTTCATAAATATTAGAACACCTAATATCTTACGTCCTGTATGATTTCAATTAAAATTCCTCGAGAAAGTTAATGTTACTGTGGCGACCGCCACGTATCAAAGTAATGTCGACCCTCGAGGCGAAGAATCGAGAGATGTTTTTCTAAACATCACCGAGTTTCTTCGTCCTCGAGGACAAGAGTATTGCCTCGGCAATGCAGGCCGGCGCACCCACTTCCGGGGACTTTCCCAGGGAAAAGGGGCTACTTAAGGGAGCCCCGAAAAAGGCACGAGGCTTTTAGGTCGTAGACTCGCGTCGCCTACACTTCAAAATTAGGTTAAGCGTTATCGGATTCCAATAAATATATTTTTATTAAACAACTTGCGCGAGTAATTACTTTACACCACGTCACTTCCAAATTACATATCGGTAAAAAAAATGTAGTTATATATCTACTCGTTATAGTTGAAGGTTCTAGAATGAATAATATTGTTTTTTAGGGTCTTGATAATTTTTCAATGACATTTGTGTGACAAATAATTTTATTAGGGGTTGTCTCCGCATTCTGTAGAATTGGGTACATTTCAGTATGCTTCTCGATGTGACACGAAGTTATGCTAGCTAACGAAACAGAAAGAATTTAGTCGGGAACACTGTACGAAACGACGAGAGAAAATTGTTAAAGACTGTGTCTAGCTTGCGGGGGAAAGTGTTTTCGAGGTGGTTAAAGGGGGGACACGGGGAAAACAAGAGGGAACGAAATCTAGAAGAGTGCTCGATCGATTGGTCGAGCAAACCCTTTTCTCTTTCGCACGGTCCACCTCTCGATCCGATGCTTTTCCCTCTTTTTCCCATTTTCCACGACTGCTTTCGCTCGTGGCCAAATAAATTAGTTGTCACGAAGGAGCAGAAGCCGGCCAGCTGGCTGGCAGACGAACGATAAAATTACCCGGGTGAGCTTAGCGCCGGGGAACAAAGTTGAGCCACGGCGAGAGCGTTTGCGGAAAAGGGTTTAAGGGCCCTCGCCAGGCTCACGGTTAATTCTTTGCACGAACCGATTGCCCGCAATCCGGTCACCAGACAGATACTAAGAGGCGAAAGGTAAAACAATCGTCCGAGACTTCGTCACCTGCGTGATCGAGAGATAAATTCGTACGTTAACGCGGTACCGGTCGAACGAATAAGTGTAAGATTGCCGAAATGATTTGTGGAAAAGTCGGTAAAGAATAATGTGAAAAATGAGAAATTAGTCAGGTTAATTTACCGAAATTAAGTAATATTATTTTACCGATAAAGAGCCATAAACCAATCAAACAGTTCTTTCCAGCCTTCTTCCTAACCCCTAACAAATTCCTTTCCTACCATAAAGAAGTTCAAGACGCATCCTGCTCATGTTTACTATCCCTTTCCCCAAATTATTGCAAGCCACCTTCACCCTCGTGTTCTCCTTCCAATGACATATCCGCATTTTTCGATTCCTTCGACTTTCAACCAATCAACACACACGTCGAGGTAATGTATTCGAACGCACAACCCCGAAATACACGATTGAAAAACATTCCGGCCAAGGGACACGTTATTCACCATCCCCGCACCAACTATTAGAATTTCGCCCTTGCGGTATTAATTTGTCGGGGCGCACCGATACCACTCGATCGAACAATTTTCGTGTCGCGAGTCGAGTGTCGTACAAGTACAGTGAAAATTGCATCTTAACACATTAAGGACCGCTAAGAAATCTATAAGACATACGCCTAGGACCGCACGTTTTTGGGCAAGCTTGCACGTTACTAAAATCCTCATTACTTTTTTATTTATGAAGCAATTTTTGCGAAACTTTCAGAAATTGTAAAATAGGATGCATCTTAGGTATTATTGAAAAAAAATTATGTTTTTTAATAATTATCATAAAATTTTATTTAAAAATCAATTTTACCAAAGTTTCTAGTACTTTTTTAAAGTATGATATTGCGTGAAACATTTTTCTCTATGAAGAGGAACCATACAAAATTTACATATATATCTTGATTCGCTTCGAAGAAGAAGACTATTCGAATCACCAAAATGCAATGCAAGAAAATGTCGAATTTTCTCTGAGACTAAGCTGTTTTTATTTCGGGTTCGTGCATTTATACAGTCTTTCATAGCTTGACCTGTACGGTTTCCACCAATGTGAATTCTGTGTGAATGAGACGAAAACGGTTAATACATTGACTATTGATGCAAACACTTAAATGGACAAAATAGATACAATGTATCAAAGTAATTGACATCTAAAGACAACGTGTAGAAAACACGGGTTTGTCTCGTGATCCGTCCGTAACAGACGGGGCGCGCAGCACGAGAAAACTCGTGAGCGGTCCTTAATGTGTTAAGAAGTTTGGGAAAACCACAAACGTCGCCTGATTTTCGTGGATTTACTTGTACATCGGTTGAACAGAAAAGTAAGAATACTACACCGTGACAAAAGGGATAAGTAAGAGCGCCGGTTGGCTAGGAATCTGGCCAGCGGGCGAGTTTTAAAGGTAACGAAATTTATGGTCCCGCCGGTGGGGCGGTAAGGGAGAGACAGAGGTAGGAGGCGAGAAATAAATGGGCCGGGATAAGTCCAGCTTAAAACGTCCAAATTGAAATTCTGCGTCATTGCGGTCTCGATAATTTCGCTTCCGGGGAACCGGAAGACTGCCGCTAGCGCGGTTCCTCGTGGTTGGCGCGAGCGCGCGGAGATCGAGTGACACGTAGTTAGGTGGATAGCTCACCTAAATCTCGATGGCCCGGTTTCCACGGAACCGGAGGCTCGTAATTTCTGCGGGAGCTTGCCTCACGGCCGGAAGCAGACCCAGGAAGAGCCTTCGAAGGAGATTGGGAGACAATGCAGACGAACGGGACGAAAGATAGAAATGAGTGAAAAGAAAATGAAGTAAAAGACGAATAACCGTAGGGGAACGGAAAGGGAAAGAAAAGAAACTCACGATCGAAAGAGGAGAGGAAAAGTTTCGGAGATGGAGAGAGAGAGAGAATGGAGAACAGGAGGGGAAAAGAAGGAATGGATGAACTAGTAACCGGGATTGGATGCTCGCGGAAACTGGAGGCAAGAAGACGCGCGCGCA
This sequence comes from Habropoda laboriosa, assembly GCF_001263275.1. Taxonomy (NCBI): domain Eukaryota; kingdom Metazoa; phylum Arthropoda; class Insecta; order Hymenoptera; family Apidae; genus Habropoda; species Habropoda laboriosa. The sequence continues at coordinate 553,310 of NW_017100262.1, forward strand.
CGCGTCCACGAACAGAATCAGCATAGGAGCGACATTAATATCCATTATATTCCCAACGACTACCCGTTTCTCGTCCATGCCCCCTCCGCCCTTCCATCCTCCGTTCGTCTTGTTCCGTCCATTCCGCAGAAACGGCACATCCGCGGAACCGTTTCATGATTTATCGAGAAAGTTTAGCCCCGTGATTACCCGACGAGGCCCCCGCGCAGCGACAGTTGGCAAACCCACCCCCTACCTCCCCTTCCATTTTCCGTTATCTCGCTTTCCGTCATTCGCTCGAATTAGTCGAAACGCCGCGTTTCCGGTCACGTTGTTATCTTTTCCGGCCGGTCCGGGCAAAGAACGGAGTTTCAGCGTTCGGGAATCGCCTCGAGCTGCCTCCTCGAGTGTTCAGATGGCAAATCGTAATTGATACAGTTTAACATGAATTTTTTTAATTCCTTCGGGTCCTCGATTTCGAAATTCTGGAGGAAGTGTTTCTAAGGTTTCCTTTTGTTCGTTAACGCCCAAAATTCTAGTTCTCTCAGCGACACCGATTTAGGCTACTCTGATCTTTCCCACAAACTGAATACTCGAAAAAAGCTTCCAGCTCGGTTGAGAGTCTCCGCGACAGTCTGAAGACGCGAGTCTGCGACGTCTGTTCCTCGATAAAAACGGTCACGGAGCAGATGACATTATTCGAGAGATAAGCGAAATCCCCTGTTCATTTCGCATTCTTCCGGTCTCCAGCTACGCGCGTATACCTGTCCCTCCCCCCTTTTCATCCTTCTCTCCTGCCCAAGCGACTCGGGAATTCTGGCCGCGCAGAGACGAGGAGAATTGCCGGCTGTCAGACGGTGTCTGGCGCGGTGACCGCGGAAAAAGGAAACGCGGACGTCGTAATCCGTGCATAAGCGATCGGCCGGTATTCTATCTTTCTCGTCGCAGCCGCGAGATTAAACGGCGGCGACGCGCGAGATGATGTAATCTCGCCACGCGGTGTGTCCTTGTTCTTGCGTCCCTTCGGAAAACCAGCCTCGTATTTCATCCTCTTTGACAGCTCTGAACCGTGCGGTGTTACTGGCCTGGTTCGTTCACGTCGAACCGCGCAAAAAAGGTAGCGGAACGGAGGCGATTGTTTCGTCGTAGTCGTCGCGCGACGATAAACGAATTACGCAAGAGAGGGAAGGTTCGAAAGGGAAGGCTAGAGTATGTGTGCGAGAAGCAAGAAAATCCGTGGCTGAAACGGGGGCGGAGGTTTTTCCAGCGTGGTAAAACACACGCTACCCAACAACCAACGACGAACGTAATGCCCTGCACGGCTGGATAATGCGGTCCCGGTGTCGTCGGTACTCTCTTCGTCTTCTTGCCGCGGAAACCGCCTCGTGCTATGGTGCAGATGCGCCAAAAACTACCTACCACCCCCCGACGAGACCGCGTGCCACATCTCCATCTCTCCTCCACCACTCGCCCCGTTTCTTTCTCTCTACCTTCTACTACATCTCCCTCTCCCCCGTTCCCCACGTCTTCATCCACCTTCTGCACCCCCGAATCTCGCTCATTCCAAACAGATGTCGCGTTACGACTCTTGCGCGAGCGAACCAACCGCCTACAATTCTTCCTACCGCGCTTCTACCTACGCCAGATGTCGTGTAAAAAGTTCCACAGCCTGGAACCTACCGAGAAGACTAGCGCGATTCGTTACCTGGAGGTAATTAACGCCGGGGAGTGCATTAACGCTCGTGTACATTTAAATCTCGAGGTTAGTGGCGCGTGGCTGTTGACGGCGAACAAAGACAGACGGTTCCGAGAAGAAATTCGGGGATGAACCGTCTCCCTGGAATATTATTGTCCTTGGAGAGGCTCCGGAGGACGTTTCTACGTTTCTAGAGTTCTTTGAGGAAAAATCACGAGGAACAAAGAGTCGATGGGACTCTTTTTATCGAGGACGAGGCATCGATAGGAGACATCAAAAGAACGATGGAAAGGTAGCCATTAAGAGGCATACGACCTGTTCCACTCGTCGTTTTAATTGTTCAATTGATCAAGTGGAAAGAAGGAAGAGTGGCACTTGGCTGATCGTCGACGCATGTCGTTACGAGTCTCGAAATCGCGGGATCCTCGAACGAGACACGACAGCACTCCGGGACAACTTTGCACCCTTCTCCACGAGAACGACACAAAGAGACTCTCACCCCTAATTGATTCGTCCGTCCTTTATCGAAGCCCCAACCGCTGTCGACGAAGCTCCTCGAGGAATCGTTAAGCTCCCGAAAATATCTACCCTGTAAGCCTGACCAGCCCCTGGAGGAAGAAATTAGCCAAGAGTTAGCTCGATGTTCTCTCCTCTGTCGGCGTTTACACGCGCGTGATTAACGCGTTTAACGTCGACGCCCGCGATTTTAATAACCACTCGCCTCCCGCTGAGCGCGAATATTTACGAGTGGCGCTAATAAAAGGGTGCGATTAAGTTGAAAATCGGGGGACGCGTGTCCCGTGGCGCACCCGAGTTTCCAGGAAGAAAATGACGCCGCTCGGCGGGAGTTCCCCCGTGTTCGCGCGAAAGATGAAACTTTGATGAGAATCCGAGCCACGTGACCGGGTGGCAGGTCGGTGTGGATCGTGTCGGCGACACGTGTCGCGGGAATGTCTTCCTGGGAAGGAAAGATGGATTCGAGGCCGGATCGTTTCCTTTCCGAGGATAGATTTTAATATGGGGATCGTTTTGCTGCTCTCTGCTTGGGGGCAAGGAGATTAGTTTCATTGGCTGGTTGCCGAGGGTGGATCAGAGTGGACGAGCGAATCTTCTCTAATTAGAATTTATTAATATTAAGATTCTTCGGGGATTTATTCTCCCAACTACTTTCTGCGTAGAAATGAAAAAACTATATTGAAAGTCACGAGAGTGTCGGGAGTGAGGTAAAAGAAAAAGCGGTAGGGTAGAAGAAAATTAATTCTACGTGAAATCTTCAGTTTCGCGGAATAGCTGGAGGAAGTAACGAGTGAACGATTACACAGAGCCTCGAACCAATCAACACAGAAGCGAGCCTCCGAAACAATTCGCCGTGCAGTTGGAAGAGGAGCGAGAAAGAAGGTGGATATCTCGGCGAGCCGTAACCGTAGCCGGATTTTTTACGAGGCGGCGTCTCGCGCGACCAACTTCTGCAACAAATTCTATTACATGGCCGGTGTAATGGCCGTACCGTGGAACAGTAACGAAAACTTTTGCAACGGTTACCGTTGGCCAGAACCGCAGCTCAAGCTTGGTTGAAATAATGGAAAGAGCAAGAGGGAAGGAGAGAAAAGGGTGGTCGAGTGGAGAGATCGGGTTAGGGTGGCAGCGATGGAAGGTGGAAAAGAGCCGCAGCCATCGATGGGCTACTTTTCCCTCTGGCTACTCGTCACTGAATCCGATCAAGCTGTATATAGAATGACGCTTTCGGGAACAGAGTTAATGCAGTTCGGCGCTGCAGGGCGATAAAGTTTTTAGCGCGGTCGCCCTAGAATTCACTGGAACTCCCTATCATTTATCAACCACTCTACTCTCTATTATCTATTCCTTCGCACTTTCAAGGATTTTCTTGCGAATCCCACTAAAAATCCAGTGCTCCTTTATCCTGCCGCTTTTTCCCTGTAAAAGTTTCGAGAGTGTCCACACCTTAGTAACTTGTCGATCATTCTTTAAGCGAAATTCCAGGATTTCCATTCACGTTTCGAACGCGAAATTTCTGATTATCGATCTACGAACGAAGTCGATGGTTCCTTGGGTCCCGTTGCTCCCATGCTTCCGTTAGCCTATACAGCCTCTGTGAGCTATTAGCGCGACACCGAATCGCAAGCCCCGGAATTCCATTCGCCACAGAGCCCGGGCCTTTCTAAATCCAACAATAAGACCTCGGACACTTGTCGACGTTGCGAAGCAACCATCCAGCCACAATAGCTCGCGATGTTTTGCCCCTCTACCAAGAGGGAAACCAGCCAAATTAACTCCACAGAGAACGAACGTTACGAACGAATACACGCTTCACGATCACCTCTTGGAAAATAGGTGTTGGAACAAGGTTTAAACTCTATTCCGGCAATTTTTCTCCCTCGCCCGACCACGGTTACGAGTAATCGAGTTTCAAAGCTTTCGCTAGCTCGCGCGACAAAACCCGTGGAACAACATCTGCGGACAACTCCGCGTTGTAACAACATCGTTGTAAACTCTATCTGCGAGAGACGCGACGCCGAGCGTCGAAAGACGTTTTCTACGTGCGGCGTCAAAGAGAGGGGCCGGGCTGGCGTAACGTCGACACGGAAGAAAAAGGCGAGGAGAGCGTAGCGACATGTGGAGGAGAGAAGAACCGTGGCGTATGATCTCAAGACAAAGAGACGGCTCGTCAACTGGATTTGCTTTGAGACGCGTCGCGACGACGTTAGAGACACACTGTAAACCTGGGAAACCGTGTTACCGTGGCCCCGTGCCTACGTAAACTCTCCGTATTACAAGATCGACGTTCGTGAACACACCGGCGGAGATCGTTCTCCCGTCTATCTCTCTCATAGAACTGACTCCTGCGAAAAAACAAAATGGAAAGGAAGAAACGTAAATTAAGAACGAAGCGTCGAAGAGGAGGTTCGGGTGTAGTTAGTGCCGCGAGAGGATATTAGAGGCATGGTGCAGCCGCGGCAGCAAACCCAGTTACCGGGACACGTAGAAGTTTCTGGTACAGCGAAACTCGCGATAAACGCGAGCGCACGGGGGCTCGAGGGATGAACAGGGAGAGGGTTGCTGAAGCGAAGGCGAGATCGAAACGGAAGTTTCGCAACAAACAATAACAACAACAACAACAACGTGGAGGAGTGGAAGTAGAGGCAGGAGGGACAGCGAACAACGGAGCGGCAACTGGCACGCTGCGAGTGCACGCGTCGACGATAATTACAACAATAGTTGTAACTACGTAGGTGGAGACGTAGGACCGCGGCTGGTTTAATTAGAATCCTCTCTGTCGCGCGGCTTAAACGTGGCCGCGCTTTGAGCTGCGCGCGTTAAACCTGCCAGACGAGGGTACGAGCGTAAAGCGTGGATAACGCCCCGCGACCCCGGCAAAATCCGTCTCCGAGAATTTTCCTCCCGCTCTCTTCTTACGACCACCTCGCGGTGATTAATCAAACCTCCTAATTAGACGCGTAATTAATTTCGCGTCCCTCGAAGAGTAGCCGCGTGTCTGTTGCGCATTTTCACGGAAGAATAAATCGCAGAGAGAGAGAGAGAAGGTGCGGTGTTATTAATTTTTGCGAGAGGAAGGGGTGAAAGTTGTCGCGGCAAAAACTCACGCGGGCCAAGACGATCGATCACATTGACAGGGCGACTGCGTGGCGCTCTTGGAATCAACGCTCGGGAGACAGACGGACTCTCTCTTTCTCTCCCCGAGACCTCTGAAACGCGCGGGTCCGGGAGGGTAGAGACGGCAGGGTGACGAATCGATATTCCTCGAAGCGAACGAATAGAGAGAGAGAGAGAGTGGCGCGTTTTAAAGGGACCAAGATGAGAGGCTGGTGTGCAGAGCTGGACAGGGGAAGAGAGGTTCCTTGTTTGCCGCGTACATGTCAGGATGTTATTTGTCCTGGATACCCGTGGGACCCGGTGACACAGCCCGTACATCGCGGTATCGCGTCCCTCTTGGCTTGCACGCCGAGGAGAAACCGAATTCCCGCCACGGCCACGCGATCACTCCACCCTTGTTCCTCGGGGTAATATTTAATTTCTTGCCCGACTGATTTCCTCTCTACGGCCAACCCTCCGAATATACTCCCCCAAGGACGTGGATCGCGCGGCCTCTACGTGATAAAATACCGAATAAATGACCCTCTCCCAGGTATTGCCATTTTTTTCTGCCAGAGGAGCCAATCTTCTGACCATTGCCCGCGTCCAGTTCCCCCTTTTCCGCAGGTTGTGTGCGTGGCTGTGTGTTGTGTACAGGCTGGGTCGAAGATCGAGTGACCTTTGGGTGAGATTAGTGTTGGTAACAGACTAGTAGAGTAATTGGAAGAAGGATAGCGATGAGAAACGACTTGGAATTATTGTACTGCGATCGAAAAGCAACGTCGAATCTATTTCTTGGTTAAAGTTGTCCAGTGTCTATCTTGGTTAATTTTAGACCACCTTTTTTCACCCACCCTGTACGCCCGACTCATATATGCTCGATTCGTGCGCGTCGTGTGCCAGAATACGTCCACAGGGAACCGGCGAGCAGGACGAACTTACCCGCGTATTAAGAAACAACCCTGGCTAGTTGGTAAAACGTTGGAAAACACGATCGACGAGGAATCGGTCTCCACGGGGAACAGATTATTCCTCGCGTCGCCACTTGAATGTCGTCGCGCGATCTCTATCCCCTGACGCGTGTACACCGCCACTCTTTCTTTCCATTCGCTTCCTCCAGCCAGGTTCATAATTGATTCCCGAGATGAGACGTTCCTTTCTTCGTCGAGTTTTTCAGTGTCTAGTTGAGCGGAAGCAACGAAAACTCGACGGACGTGATATCAGTCTCATACCGCCCGTCTACCAATTTCTCGTCTTTCTCTCTGTTTCCGTTCGTTTGTTCGTTTTTTATCAGCCTCCAGAGGCACCCTCGTTTTGCGCGGTACATTTGCTAATAACGAACGATAAACTCGCCTGTTCACGACTGCGCCGCCAAGATAGGACGGGAGCCGGTCCCCTACAGGAAACGCGCGATATTTCTATGGATGCAGCCACTGGACAACCAGACCTCTCCCTTCGGAAAATCTCCGAGCTTTCTCTGTTCGTCGATCGCGATCGACTTTCGGTCCAACTGGACACGACGAAATCGCGAAAAGTTCGACGTGAAAAGAGAAACTTGTGTTTGCAACGTGTTTCTAGCCTGGAACGCGTACACGTACGTATGACTATAAGGCTTTATTCACCAGAAGCTTTACGGTCGGGGAAACCGTATAATTGTGCGAGTGGCGGCTCGCGGAAATACTTACGGAAAAGTTGCGTCCTTCCCGTGAGAAAGTTCGCCGTGGAAAATATCGCGATGGTTGAAGACCGCGAAGAAGCCGCACCGGAGACGATAGAGAGGCTCTCGTTGATGCTGGCCGAGCTTCTTTCAAGCGAGAATCTTCGTTGTTGCCGGTTTTTATTGTGGTGCCGGGTAGTTTGCCCGAATATCGTCGTATCGACGTGTGTAGTTCTTCACATTTCTCGAGAATATAACAGAGCTACCTCTTAGAAGAGTCACTTTTTTTTTACAAAACTTGGCGTTTCTCGCGATAGAACATCTACCGGGTGAAAAGATCCATTTGCGGAGCAAGTCTTCGACGATGTTTCCCTTTTAATTTCCTGTACAGCTCTTGAAACATTGTTCGAAAGCCAGGGAAAACCGTGGAAACTTT
>NW_017100262.1:560717-566122 GCF_001263275.1 Habropoda laboriosa
GAACCGGTGCGATACTCTGTCTGTCCGTGACGACACTTGCACGCTCGTCGATCTCCGCCGTTAATTCGCCTGTACATAGGCAAAAAGGGGCAACGCAGAGGTGTCTTACTAATGAAACGAACGATACAGCGTATCCACACGCGTTGCAAGCTCGAGATAAAGGTTGGCACAGCGACAGGAGTCTACCAGCTGGAATAATAGGGGTTCACCGTTTCGTTAACACCTCTTCCGCTTTATTTTCTTCTCGAGCGGCGTGGTCCACGTTTTCTTTTCACGGGTTTCCTCCTTTTCGCCCACTCTCGCGGGCATCCCGAGAAAAATTCCCTTCTTTGTTTCACGGCTACGCTTTAAACTCCTATGCTCTCCCACGCTTTACGAGGCGAAGGAGGGAAACGTTGCACACGTTTCAACCCCTTGCCGTTCTCTACGTGAGAACGTTTAAATTCAAACGGCCGCCGCCTCGTCCGAGGTGTTGCGGATTAAGACTTGGCGAGAGATAATTTTTTTTCCTTCCCTCCGCAGCCTCCCTCGTGAAAGTTCCTAGCCGACACTGCCTTGTAAATCTCGGGGTGAGAACGACGAAGGAAAGAATGGCAGGCTGTGCTATCTGTGTACCGACGGTTGAAAGTACAAAGAGAGAGAGCGAGAGGCTGGAGCCAAATTGAAATAAAGTTACGAGGCTTCCGCGAGGACCGGGGAATAATTCAGACTGGCTGCAAGGAGTTACAAGTTAGCCAATAAACGTCGGCCTCATAACTCCGCGAGCCGTAATGGATACAAGTGGCGCTTGTGCGAGCAGAAGCTCGACCCTCCTTCGTTCGTTCGTCCGTCCCTTGGTTCGCGCGTTGAAACAAAGAAAACGAGCGGATAAAAGGAACAGTCCGCGAAACTATTAACGGATAAGTCGATCGATGAACCGTCGCGTTTCCGTTCCACTTTTCAAACAATCTCCAGGAGATGTTTGGCTGTACCGTTTTGCTTGTTCAGCTTGGGAAGTTTTGGTCGGTTTCTGGAACGTGTATACTTACATCGTTGGCCGCAAATTTTTTTTTTTTTCGTTTATGAAGGATGCAAATGTTTTGGGAAACTGAAATGGGTAGGCAGGTTTCCGGAAGTGGAGAGGTTGGGAACAGAGGATGTTGCTTATGGTAATGCGATCTGTTTATTCGTGGTGAAAGAGAGTGACCTGGAAGTTCGGGGGAGTGTGTCCTTTTGGAACGATTTGATGTACGAGATGTAGATACACCGCTGGCAGAAAGTTTCCGAGTATTTGGGTTTTGTGTGATTTTTATGTTTGACGAGACATGATGCGGGATAGAGTGGGTGTTGGATGGGTGGTTATTCCGCTATTTTGTCACGTGAGTGCGTGAAGTACGTGCAGTGACGTTGATAAGTATTTGGAGACTTGTCGAATGTGAGTTAAATTTAAACGAAAAGTTCATCGAGGAGCACATATTTTTCTAATACAATCTATCACCAGATAATTTATGCTCCACTCATAAATTGAAAGAAAAAGGGGCAATTCGAAATTTTCCAACTTTTCGCTGCACTTCCTTCCCTAATTTTCGTAAATTGACAAGTCCTGGGCGCTACTCTGGTCTGCTAAAAGTAGACGATTCCAGCAGTACCTATTTGAAAATATTAAAATTGGATAAGTTTGAAATCAACTCCGTGTTCACTAATGCGTCCAAAGTGTCTAGTTGTAGTACTAATCGTAAGATAACGATACGATGCTAACTTTAGCGAATAAATTTCAATCATACTGTAAGAACGTACGGAGTGTCCTAACACTTCAGATAACTTTATAAACATCTGTTGGAACGTCGCGACACACGGGATAGCGTCTAAAAAACGGTTGATAAGCCAATATAGGTACTGCGCATCGAAGGGAAAATATGCAAAGTGATTTCTCCACTGGCATACAGATTATCCTCCCCGGAAGGATCTCTCCCGAAAAGCTAAAACCTCGTAGGTACAAGAGGAGGCTCCTCGTGCAATCTTGCACGCCTCGCGGTCGTTCTCCTCGGCGGTAGGAGAATCCGAGGCTCGCGTAATACGCCGGAACGAAGCTCGAGGAGGGTTTCTATTGCCCAGAGGATTATTGGCTTTTATCAGAGGGTCCGTCGCGAGCCAAGACGCGCGGCGCATTTGCGTCCCATTTGGCAGCGGCGCTTTCAATTCGATGCACCGCGCGCATTTCGCGGATACTCCTTCCACCGTATTCGGAGCTTATTGTCTTTCCTGTCTCCGCTCTCGAAGATTCTGGGTTACAGCCGCGGGGATATGCTCGCGGACGCGAATCCTCGTCTCCGCGGGGCTGGCACTGCAACACCGACCGGAAACATCCGACCCGGTGACTTCTTCGCTTCGATCCTCGTCGGTTTATTCCTGTGGCGGTGGAACCAGTCGTGCGGACATTTCGATCGTTCGACGTCCAATGTTTCTAGCTTCTTCATGCACTGGGTGACGCTGAAGAAGACTGTATTATCTGTGTTAGGCTTGGTGAGGGAATTTCGAAGGAATCTTCGGGCTATTTGGAGATCACCGATGTTTCTCAAGATCACTGGAAGACTGCAACATCTCTGTTAGGCTTGGTGAGGGAATTTTTGGTGAATCTACAGGTTAAATCAAGGTCATCAATGTCTATAGTATCTCTGTTAGGCTTGATGAAGGAATCTTCAGGTTATTTCAAGGTCGTCGATCTTCATCTTCCACATTCTTCTGATTTCGTCGAATTTTACGTAGTAGATCGGAGTGGAAATGTCAGCGTAGTAAATCAAAGTAGAAAAGTGAATATAGAAGTCTGAAGATCACTGTGGTTTTGAGAGTCAGTATCACAGACTTGCGTCGAATTATATTAAGTGCAACTACACAGTTTCGTTATCTATTAAATACATTTTCTTCCAAATCACACCTGTCAGAGATACTCGGGACAGTCCCTTTCCCAAGACTCACCCTGTAGATCCGAAAGAACGACCCTGCGTCTCGCTACGTACACACAACTGGCAAGCAAACTTTCCAAGATTGTCCGAAATTTCATGCTCGGTTCCCCGATAAAATAGGAAAAATTTCACCGGGACGTCGTTTCATTACAAGTGATAAGGAGGGGGAAGGGGGAGAGAAGAGAAGTGGGAGGAAGTTTGGTGCCAGAAAATGTTCTATTTGGAAGCGCCTTTGTGCCAGGCCGGGCGTATCCGTACAGTTGAATCCGCTGTTCGGAGAAGCTCGCAGGCTCGATTGATCGAAGATTCTAGCAATCCGTGTCGCGTAATGCCCGTATCGGGAGTTGGGGAAGGTCGGTACGTGTCGGTTCTGCCGCTTTAACCCCGTAGTTTGCTATTTGTAGCGGCAGTTCATACGGGCAGGTATCGATACAAGCGCGCTGCTATAATGCAAAGGTTGGATACGCGGGGTTCTCGTGGACCGTCACTTGGAAACTGGCTGCTACGCGGAGGCGTAGCAGAAATCAGCTTACGTTATTTCTCCATTCTTCCCTAATCACGCGTCTCCTTTCCATTTGGGGGGAAAAAAAATAGTAGGAAAAATAAAAGAGTACGGAAGAAAATATTTAGTTATGTAGAATTTGGTGGTTGCCTTGGTGAGTAGCTTGACGAATTACGCGATACTTCCGGCAGATTTTTCGCAATGAATTAAACCGCGTGTAAATAACGAACGGTGTAACGTATCAGAGATTTATTCCGCAAGCAACAGAAATCATGTTCACGGCGTGTATTGGATTGGACAAACAATTAACCGATACCATTTCTACAGTGCACTAATTGAAATTGTTCTGTTATAATCCTGTTTACTTTCGGAGCTGTGTTATCGAATCATTACTAATTATTACCCTAATTAACCACCGATATTGTAGGAACAAGTAAATTATTAATTAAATCCGGCCGCCCCCTCCGTTCCTAGAAACAATCCTCCTGTACGTTTCTCGTCGCAGAGTAAACCGTGGATTTTGGTGAAAACGTTCACCGATCGAACCGCTTCATTATTCGCCAATCACTTTTCTATAAAACTCAATTATATCGTTGCCTGGCGATTCTGACAAACGATCGATCGATTATCCCTACTCTCTCTCTCTCTCTCTCTCTCTCCCGCGCTTTTTTTCGCTCGGTAACGTATGATCTCGCGGTGGAAAAATAGCGGCGGGGGCGTTCGTTGCTGGGGTACAGCGGGAGAGGTAGAGAGGAAAAAAAAGGGAAAAAAGAATTAACCCGGCCACGAGGCGCAGCAGCGTCGAGAGAGCGGAAAAATGTTGCGGCTTCCAGCGGAACGGAGGCTCGTCGAAATTAATGGAGATTCGATCCGCGAATAGGACCGGGTTACCAGCCCGGGTGAATTTATGCGCGCGAGCCTGGAGGAACGTCGAGAAGCAACAATGGTTTTTCTCTGCTCGCGAGACGTCGATATCATTGAACGCGCGTTTATCAAGCAAGTCGAGCGTGTCGGATACGAAGCCCAGAGGACAGGTCGCGACATAATTAATAGAGTTATTATTTGCCAACCGATGACGCTTTGTTAACGCTAATTAAGATCCCCTTTTTTCCGCGACCCAACCGTCTTTCACACCCCCGACTGCTATAATTTTCTTCTCTCCCTCTCTCTTGCTCCCTTTGTGCCGTGCTTTTCCGCGGCGCAGCCCGTTTCGTTTGATCTGTTTCCGTTGTATCGCGTATCCACACTATAGGACGAGCAACGCGCCAGTCATCGCTGAAAGCCAGGCTGTTTATCCCGTAAACATTTGCTTACGAAATTATTAACAATCCAAACGCTACACGGTTAACGACAACCGTGCGGTTTTTCCAATCCTAGCCGGGCTGCGTAATGCCCTCGATAATCAGAAGTTTTACGGGGCGAGGGATTGGTAAAGATACTTATTCGAACATCTGTGGAACTACGTTTATTTCCCTCGTATGTATTTACTTCAGTTTCCCGAACGTTAAGCGGCTTTTCGCTTTTAGAAGGGCCAAAAGTAGCTATTCTTTGGGAATTTTTTCTAAGAGAACTGATAGAGCTATTGAAATGAAACTTGGCACGATTATTACTCGCGTCTTGCAATGTGCCTTCAATTTTTTTGGTTAGTAAGGAAGTAACCCTTGCACGAAAAAAAGGGTTTTCAGTGTGCAAGAGTTTGTCAAAGGTCAGAGACACCAAAATTCTGAATTTTTCTGTGCAAAAAGCGAAGAAGACTGCGATTCCGGCGAACACGAACGATTCCAGGCGGTTCGACCGCAAAGATTTTCCACCGGGGGTAGGTTCGCAGAAGAGAGAGAACGAGCGAGGGAGACGTTTTCAAAAACGGCCCGCTAAATATTGCAGCGCGGCAAGCACCGGCAAACGGGGTCGTAGGCGGGTTCCACGCCAGGATAACCGTTCCCTTTTAGAAGGTGGCGTGC
>NW_017100262.1:566200-587396 GCF_001263275.1 Habropoda laboriosa
CACGGTTCGGGGAGATATCGCGTATGTACGACTCTGTAGCGACGTGGCATACATAATCGAGGGAGCCTGCACACCGCCTGGAGAATGGCTCTCTAAATTCCCCCATCCGCATGAGAGACCTGGTCGCGGCGCGTCGTTTCCGCGCGTCTTAACCACTCCCGCTCTTTTCTTTCCTCGTTTAGACGCTGGTGAATATTTATTGCTCGATTGCCGGCGAACTTTTGCCGGGGGAAATATGTGCACGCCACGTTCGTAAACATTGGCGCGCGAGCTCGAATGCGAGGCAAGTCTAAGCAGTCGTTACGAGATTGTCATTCTATCTGGAATATTTTGCTGAATTTCGTTTCACCCTTTAACTACTGACCACTCGTCTCCGAGACGAAATTTTGTTTTGCTGTGGTGACTACGTCTGTGCGGAGAATTTTTAGAAGCGACGTTAATTGTCACTTGGTAAATAACGAGTCGAGACAGAGGGCAGATCTACGGGCCGCTGTGAATTTGTTCACCGTAGTGAAATAGAGAATGTATGGAATATTTCAATAAAATCGCACAGTGTATTTGTACGTTAGTTTGAAAAAGTTTCGAGGAAGGTCCGATTTGCAATCTCTCCTGTAGCAAAATCACCTCCGAGTGCAAAGGGTGGTACATTATTTCTGTAAAAAGAATTCTAATTTTTGTGAATATCGTGAAAAGGCTTGACAATCATGCACTGTTGTTTTGCAAATTGTAGAACAGCTATTGTGTCTGTGCGGAAAGAGGACAAAGTTTCATTATCTTTATGCACAATACGATCACATATTGCTTTCTGTACGAACATAATGGGTGTTCTAATACTCGCGAACGGCAGTGTACGTATTATCTGTACGTGCATCGAGGGACAAACTGTCGATAATTATCGATTCATTGAACGGCCCCAGCTGACGTTTGGTGATGGTTAAAGAACGCCGCATCGTAAACACATTACCAGGGGAAAGGGCAGAAGAATGCGGTAATAGTTTTAGCAATAATTGGTAACCATCGAATTGGTTATCCGTATTGGTAATTACGAAGAAGTTTCACCGATCGCGTTATTACTTTCCAATAAAGCAATTCCACTCGGGTAGGATAGCAAAAGAGTTGCCGAGGGTGGGGGAGGGAGGGAGGAAAAAAGGATTATTAATTTTATATACTTACGGAGGAGGCATTATTTATGGTCAGCCGTGGTAATAATCGATGCAGCAGCGCGCTGAGGTTCGTGAACAATTTGTCAGACTTATCGGGGGCCCATTTCCATTCCCCGGAAGAGGAACGCCCGTGTAATCGGTGCGGCATGCCAATAAAGGTAACCACTGCGGCTCTGTGTAAAAAAAAAAAATCCTCGATTAATTGCTTGCGCGGAAAAACGATGAAACACGCCGAAGAGAAGAAACGATTCTCTCTTGGTCTCTTCCTCTCTTGGTGTCTCTCTCTCTCTCTCTCTCTCTTGGTGTCTCTCTCTCTCTCTCTTGGTGTCTCCCTGCCACTTGGTCTCTCACTCCCTCTCTCTCTTGGTCTCTCCCTGCCACTTGGTCTCTCTCTCTCTTGGTCTCTTCCTCTCTTGGTGTCTCTCTCTCTCTCTCTCTCTTGGTGTCTCTCTCTCTCTCTGGGTGTCTCCCTGCCACTTGGTCTCTCTCTCCCTCTCTCACTCACTCTTGGTGTCTCCCTGCCTCTTGGTCTCTCTCTCTGTTCTTCAGACACGTGGTACGCGCAAGTATGTGCGTACAGATGCAAGAGAAAGAAGAAGACAGGGGAAAAGGCAAAAGGTCGGAAAAAATGTTGCGACTGCGGCGGTGGCAGCTGCGTTAACGCGATAAGTCGAATTCCGCGGGCTAATGAAAGGGCTCGGTGGGGCAGCTCTGCCCGATGATCGATCGACGGGCGTCGATATTTCTGGTAAGCGAGGCATGGAAGACGGACCGCCTTATCGCGATATCGGATAATTTACAAGGGCGCGTAAATGGAGATTCCTGAGGCAGGGAGGAGGGGTGAGGGGGGATCGACTTGCCCGATAAATTGCCATAAGGCGTACAAAGGTCGAAGGGCGCGTCTGGTTGCTAACGAAGAACGGGGAATAGCCTGGCGCGACGCGGCCTTAATAATGGCCCGGGCGCAGTTAGCGACACGTTTCCGTGGGTCCCCTCGCACGAAAATGCCTAGCCAACGGGGGAAGAATGCGAATAGAAGGGAAATGGAGGTGGTGTATTCGCCAAGGGGGTGTGCGCACGATCGTTCCTACTGCCGGCTGTCGCACGACAAAAGTACAATCGATACAGTTTACTACGGCGAGAGATTAAAGATCGATGGAAGTAGCGACAATGGAGAAAGGGCCATAGGCGTGCTAGACACATAACTGCTCTCTGATACACGTCACGCTATTGCCTGCGCCTCCTCTTCTTTCTTCCCAATTTTCCAATTTTCTTCTCATTACCCTGTCCCTCCTTTCGCGATATTTACGGAGGACATGCTTACTCTGACTTTTAACCGATTTCGCAAGCAGAGTTTGTCTTGATTGTCTAAATATGCAAACGTTATCTCTGTCAGACGAGTATGTACACAGTGTACGTTAAACTCTGTTGGATTGAAATTACACAAGTCTCTTCAGCGTACTATTATCCTGCGAAGAATATCACCACCACGTCTCTCAATCTTTCCCCGAATATAATCTTCCGAAAATCCGATTCCCGTCGTACAAAAGGCACAGCCGCATTAATATAACGAGCATTAATATAATCTTGTCAGTGAGGACAAATCGCGTCCACGTTTTTCAACCGTGACAAAAGCGCAGTTTCATGAACGGGCGATTTTAAACACAATAAGAGAGGCTCGTGCCACACCCCCGTGGGGTCCCCGGCCAGGCTCTCTCTCTCCCTCTCTCTACTGGCCCTCCATTATGTTCGCGACACAATCGCTAAATTGTCAGAATTACCGAAAGCAGCGCGGAGAGGGCGGGGTAGCGGCAGCAGCCACGGGGACAGCTGTCGCGGCGTCAGCTGACGGATTCCTCGCCGGTTCACGTGGAAAGCTTCTAGTCGTCGTAGTTCCGTAATTAACTGGATGTCTCGCGCAAGCCTCTCCCTCCTCCAACTTCTGCCGCGAGTCGTTCGCATTATCTCGAAGCCCGCGTACAGTCTGTTATCGATGCCATTGTTCCGTGAAACTACGACGAGAGAACGCGTCCCTCGCGTCTTCGAAACAATGCCGCCGCCGCGACGTCGATCTTCCCGCAACTACTCCCTCTCTCTGTCGCTTCGATCATCTCTGTAGAACGTCCCTCTCACCGGCACCGATGTGTGAGGCTTAATTGAATAGCACGAGGGGTAAATGAAGGTGTAGAAGGGGGGGGGGGAAGGGTGTTAATACACTGCCAAGTGCAAGAGGTGGTACACCTGATTGAATATTTGAAAAAGAGGTTTGAAAAACATCGCGATGAATAGTAGAGAGAGTATATCTCACGTCTGAAGAGGTTCGCTGCAATATTATTCCACGTTTATTCCGTTCACGTTCAATAAGAAGCCCCTTGTACCATCTCCTCTCCGCTATTCCCAAGAAACATCCTGTACAAATTACACGGTCCTTCTCTCCTCCACCCCCCGGTTGCAAACGTTACAGGAGACACGATCATCGAGTGAAAACGGTCGGAAAACCGAGGCTCGTGCGGGATAAAGCGTTTAGAGAGGAAATTCGTGAGGGGTCGGAGCGTCCGTTAACGAGGGAATTCAGACGGTCGTGTGCAAGGTAGAGAGCGGGTGGGAAAGAAATTACGACGGTGGGCAGCGTAAGAGCATCCTTTTCCCCGGGGGATTATAATATTCGCAAGAGGACATGAGGTGACCGCCGTGGCGATACTGGAAGCGTTGATGGTTGTGCACCGGGGGGGAATACGTGGCCTGGCCAGACTTTACGAGGGTCAAGCATTTTCTAATTAAGGCGGTCCTCGCGCGTAAAACGCTGCGCCACCGGTCGAGCAGCGGCCTCGCCACTTCAAGGACCGTCCCCGCCGAGGGTTAATTCACTCAGCCGCCCTCCGGCGATAAACACGCGTCGGAAAACCGCTCTGTGGAGACCCCGTCCGCTCCCGAGAACCGTGAAATCGCGACGGAAACGTTGCCGCGTCGATTTCCAACCCCGTGCACGTTTCTGCATACGAGAATACCGTGTTCCTTGAGTTAGAGTAGCAGCGAGCAACCTCGCTACGTTTCTCGTCGGTGAGATTTATGCTATTTCACGAAGACATCTCGCGAGGAGAATCGCGGTTCATTTATACTTCATTGTAGATTGATGGAAATGTTACAGGAAGATGAAGGAAGTTCCCACGAGGAAAATGAGCCCAAGCACGACCTACTTTGGACGACTTTTTAGTAATGGCAGTGTACCGGGTGTACTTTAATTTTTCGATCGATATATAAAAATCTTTGGAACGAGATCGTGTTGGGGCTCATTTTCTTCGGGAAGATCTCAGCTATCCATTGGTAATGTTTTCATGAAT
Source organism: Habropoda laboriosa (assembly GCF_001263275.1). Taxonomy (NCBI): domain Eukaryota; kingdom Metazoa; phylum Arthropoda; class Insecta; order Hymenoptera; family Apidae; genus Habropoda; species Habropoda laboriosa. The sequence continues at coordinate 570,705 of NW_017100262.1, forward strand.
ATATATCGCGAAATAAAGTGTAATTTCAACTATCAATCGTAGATTAGTCTACGGTAGAGTGCCGTATTCCAATTTCCTTGCCAAGAGGCGAATGAGAAATATTCACGATATCGTATGTATTCCTTAAGACGCAGATACGTACGTATCAATAACAACTCGGCCCGCAATAATCCCGCAGCGCGGTATTTGACGATCTTACAACCGCAGACTACGAACGTTAGCAGCCGGCCGGTAATCCACTTAAGCGAGAATTCCGGATCCAAGCAATCCCTCGGAGATTCGATTTACGAGCCAGCCCGAATCTCGCTCCTAGAAATTGACTGCATATAAACGTCCGTGCCGGAAACGTCATCGGTGCAAACAAAACTGAGCGAATTTTCTCCGTCCCCGTTCTGTTTTCGTTAACGTCCGCCAAAACCGTACGCGAAATATTTACTTACAGACCGGCAACAAATTATTCTACAGCGCGGGTCGCGCGAATTTCGCGGAAATAACCAGTTCACACGTGTATGCGCGGAGTGAGGTGGCGGCCGAATCGTCTATTAGCTGGGCTCTCGTTAGTGTCTATTTCATCTACAAACTTTATTCGCCTCGCGAGGAAATCGAATTACGTGTGTCGAGCACACGGCTGGCCCCGTATCGATGGCGCACAGATTCTCGCGCCGGTTGAAATGTTAATGAACGATGGAAATGTAACGACATACGAGTGTAAAGCTCCCCGAATGTCCAGTGTGGCGTTCGGTATGTATTTCGTTGTATGTTGCGCAACGTGCTCTGGAGAATGGGAACGAGTGTGCCGAGGCGGCCAGCGGCAGTTAGCCGAATCGGTAAATTACGCTCATAGGGGGTGGCGATGGGACGCGTGGCAGATGAGAATGGAAAATTAACGGTGAGCGAGGGGGGGTGGAGAGGAAAATGGTGCGGCTCGTGCGTTTATTATTTACACCGATATATTCCGGGACGCGGGTGTTCGCCACGCATGAAGACATCCGGTTGGAACGATCACCTGGCGATTCGTGGAAACGAAACAACGAACGAATGGAGAAGAGAAACTAAAAAAAGCCGGGGAAAAAAGAGACAGAGGGAGGAAGGTAATTATCGGTGGTCCCTGGCGATACGCCCGTGGCGTTTCATTACGTTTTTTAATTAACTTTTACCCAGCCCCAGAATATATATCGGCCGGAAAGAGCAACCACCCACATATTCGTACGTTTATGCATGGGTTCACCGCGTCCATTTATTTTCTTTCGCGGTTGCTGTTGCTTTCTTTCATTCCACTCGTCGTCGTCGTCGTCGTCGTCGTTGTTACAGCCCGCGGCTACCAAAACCAGCGAGGCGGACCAACGGAACGTTTTCGCTACGGCCAACTTCCAGAGGCCCGCGTTCCTCGATCACTTCTACGAGAATTTAATTAATTCGTTCCCTGCCAAATTACCTGCTCGCAAAGCGAACCCTTCGAGCACTCCCTAAGAAATCTTCCTCGCGGAGAGATCGTCCTTTCCCCCTCGTGTAATTAGGGAAACAGTTACAGACGGAAACAAGCGGAGAGATCGGCGAACGGTTGACTCGAGGGAGACTCCAAGCGGGAAAAATTAGAGAAGATGAATGGTCATCGTGAAAAGGATTGATCAAGAAGCGAGAATGGTCGGGAGAGGATAGAAAGGGGTTGTTCAATGGGGGATTATTAAGTAAGAGTTCCTTCTGTGTCAAAGGATCGCGGAAGAATGGGGTTTAAGCGAACACTCTTCTCCTTTCGCACTTGTCACTCCCCAATTAGACGTAAAGCACCCTTTTAAGTAGGTCAACGATACTTCAGTTCCGCTTTTGCTATCGATATCTCTTTTATTTCACACCGCAGACACTCGGAACGTAAATTTCGACCAATCAGTTGCGCGATACAGGGGTACTTTGTGCGTCGAATATTTTAATTAGAGTAGATTGGCGGAGCTCTCTTTTCCTCTTTGAAACTGCTCGACGAAATTGCAAATACAATAATCGTTCAGCTGTACAGTAGCCAATTTTTTCCGCGGGCGTAATCAGACCGACCGCAAATGAAGCGACGTCGTTTCAGGTGTTTCCGCGTGGCTAGCCAGACGGAGACGCGTTAGTTAAGCCCGTGGCTGCACCAGCCAAGAGAGAGGAGAGGCGCAGGTGAGAGAACGCGGAAAGCTGAAAATCCGCATATTCACAAAGAGCAAGCACTCGCCTAATCGCATTAACAGGCGACGGGGATCGGTCAAAGGACTCGTTCCCACTGTTCCGGTGAGTACCAATCGCGGCTACGCCTTTGCACTGGGTGTCCCACAAGTGAGGCTCGTTTTCGGCAAATTTATTTTTCAAGTAAACGACTGTAAGATTCGATTAAACCACGTGTTTCTTTTTACCCTGGATCCCCTATATTATATGCCTATTTCAATAAAGATAACGCCATAAGATAGCGGGGTTGAAAATGGTGGTAATTGATAACATTCGTTGAACTCGAGCAAATGGCAAAAATCTACAGAAAACTGTAACTTTGTCTTCCTTTATTTTTCTCAAAAATTTACCACTTTGCGAGAGAAACACAGGAACACCCTGTATATTTTTTTTAGATTTTAGATTTTAGATAAGTGTCCTAAAATTTATGAACAGCACTCTTTACGAAAGTCTACCACGACTTTCTGGACAGACACCCAGTACGCTAGCTGTTTGTCGATCAAAGAACTCGTCAGCCACTCGATGGGTCCATTGTCGCGCACACGCATGCACGCGTGACCAGCGGCTGCGCAAAAGTCCGCGAGTTTTCATATTTTCACGCTAAATTTGTCCCGGCGGCGCTCCGCTGCACAATGGGCGACACGTCTAAACGGCCGCCTTTCATCCTTTGGATTTTGCCCATTGACGGATTACCCCGGCCCTCCCCTTTCTCCTCTTTCATCTTCCTAACCACAAACTGTCCTTCCGTGGACGGTCCTGGGGTGATTTTTTGAATATTCACCTTGTGAAACGGTGATGGGAACCGTTTAAGACGTGCATTGTTCGTCAGCCGAGAAGCACGACGGCCCGTCGTTCTTTTTCTCCGAATGCTTCGATCGCTATTTTCACTTTCTTCCTCCCTCCGGGCATTGTACTCTCGCGATAATTCGATCGGCCGTCACTTTTGTACGGAAAGTGTCTTAAAAGAGGGAATACAAATTCGTTTTAGCCAATTTCTCGCGAGCAGTGTCGCGAAAGGTAATTATCCTTCGACGTTCTCTCAGATTTTTAACACTTGGAGCATCGGTCGGGTCATTAGAAACTTTCCAAAAAAGCGAACGTTCTTTTCCACTTTGTTTTCTGCATGTACGGGATCTGTCGTATAATTTAATTTTTCAATCGCGTTGCAGTTACGCAACAATTCACTTTTGACACATTGTTAAAGGGTCCGTTTTGACCCGGCCGATCGTTCCAGCGTTAACAACAAGGTGGACACGGAAAAGCGTTTATTGCGAAACGGCAGGATTGCCTAAGAAGGGATTATTCCGTAAGAACGGTGAATTGACGAGGAGAGAACAAAGAAGGGAACTCTTTGCACCCTCTCGATTTCACCGTACAGTCAAACGACCATGTCATACGTTTCGTTGCCCTCCTCTCGATCCGTCCAGCCCTCTCGAGCTATTTCTTTCGACAGCCTATATCCTATTCAACGTCGAGTGGATACTAACCTTTTCTTCTTCGAACCTGCCCTGTTATCTGCGACGCGAGACTCGCGCCACTAGAACTTCCGCTCGACTCCTCGACTGACCGTATTTCCACGCGACTGGCCGTCTCTTCTCACAAGCCTCGAGACTTCAAAGTCTCGGTGTGTGTCTCGTCGCCCGGTTACAAGTGGAAAAACCGATCGAATCCCAAGGTTTTCACGATTCACTGCTATCCTCCTGCTGCTCTTTCGACTCTCGGATTCAATACTCCGCGTCGATGGTAAATAGAGAGAGCGATCCTAATAGAGAGTGAGAGAGAGGCGCTTTCGCGGGCACTCGGCGAAAAATTGCACGGCTGTGGAAGTTTCTCGTAGAATCTCTGAAACGTTTCACCGCGGAGGTATAACGTTCGAAATATTTAATCTTTATAATCCGCGAAATGGCGTGTCAACCAGGCGGACCGTGTGCACCGTTGGAAACGCTTTATGATTATCTGCGTGCCGTTTTCACTGCATGTTATCGCGATGCGTGTCCGCGGCGGCACACACGGTATCGTGAAAAATTCCTACGGCTGATTCGCGAGATTAAATCGCGAGCATAATCTGGCACGCTGTTCCATTTTGCGCGTGAAGCATTCAATATCTCTTCGGGGAGAGTTTCTCCCTCTCTCTCTCTCTCTCTGGCTGCGTTTCGACGCTAGGCAAAAGCGCAAACACCGGCGCGGATAATAAACCAAATAAAGTTTCGCGGCTCGTTCGTTCGTTCGTTGGCTTGGTAATCCTGTTGGAGAGAGAGGAGGAGAGAAAAAGAGAGAAACGCGGAGAAAAGAGGGAGAGAGCGTGGCTTTCGAACAGGTTTCGAACCAATTTCCAGCTGGATACGCTCGTGTCCGCCGAGTACGATTCTTTTTTACCCTCCCTCTTTACCCGCTGCTCGCTCTCTCACCGGTGAATGCACCGGGAAATATAAATTATTTGGGAATTAAGTTAATTAAACGACCGGCAACGGGCGGCCCCGGTAAAATGGAAGCGGAATAAAAGTCACCAGCCGAAATCGTTGCTCGCGAAGAAAGCCGTCTCCCCTGCTCTATTGCGTTATTATCATTGTTTGTTTGCTCGTACGCTTTCTTTATAAGCGTTTCCTTCATTTTCTCTCTCTCTCTCTCTCTCTCTCTCTCTCTCTCTCTTCGTTCCAGACTATGTGAACCCTTGTTTCTTCTACTTTTTACGACGAGCATTCCCTTTTTCTTTTTCTTCCTTTTCTTTAAATGACTCGAACGGCACTTGTAACTCTGGTTCCCGTGAATTGTATCAGTCACCGATAGTCGCTCTTTCTTATCGTCATTGTTGCACGAAGGCACGAAGTTTCGCACACCTTTCGTTGAACGTCTTCGTCGCGAAGGTTCCTGTAGGTCTTCGCGGAACCCTTCCCTTTCTCGTCGTTACCTCATCCACCGAGCTGTTCTCTTGCGTAATCGCGGCGGCAAGTTATCCTCTTGGTAGAACTCCTCTTTTGTAACGTCCAATTACATTTGCCACACTTTACACGCGAAATACTATACAAAGGCGAAGCTAGCATATAGTAGCGAACGTGGAAATATCAAAAGGGAACGACTCGAACGATTTCTACACACTTGCCGATACACGTACACGTACAAATTGCAAATCCCTGTCCCTCGTAAAATTGCCACAAATTGCTCGCCATTACACTCACAGGGGACAAAGGGCCATTCTTCTTCCCTTATTCGGAGTCTTTCATAAATAGGTTATGCAAAGGTCCGTCGAATCCCTGAAACATATACCGGGTGTCCCAATTTTTTCCAACCAAACTTTGCCGGCATATTCTACGCATGTAGCTGAAGGAAAAATGTTATGTAGACATGGGTAGTTTGAAGCTTTGTTAACCCTTGAACCTATGATTTCTTCTCTCGCCATGCATCTGAGCGTCAGCCGTTTGCTACTTTAGTACCGTATCAGGTGACAAAAGCTTTAATCTGGTAATCCTCAGTCTTACAAATTCAAACGAAAGTTAGGATTACAATGACATCACATCTTCACCGGAATCTCTGCCACGAGTCTGACACGTTGTTACAAGTTAAAGAGTAGTAACAAAAGTACTAAGGAAACCGTAGCTCGCAAGGCAAGAACTGAGCTGAGAAAAGCTGCATTCATCCTTTTTTCTCTTCTTCACATCCATGGAACATACCGACAAAATTCGATAGCAAAAAATTGGGACACCCAGTGCATCGATAGAGGGGTCCACTGCGATAATAATGTATTAACGCAGTACGCACGGGCAATTCCACAGACTGGAGGCTTATTTGGCCGCACGCGAACGCAAATCCCCAAACGTACCGTCGAATCCCATCAAACACAACTTCGTGGAGGATCTTCGACGAAGAGGGAATCGTGAATCCAGCGGGTAACTTATTACCCCCGTTGCGTGGGGTTGTACACAGGCTAAATTTAACTGTGCAGAGAGCGGCGGGATTAAAAGAGCGTGGATTGACCGTGCTTTCGTAGAACGAACCGCTCCCTTCTTTCGTTCACCCCGCCGCGAGTATGACAATACAGAAACGCGTCAGCGGTCCCGCTTGCGAATCGACGGACCGGAGATTACCGGAAAATTGCGCCGGTTAACGCGAGCCCACGGCTTCCGAGGGTAGTGGACCGCTTAAGGGAGATGTAACGCGTGCAGAAACGGGCTTTGAACGCTCTACGGCGATTCTCCGTGTGTTAACGACGATGCGCACACGCCACTTTTGGTGTGAGAGAAAAATTCTTTTCTCCTGAGGACTGATAGCGATAAAGAAGCAGAATTGGAGAAATAAAAAGCTCGCATTGTTATCTGTATAATAAAATTTAATCTCGTTACTACTCCGACTGCGACACGCTTATCGAGAATTCAAAGGGAAGAGGAAGAAACGTCAGCAAGTTCTCGAACATGTGGGAATAATACTTGGCGAGATGGGTTTTCACCGTGGAAAATTAGGATTCATGACGGCGGTTGAATTAAACTGGAGAATTTTTTTAATTTCGTAATATGCAGATTAGCCGTGGCCGGGGTCGTGTAATTAATTCTGGCCGCGTGTTGCGCGCGCCTAAGTTTCCCCGCTGATAGCGGCGCGTCCGTCCGCGCGAACCCTCGCGCTGATGAAATTTTTATGGGCGAATGTAAAATTCGGGATGCAAGCTGGTCGCGCACACTTGTGGGGTGGGTCGAATAACGCGTCTCTTTTACTACCCTTCAATTCCGCCCATTCGTCATATTCACTCGTGGGGAAGAAACAGGGAGCAAAGAAGGAAACTTTTTCTCGCCATCGAAATTGTCGCTGGACCAGGGGAGAATATTTGTATCGGACGTTTACGAGGTTTTTGTCTCGTAAGAGAGAGAAAAGTAGGAGTGAACAATTATCCAGCTTACGTTTTCAACAGTATTTACGACGCGTTTTTCACAGAAGGGTACACACGAGTATCCGAGAGCTGATACATGGACGGCGGATGAAAGTAATACGCAGCCACGCTTTTCCCGTTGATTTACGGCTCGCCGTAAATTCAGCGTGCATAATTAGCTCGATTCGCGATACGCGACCTTTCGAGAGTTCCCCGGTGCTCCATCGACGCGGAACCGGGCACAATTTTCCCTTTATACACACAGCAGGAGAGGCTCGCCCCTGTCGGCCCAACACACCGGCGCTCCTCTTTTTACGCTCGCGTCACGGCAGAAATAATATTTCACCGTTCTATCTGGCCTTGTCGCGCCCCTAACATTGATCAGTCCTCCGTGTCGGGATCCCCGAGACGTCGCTGTACTGGGTGTCCCCGATTCGTCGATAAGACAGGACCTATGTGTCGTCCAAATTCGTCGCTATTTTTTCTCACTTGTCTCTGAACCTCGAGTTATGTTTTGCGATAAGTTCTAGCAGAGTGGTTGTTCTCCTTAACCCTTTCGCTGCGGCAGATGTTCTCTTGCTCCGGCGTTGCACAGGTTTTAAATAAAAATTTCCAAATTCGTCGTTTTAAATTGAATTAAGGTGGAAGTGTGAACAGCACAGTGCAGTAAAATATTCAAAAGCGGTGATAGGCGCCGAGAGCAGCGAAAGGGTTAAAAAGCAGCATATTTAGACAAAATTTCATCGGTCTAAAACTGAGCGTCGATCGGGACATTAGGGTGCTTTCAGACTTACATTGTTTAAATACACATATATTCTCAAACCTACTTCCTTTCCCCACAAATCCAGCAATTAACCCTATCACCAGCTTCGTCGAAAACAGTTCACGCCAGCAATCTCTCAGCTCCACGTCCCCTAGCTCTGTCTCAGGGATTCAAAAGCCAGGCTCTCGAGATTTTCCCGTCATCCAGTAGTCCATCCGGTGTGCCTGAATCAAGCCAGGACGACAGGTTCGCCGTGGAGGCGCATTAGTTTGCGACGCGTCAGCTCGAGCTGTTCCAAGCGTGGTTCTACGTATGGAGTGCGTAGATAATGCGGAGAGGAAGGCTCCGGCCTTCCGCAAAAGGGGGGTTCGAGCGGTCAGAGCAAGAAGGGATCGCGTTTGGCGACACCTTGCGCTGATGCCCCGATACACCATAAATTATTATATTCGTATTACGCGTCCCTTGATGGTGCACGCGAATCTATCCGCGGCCAGGCTGTGCTCCCGGGAAAACTGCGCCGTTTCACTTTTTGCCCGACGATTTATTGCCAACCATCCTCCCCCGGTGCTGGAACTGATCGCGGTTACGTGCCAGACAACGACGGTTCTCCAACTCATCCCCTATCCGTGTTGCATTTTCTCCCTTGTAGATTGTGCTAATTGCCCGGGCCGAAGGGTGGAGGGAATTTGCAGGAATTATGTGGAAATATGTTTCGCGCGGAATTCGGGATTGTCGAGGAACTATTTATAGGAGAAAGTTTGGAGAAATTGATACGGTATGTTGGCAACTTGGCGATCTCATCTTTTTTTTTTTTATCGTACCTAGACGAAATTAATCGTCGACAAGTGTGAAGGTACGACATTTCTTCGGGATCGCTTCTGAAATCGTGCCAGGCAGGTGTCGATCACAGGACGGAGGATGATTTCTCGATATCTGGGAGATTTGCACCGAAAATTCGACGCCTCTCCCTCATCCTGTTCCTTCTGCTCTAGATCCAGCAGGTTTTCGCGAGGATTTTTCCACAGCCAGGCAGGGAGCCTCTCGTTCGAACACGTCACGACCACGTACCTACCCGCTGAGCAACATCTTTGTGCGCCTTCTACACGACTTCGATATCGCGAGAAGGACTCCCCGTGGTCTATTCAACGCGGCTAATATTTTGATCCGTCGTACGTGCTTTATAATCCTCCTGACTCCTGTACGAGAATCGAGAAGTTGGTTTTATTTAAATTTTAAGTCAGAGATTCTCGCAGACTGAACGGAGGCTTCCTCTGTGAAACGAATAAGACTGTTGGAATCTCTCGGTAGATATTTCTGCAGGAAAGTGTTTGGTAGTTAGGTTCGGCGAATTTTCTAGGTTATCGATCACCTGCCAGGTAGAAAATAGCTCGCGTGCCTCGTCTCGTCTCCCGTGACGAAGTTAATACCGAAGAAACGTCCGAAAAACAGCAACTTGAAACGCGGAAACATTCGTTAACGCGTTCGACGAGGACCTAACTACCCCTGAAATAACCTGTTTGCACGATGAAACGAAGGTGTCTTGGAAACATCTCCGAATTTCCAGTCAGCTTTTTGTCTGGAACTTGAACTGTTGCTGGAGTAAACTCCGAGATGTACGTAAAAAGAAAACGCGAGTGATCTTGAGCGACCGATGGATAAAAACGCTCCGCGAAATAATCTCGAGGGTAATTGACCGTGAGAAGGAATAATAGAGCAGCTGAAGGGGTGGTTCGTGTTTGAGGATCCGCAAGAAGCGACTCGACGGTGGAAAAGGGGTGGTAATAAACGTGGAGGCCGCTTTCATCCGAGAGATCTCATATCCTTTTGCCGAAAAGTTGCTCGCGTCGCGGTGGCCCGAACGCGGCCTCGGGGGTAGAAAATTAGACGGGAAAGCGCGATGGAAGGGCGTCCCTTCGAGCACCGTCAAAGAGCAAGGAGCCCGGGCTAGAAGTCTAGGCGAGGCACGTCGCGAGGAGGGCAGAGACGCGTCTGATAATCCTCCGGTAAGGACTGTCGCATAACTTCCCGCAGGAAGTCGCTCTGTTTACCATTCTAAAGACGTCTTTAATATATAACGGGCAATTTTCCTCGTTCTATGCCCGTAAACTTCTTTGAGAAATTGGATGTTCCAAAGGAGGGTGGTCTCTGCTGTCTCTCTTCCACCTCTCTCTCCCTTCGGCTGCCTACGAATCTCGACGAGCCTGTCCTTGGGAAAGAGACGTTCCCTGTTGAGATCGACGAAGATGCGACTGAAAAATAGGAAGCGTTGTTAACATGTGACATCGTGGACAAGGTTTCTCACGGTGTTCTCCGCACGTGTCGTTATCGTTGCGCATGTCAGAGCTGACGGAAACTTGTTCATCTCGATATCGAACTGCTTCGTATCGCTATTGTCGTTTAGCAGCATCGCGAGATACTGTCGCGAGCATTGAGTGATCGACTTAGTCGTGTCTCAGATTTGGTCCATTTTCACGTGGTTGACACTTGAGAGCGAGAGATTTTCTCTGAGATTAGTCATTTCGACTCGAAGAGGGAGATATGAAGTAGCGAAACTAGAGTTACAGTGTCGCGGTATGGGTGTGTGCGCGTGTGTGCATGGTCCGACGTCGTCAAGGCTAGCGAAATTTGTTGACAGCCTTATGTGGTGTCGTGAAATCACAGTTGTTGACCTTTTAAGGCAATCGAGGAAATCCGTGGAAAAGAAATGAATCGCGATGTTGTATCCGAGCGCGGGAATTCGTCAGAGTAGATGCTTAAAATCGCCCATCCCTTAGAGAGTGGAGAGGAAAAATGTGGCGAGTGTGTATAGGAAAGAATTTAACGAGGCTATTTTATTAAAACACCAGCTCCCTTCTTTAGAAGAGGACACACACGTTCGAAGGAGCGAGTGTATCGTCGCTAACGGAGAGCTCTGCTTGCATAGTTTGCATACTTTCGCCACTTCCGCTGTAGATCCGTCGCGCCGGATACCTGAGACTCCAGACAGGAGACGTGCCACAGCCTCATTAAGGACTCTTAGGAACGTGTAGAACAAACGATGTTATCTCGAACGGTAGACATCGAAGCCTCCCGCTACCAAATTACCAGACGGATTCTTCAGAGAGAGAGAGAAAGAAGCTGCGAAAACTGTTCTCATCGAAGACGCGAAGTTGTTCTACGATTTTCTACGACGTCGCTTATTTTCGCCGAGTTGCGCGAAATTTGCAACGAACGAAATTGAGAGAACAAGTCGTAATTGGCTCGGAGAAGAAAGTTGGCGTTAATGTATTCCGTTTTAATTAGGTGGGACGCGACGAATGTTGCCAGAGGCGTGGTAGGCCCCCCTAAGGAACGACTCGGTGGCTCATCAAGAATGCATTGCGCGAGTCAATCAGCCGCGATCTGCGATCTTATCAGCGCGATCTTCGAAACGAGATTACGTGTTCAGGGCCGCGGCGGATTCATAATTGACTGTCGGCCTGGTGAAAACCTCGTTTTCTCTGCGTTTCCGCCGCGCTCCAACGCGATTAACAGTCAATCAGAGTTTTCCGCGCTGCTCCGGGCCAGACTCGTGCCACTTTAAACAGTTAGCCCGAGCAATCGACTGCTCCACTCTCGCTCTGAATTCCCTTGGATTTCCACCGGTTAATCTTCCATTCGAACCTAACGGAATAATTCTTCCTGCAAATTCACTCGGTGGAGATTTCACCTAATATCCAACAGAGAGACGCTCGTCTGTGGTCAGTCTACGTGTACACACGAACAGTCCAATTCGCCGAAAACCTCCCCTTTATCCCTCTCGATTGTGTTTTCCCGTATTACCAACAAATACGGTCCGATAGATCATCGGTTTGGCTCGATCCTCCATTGTCAGCGGTACGAAATTCTTCTCGTAGGCATCTGCCCTTCGCCAGAGGCCATTCTTCCCCTCTTCTACCATTTCTGACACTTTGCTTCCTAGATCTACGCTCGTGCTTCCTTTCTGCGTGTTGCTCCTCCTACTACGCGAGGTTTCTCTTTCTCTCCCTCGGCTGGTTCACCCATTCTCGTTGGTTCGTCCTTGTTCGAACCGTGATACCTTCTTTTACGCCTCTGTGGAGTTTCCAGGCGCGAATTGTTGCTAAGTAACGGCGGCGAGAGGAGTCTTTTTATTACACCGTTGGATTATAATGTCTCTGTCATCCCCGGGGATAATTTATCGAGGCCAGGGACGGGGTGTGGCGTGGCTCCGCGTGAATTTATCGACGGGTCTCCTTATAAAGCATCCTCGAGCTCTGGCGAACCGCAAGGGTCAAAGGGACACGTGCGTTACGTCGTCGATCCTTGGCTCTTTTTACGATAGTTAGGGGGAGACGCGCGTGTAAGTGGTTTCCTGTGCACAGTTCGCCTGCTCCTTTTTTTTCGTAAACGGAGAGAAAGAACGCGGAGTATTATAGTTTCAGCTGTCAGAAGTAGCTTTCCGGTCAGCTTATCAGACACCCAGTCTGCCCGGTCGTTCCGTTCGCCAGGTGACTGCCAGCGTTAATTAAGCTGTTCAAAGCCTGTCGACGAGTCCTCTCTTCTCCCCTCCTCTGTGAATCACGAGCTGGAAACACGAGCCTAATCCCGTACGTGTGGGAAAAGATCGCACCGATCCCGATCTCCGGACAAACAGAAACAAAAATATCTAAAGCTAACTGCGAGGCTGAGAAGCATTCGGAATCCATCGCGATCTCGTTAGCTGCATCGACGCTCGTGCCTTATTTTCACAACTGCCGGTCAATAGAGCCCCTAATCGGGGGGATTTAGAATCGCGTTAGCCTCGTAGTTGGCCGTCGACAATAGAAACTTGGATCGATGCATCGTTGAACGCTATCGCTGCGGAAATCTTGTTAATTCTATCCACACACCATTGTCGACTACTCCGCGCGCGGTCTATTGTTTCACCGTGACATTCTCGTCCCGGAAAATTCGCGGAAAGTTGTCGGAGAACACGTCTAGCCCACGTGCGGTGCTAAACAGAGCGGTGAAAATCAGCGTTAGTCTTGGATTGGCCACGCGTCGCGGCCACGTAACAGGATTCCAAAGGTTTCCTCAGATTTCCTCCGGCCTCTACGATCCGCCATCTCTTCCAATTCTCTCTCCCCTCCGCCGTTCTGTTAGCAACGGTCGTTCCCCGGGGATTTCGGGACAGGTGGCAGCGAACGAAAGTCGCAGAGCCACGGGACGACTTCCTCGGGGTAACATGTGGTTGTCGTAAAGCGGCGATCATCCCTCAGGAAACGGGCTGGATAAATGCGGGCCTCCGACAGCCCGGCGTTTTCGTGTTCGTTTAATTAGCGAATCGTATGCTTTTTCGATATACGCGAGCTTCGTCTAAATGGATCCGAAAGTTTGATCCGCTGATTTTTTTCTTCTTTTTTCGAACAATCCACGAGAGAGAGAGAGAGAGGGAGAGAGGAATTATACGAAAATTCCTGGGGATAAATGATTCGACGGTGTGTTCGAAGAGCGAATGTGTTTGGTAGCACACAGATACAATAGGTTGCCGTATTAAAACGTTGCAATAGGTTGTATTAAATTAATTAAAATCAGGCAAAAGAGCTGGCATTAATATAACCGAAAATAATCATCGCATTTGCGAGACCTGCAATTGGCGGGAAATCGCCTGGATCCTTTTTTCCCTGTTGTTAATTCACCCGGAGGGTGGTGTTGAATTTTTATCGAACGAGCGCGCGTGTCGGCTCGTGAAAATAGAGGCTCCGATTCGCTTGGATTTTCACACGGTGACACGTTCGAACGTTGTTGCAGATCGAGACCGAAGGTAGTAATAAGAAGTTGCCCGGTTGTTCTCGGTGACAAAACTGTAACGCGTGTATATACACGCTCTGCGTGAAATAATACGCCTAGAAAGCGTTCGCTGAACAAAAGATCCGATCGGAAACACACCGTTGGGAGGTTGGAATTTGAAAAAAGGTGAAGAAAAATGCAGCACTAGTTGCTTTATTACCGCGTGTGACCTATTTCGCCGTTGTGATCTCTCGCGGACTCGTTACACACCTCCAGAATTAACCAGTGGGGTGTGTAACCTTTTGTAATTGCGATACGTTGTGTGCAGGTAGAGCGGAAACACGGCGATGTCGCTGTATGGATTTCGTATTTTCTCCCCGGGAGCATTAATAAAATATGGCTTCATTGAATTGGTTATCCTGTTTGTTGGGAGGCGAGCACGGCTTGCCGCATATATCAATCCTATCCGATAAAGCATCGCGGCGTATAGTTGGGCCGGATGAACGAACCAACTGCTCGTGTGTTCGTAGAGGCTCGCGGGCCATTTCGAAGCCCATTGCTGCAGTTTAACCCCTATGTACGAACGCGCCTCTTGTCGCGTTCACTGGCTGCGCGAATTTTGCGCTTCCCGGTGTGCTGTGCTGTACTATATCAGTCGCGCTTGCTGTGTTTTTAATACAGCGATGCGCGAGTCTTTTGCGGTTTCAATTCGATCACTTTTTTGGGGGTTCAAGGCCGTGTCAGGGTGACAATTTAGGCTTGCTCCAGTGCATTATGGTGGTTTGCTGTGGAAATAAATAGAGAAAGGGAAAGAAGTCTCTTCTGATTAGAAAAAACCGGGACACCCTGTATACAGCAATAGAGAAGGGTTCGGTACTGGAGCGTAGTGAGAAAAAATATATCAATGAATGAAAGCGGGAAAATTAGTTTAAAAGAGGACCAGCTCTGACAGAATATACTCGCGAAGTTTGATTAGAAAAAACCGGGACACCCTGTAAATAGCAATAGAAAAGGGTCTGGTATCGCAGCGTAGTGAAAAAAAAGCGGGAAAATTAGTTAAAGAAAAATGCTGCTTCGAAAAAGGACGTAGGTAGCCTGTTTGAACTGAGACACCGAGTGTATATATGCCTGTATCACTGTTACTCTCGTCGTACCGGCACGCTTCTGGGTTAACCAATCGCAGCTTCCATCCGCCACGGAGGAAACGCGTTCCAACCACCTTTCGAGGCCGCGGCCTTGATTTATCGACGGTTCCTGAAGATCCGTAATTCAAGAGGGTGTTGAAGGCACCGCAGGAAACGCTAATAGCCGTTAATTTCCTCGGGACGAGTCCTGTGAACACGTGGTTCGGATCATCGGGAGAGGAAACGGTGAGAGATCTTTGGCCGCCACGTGCTCTCCTGCGACAGAAGGCAGCATGTGTTTGGAAACACCATGCGCCACATGGTGAAACGAACTCCTTGCGTTCCTTCGGAAAAATAGTCGTTGTTTTTCGAAACCGAATATTTCCATCGAAGGAGGATCATCCAGGAACTTGTTCTCCCGAGGAAGAACCTCGTTCTCGTGCTGTCGTCGCTTCGACACCATCCAAATTACACGCGTTAATCTGGAAATTCGAAGGTCTCCTTTTTTTTCTACAATCGTCGATGCATCGAGGAGATCACGGTAGCTACGAACAGCTACGGTGTTTTCACCGTACGAAAGCGATTTTCGAATAAAACAACGAAAGATTAAAGGAAGCTGGCGAAATTCCGGAATAGCTAGCCGCGTGCATCGCGTGCCTGCGTCCGGATTAGCGCATTCGAAGCCAAACGATAACCGGGCGGAATTCGCGTTCCATGCCGGGGAGAAAACTAATAAACGTTAATTCGCCGATACAGAGACGATCCGGAAGTTTGGCGCGGAAGCTCGACTGGGCTCTGTCTGCGATGGTGCAAGCGCCGCTTAAAATCCCAGCGCAATTAACTTGTGTACCATTAAAATACAGCCCGGGGCTCTTATAAACGAATAAATTTCATCGCTCGTCCATGCGGAAACGCGTCTCACTTTTGTTCTCCATTATCGACTGCGTAATTCCAAATTAAACAGAGTTTCTCTTGAAATCATCCAGCCAGATAAATATAGAGCGAAATTCCACGGTTTCCCTTAACTACAACTTTGCGAACTTTCAAACTCTATCCCATATTTTCCCCGTTCGTTTCTCCCGCTGTTTCTCGACGCTTCCAAACGAAAGTACGTATTCCGGTAATCGTATTTGATAAAGGCGAAGGGAGAGCCGTCTGTTTGCTCCTGTATTTATAACCGAGCTAATAAGTACGCAACGCTCGCGGGTTTATCGTTTTTATCCCCGGGAAAAATCGCCGTCTCTGCGAAACAGCGTGATACGCAACGGTGAAAACAATTCGTCACAGAGTGGGAACAGTCCTCTGAAAAGCGTTACAGACAACAAAGTGTAGGTGTACGAGCTTGTATATTCAAGTACGACAAACATGACAAAAAGGCGGTATAATAAAATTGATTCACCGTAAAACAGACAAAACGACACGTCCAAATAATCTCGTTCCAGGTGATCCCGCGTCGCGAGGGACTTGGAAAGGAAGCAAACACGTCGGAGGACGACGACGCGTTTACGAACAAGGTACAACGTCGCAGTCGTAGCCTCGCCTGCTTTTACACCAAGTTCAACGAGAATTTACGAGCGTGTACGCGACAACCGGAAGCTTTGCCGCTTCGGGGGCCAATTTTTTTTCCCCTCCCCTTTGCCATCGGCAAGAAAGTGGCGCGCGATCGGCGAGCGTCGTTTACGGCTCCGGGCCCGTAAATAGCCGACGGCGTCGTAACATTGCTCGTTTCGTCCCGCGACCCTAAATCACTCTTAGCTGCCGTGTCTATTGCAGTCGGTGTCGGGACATTGAACGGTGATTACGAGCGTCGCGATTCTTGCGAACAAAGCTACCTGAAGAAGCGGCCTCGCCCCCCGGAGGATCCGACCACTTTTCGCTGCCAGCACGACTTCCGGTTCGTGGACTTCTCCACGTTTCTTCAACGGTGAGTGCCTTTTTTTGTTGAGGCGACGTTGGTTAGGTTGGGAGAACGTCGAACTTGGTTCACGACGGTGGAAGTGGTTGGA
>NW_017100262.1:587445-614625 GCF_001263275.1 Habropoda laboriosa
ATGCAGGGCGAGTCCCTTAGGTGAGATTTGTATAGAAATTGCACGGCGTTGAGACTTCAACGCTGATGAAAAAGTGCAATTTTGTTTAATTTTCTTTCTATTCTATTGCAAAAATTGAAGTCGGGGCATTATGAATAAATGGGAAAATTATTTCCATACGCTTAAGAGATAATTAAAAAGAATGAAATTGACCATTTGTGACATAACAAATAGAGAAAAATGTGAGCGTTGAGGAGTTAAAGAGAACATATGTTTATAAAATTGTTTTCTCGAGTTACCCAGACGTCGAGGTGATCTCGAATTTTTTAGAAGAGATGCGTGAATTTCTGTATGAAAATTTCAAAGAGCAGCGAAATATTAAGGAATAAGACAGTAGTAAACGTTAACCGAGGTTATATACAGGGTGTATTAAACCACTTTTTTGTAAAGCAGGTAGTTTAAACATTACTCGGGGTGAGCAGGTTACGGCTCAATCGTTAACCTCCTGCGGTTTAGGGTCGCTTCCTCAAGGTCTCCATTATTTTGTAACGCTTAAATGAGTCTACTTCTAAGGGAGCACGTTATCGAATTTGCTTCCCGAAGTTTCTTCGCCCTGAGAATGGTCACTTAACGTGGCTGCAGTCGTAAACTAGCTTTAGTTCCGCTTTTCAACAGGTTATCACTAATTTTCCCTCCGAGGCTGACAAAAGCGAAACGAAGTAAATAACACGTTGCTCAAGTATGTGTATACACTGATGAAGCAAGTATACACCGATGAAAAATCGGACCAACACTTAACTAACCTAACCTAACCGTTTCCGTGCACGAAACGTTGGTCGATGGTTGCGGCTTTGAAGTATCCCATCGGCTGGTTTACGGGGGCGCGGCCATCGCTTCCGGTCGCGGACATAAACCGACCAGGCGTTAACGCGAATTACCCTCCTCTATTAAACCGGTCGAACGAGAGTTTCGACCGTGAAAACCGATAGAAAAAGAACTCGGAATTTAGAGCTACAAGTGCTTCGGTTAATCTTCCATCGACCCACGAATTTATATCTTTCTAAATAGAGCATTTGCTCCAAGAGTTTCCCTTTCGTAGAGTGTTCCGGAATGCTCTTTCTCTCCGGGTCGACGCGTAAATTATTAAACATCAACGAGGTTGGTTAATGGCGGGCAAAGGGAGCACGCCATAAAGTCGACACTTACACCTGCGAGAGCCTCGTTCCTCGCCAGCCTCCAGAGACAATTAGAGAGGACGATTTTACGACGAGGCCTAAGGGTAACTCGAGTCGGGTCTCACCCTCGTGAACTGGGCCCGATCTTCAGTTCCGTGATTTATAGCAGCGCCTCCTCGCGATCCATTAAGCCTCGGATGATTGGCTGGCCGCAAATCGGTGCCAAACGCTGCGATAAATACCGCTGGAAGGGTGTTAAGGCTGTATTTAAATATGCACCTCTGCTAAGTGGGCCTGACGTGGGCCTATACTCTTCATACGGAAGTTTGACTAGCTTCGAAATAATTCCGACGTCCTTAACCCTCATCCGTCCCTCAGTTTCGACCGGTCACGAGTTAACTCGTGTTTGCACTTGGATTAGCTGTTTCAATTTTTGAAACGCAGGGCAATATAGAATATTGCAAAAGCTTTGTCCATCGTGTTTAGTCGTGTCCGCTTTATTCTAAAAAAAAATACTTTCCTTGGTATTTAGGTTTTCATCACAGTTCTACTTGTTTAGTCCTCGATGGGTATACCTGCCGCCCAACCCTTGGAATTTGTCAACATGTATTTCTGTTGTATATATTTTCGCCTTTGTAATAAGTCCCGGGAGCTGTTAGTTCGTTTCGTAACAGCAGTAACTTTATAACACTACGGCAATCGTAGTTTTTCGATTGAAGAATTTGCTTTTCTTTTATATTAAAAGTTATATAAAAAATACATACGTCCAAAGTTTCATTTCAATTTATTATGTATAAATAGAGTTTATTGAAGTTTGTTTAGATTGTTTCACTTCCACATTCAATTACGAAATAATAGCCGGTGACATGAGATAGCTTCTGCGTGAAATTGCCGGTGAACAATGTGTTAATAGGTCCCTCGGTGTTAATTCGACACAATGGTAAAAAATCAGTTAAACGAAAAGATAAATAATTCATTTTGTGAATTCTTTTATTCGATATACAGGGTGTTTGGTAACTGGTGGTACAAGCGAAAAGGGGGTGATTCTACATGAAAGAATAAGTCGAAAATATAGAATAAACATTTTTCGTTTGAGGCTTTGTTTTCGAGAAAATCGACTTTGAATTTTCGCCCGGTACGCGTGCACTTGATCATGTCTCGTTATAACGGATCTCACTGTAGATCATTATCTCGATGGATATTATCGCAGTTCAAGTTTGTTTTTATCGTAACGGAAAAGTCGCGTGCACTTGATCATGTCTCGTTATAACGGATCGCACTGTAGATCATTATCTCGATGGATATTATCGCAGTTCAAGTTTGTTTTTATCGTAACGGAAAATTAGGAACACGTAATGAAATGATCTCCTGATCTACAGTGAGGTCCGTTATAACGAGACATGATCAAGTGCACGCGTACTGGACGAAAATTCAAAGTCGATTTTCTCGAAAACAAAGCCTCAAACGAAAAATGTTTATTCTATATTTTCGACTTATTCTTTCATGTAGAATCACCCCGTTTTTAGTTACCAAACACCCTGTAGAAAATAAACAAAAATTGTTTTCTACTAATAGCCGAATAATAGAATTTTTTATCGGAAAAATGTGTCAAATTGACACGAGGGACGGATGAGGGTTAATTAATCCTCGTACGACGACTGCAGAGAAACAAGAAATACACCTATTTTACGCATCAAATTTAAATAACCAAGAAAAATATGAAATATTTGAACTTGAAAGTATACACATTTATACCCAATTCTTTCTCGAAAATGCATTCGTCTCCCATTCGCCTTCCGAGGGTTGACGAGGCATCTCCTGCATGTGGCAAAATTACTCCTAAAGAACGAAGTACCTACTCAACAGTCTCCGATTAGAAGACATTCTTCTCGTTATCTCTTTCCATCCTCGTCCTCCTTCCGCCTAATTTACCAGTGACGTCTTCGTCGGACACTCTATTCCCTTACTCACCCAAGGATTAACTCCTCCACTCACAGTGGCCCGCGTATTAATCATCATTGCCTCGTGTCGGTCCCTCCTTCCTTCGCGGCGATCCGACAAATCGCGCATAATGATGATCGAGGACGAGCCCTCGAGGATTAGCGAATTAGCCTGTTGGCGGTCGAAGATCCTCGCCCGCCGATCGCCTTGTTTTCCTCCACTTCCGGCCGCGTGTTCCCAGAGATTAATGAGCCTGAGCGGCGAGGCGGGGATACTGGGATCCTGCCGCGCGAGATAAGGTACGTTGCTACGAGCTCTGGCGCAATCCGAGTCTAGCCTGTCGGAAGTGGGACAGTTGGGTTGTGTTACTCCGGAAGTTTAGGCTAAATCACCAGAGTACCGAGAGAAACGAGTTCAAGGTTCGTCGGGAAAAATGATGCACTCGGACCGAACTTTCGCCGGAAGCAGCTCTCGAGAGTGCTAGTTTTGCACGTCCGACCGTATTGACTTTGCCAAGTTTCAATCGGGCTGATCAGAGCGAGGAGGGAGAAGGCTGTAGAGAGTCTATTAATACAATACTGATTATATTTTCATGTTATGTATGTTTTAATGCGGAGTTTATTGAATCTGTCGTTGTGTACGATTACGGTCCTTTGTGAAACGTTCAATTTGCTTAATATCGCTGAGGGAGCAAATATTTGATCCATGTCGATAAAATAGCTGCGTTTGGAAAGCGGAACGAGGGTAATTGGTGCAGCAAAAGCAGCGATATTCCAGATATCGGATATCCTCCTTGATATTGGAAAAGTCGATCTGGCGATAAGACAGGTATAAATTAACGAAAATTTCGCGGAAACGAGGCGCTTTTACCTCTTGAAACGGGAGCCTACTCACCGCGACACGTCCGCCAGTGATACCGTGGCCATGTGCTTACGGGAATCTGGGGAGCTACACGTTAACCGGGGGATTTATATCTGTATAAAGGCGTGACTAAAAATCGCCATATATCACCGTTGCACCGTGTTGCATGCCGGTTACGACCCTACTGGGGTTGGTCCACCAGGCTAAGCCGGGGTAAACCACCAGTCGTTTGTCATGCTTTTTACTAATAAGCCGTTCTCCTGCCGTTCCGCGCGCTTTAATGCGGTCACAGGCTGACCAGCCCTTGAAAATCAACCACATGTCCTACCTATGTTCCATCGGAGCTGCGACAAAGACACAGAGAGAGGAATCTCGCGATCGAGAGCAATATCGAAAACTGCAGCTCTGCTTCCGTTCGGAACGGAGAAATAAAGTCGCGCGAATAGTTCATTTTTTCTTCTGTAATCGACGATACGTGGTTATCGAAAGAGACGAATCGCGGCGAGTCTCGAACGCGGTTTTCAGAAGCTTCTCCGGGGTTCGGTTGTTTTTCGCGGTAAATCTTTGGGAATGGCGATGGATTCTGGCGTGTTACACGATCTCGAACAAGACAGAAGACAGGGCGGGGAGGAGAGGGAAAAATTGAGCGGTAAATAATTCGGGATGTCGGAATGAGGCCGCGCGTCCGCCGCGTAACAGATACGCTCGAATTTCATCTGGACGTACGCGCTTAGCGGGTAAACAAACGGCACTTCATAAACCGGCGGCCGCGATACGATCTAGCCATTATTTATTGACCTTTCGGATTTACCGTCATACACGCGCGCCCCTGTGGAAATTAGTTTGCCTTGAATTATCTTTCGACGCAGCCGGCCCGATCGCCAACCGATAACCGGCGCGTCCAAATTATTGCACCATTGAAATCTATTTTTCGACCGCCATCGCAGTTTCTCGGTGGAGAAGCTGGGAGAAGCGGGGATCAGTCCTTGTTTCTCTTTTGATTTAATTGTTCCAAGGGTTAATGGGTTCTTTGCGTCGTTAAAGTGTTAGACTTTTTAAAAACAATTTTTCTTTAATAGTGAAATACAGCGTCTCAGATTTTTCCGGTCAAACTTTCCAAGACAATATTAGATGATAAGTCCCTGTCGAATTTTATCATTTACAGCAATATCTCCAACGAACCCTTAAATTAAAGAAAACAAACGTAAACGCCTCTTCATTCTACAATTTTTCCTCTATTTCTTTAGTAAGATCGCTGTAGAAGAACAAATATAGAAAGAAAGAAATTTTCTGAGCAAACCGGCCTGACTCTTCAAGTAAAACGTAAAAAAGCTCCAAAAATACCTCGCTACCTATCTAAGAACCTAAACAACTCCTCTCTTTCCCAACCCCCAGAAAACCTAATCGAACAAGCACCACACCCCGCACATTCGTCACAGGGTTAAATATTCGGCGCGGCTGCGTATGTACCGTAGATCGGGCCGGGCTGGAAATTTAAATATTTCTCCGGTCCTCCATCTCGGTTGCCCGGCACCGGTGCAACCCTCCGAAAATTCGTTCCGCTCCGTGTCCGCGTTGCCGGACGTGAAATATAAGGCAATTTCATGAACCATTAAGAATGGAAGTTCATAAGTCGGCAGCACGTGTTTTCGGTGTTAACCCGTGTAGAAGGCGAAATGAGATTTTTCGAAGGGTGCTGCCTCCCGCCTGTGCCCCACTCCTTGCTCTCCGCGCGGCATTGACGTATAACGGGTGTCCTGCGGGGTGGATGCAAGCCTCGGCTCGCGACCAGGGACTTATCTGCCCCCGAAACGAGAAACCGCTCCGTGTTTTCGCGGGGTGGAGGTGATTTTTTACACCGTCTCGTCGAAGTTTAACCTTATGGATGAGCTCGGATTCTTCCGGAACGCTCTTTTCCTCTACACCCTCTGGAACGCGGTTATAAAGGCTCCACCGGCGGTGAATGTTCGAGGGTGGAAGCTCCTTTATAATTTTACCCCTAATTTATTTCACAGCGAAGCTAATAAAAAATCTCACACCGCACGGTGTAGCTACCTATCCCAGTCGTGGTTCGTGCAAGATGTTGGAGGGTTCGGAGTGAAAAAGTTACGGTGTCCTGTGTTGTTTGTTCATACTGGAACCTCTGACAAAGAGTCGCGAACCCTTCAGCTAGCTTTTCCTACCCTTTTCACGAAATTGCTATCGATCTCTTAGCGGCTAGCGTCGATTGTTTGGTTCCGTTCAATCATAGTAATTACTCGCAGCTTCGATATATAATACTACTCCCTCACGGTTCGTCGAGATTTTTCACCGTTCTGTCAACTGTACGATTTTTCCTATCTAGTCTTCGTTAATTAATTAAATTAACATCGCGGGTATTATACCTCTCTGGAGAGGTAACTGTGTGCGAGACAGAGAGGGAGAGAGAGAGAGTTTACGGTGTAGTTTTTCGGTGAGAACGTTTTATTTTCACGTTCGCGGGCGCGATGTTTAATTAGTCACGAGGTTTCAGGCAAGCGGCTCGTTCGTGGCCAAAGGTTTCGACTCTTTCGCAATTATTCGCAATTACATTTTGCCGATCGATGAAGCAGAGCTACCGCCGACCAATTTTATTATTATTCGGGCACACATCGGCAGGGAGAGAGGGACGTCGAAATGAGCGCACGTACACTCGATCTCTCTCTCCCTTTTTCTCTTTCACGCGTTTGTATAATGGAGAATTCCAATCATTCGCGCGATACGTACACGCGATCAAAATTAATTAACACGGTAACAGTGTGATCCGCCTCCCACTCTCTCTCTCTCTCTGCCCATCCGTCCCTACGGATGCGTCGCGAATATTTCACGAATAATAAAATAGTGCTGCACATGATCGTTAACAGAGACGACACAGAGCTGGTCGCGATGTTTTTTTTAACGCACGCTGATAACGGTGATTCTACCGGTCACCAGTTCCAGGAATCGCTGAATGGCTAAGTGGAATTTTTGTTGAACGAGGATACTCTTCGTAATTACGAATTTTCCCTTCAGATGTCATGTAATGATAATAAACCATTTTCTTAGGAATTAATATTATACTGAAACTTAGTATTTTACAACTAATATTACGCCGAAATATTGAAATAAAGGGAAACTACATGGACTGAGCGGACTATTTGGGCCGCAAAGGGTTAAAGCGTTAGTTAGTTAGTCTCGTGCCACAGATTTCGGTCAAGACCTGACAAAAGAAATTCGTTTCAATTCCAATTTTCCGTTTCATTTATTAAACCGAACACTGCAAAATTTTCATCGATCCATAAAACATCAGCTTTTCTTCCTTAACCTTTTACTAACACGGTAAACAGCTGACGCCTAGATGCACAGTCAGGAGAAGAAACCGTACGTAAAGGGGTTAAATAAATCCCGACTTTTTCACTTTGTTTCACTCACGTGTTAACAGCCGATCACAGGAGGATTACACATTTCACAGCGAAGATTAACGAAATTGGTCCCCGAAGAATGCATCTCGTTTCATATCCATCAGCCTGATAAACGTCGAGAAATTGGACAACCACCTTTTTACAATTTCCTCGTGGATGTCAATAAAGGAAGAAGAAAGCAATCGATGGTGCACAAAAATTAATATGCACAATGAACCCCGGGTGAAAAAAGAATTCATTTTCCGGGCCATAAACGGGCAGAGAGTCGTTGCACCGGTACCTGGAAGGCGTCCAAACGGGCCGGCTTCCGGAACACGGTGCGGCGATACAGCACGCGGGGCAAGGGACTCTGTAATGAACGTTTACGCTTTTACGGAAACGTCCGAGGCTGGAAACAGGTCCTCTTTGGCATCCCCCGTTAAACCATAGGGAGGAACCAGGTAGACTAGCTTGGCCAAGCCGTTAATTTATTCTATTCTGCGGGAATATGCGCGGCGCAAAAAGCGAGAGAGAGAGGGGTATGAATGTCTTTAATAGTAGCGGCGTCGGTTGACGCTGCGAGTTTTGACAGACAGCTCCTCGGGGCACAATGGGGGCCGAGGCAGCCGCACAATGCCGTCCAGGACGGTACAATCGCGCGAAATTATACATGCACGTACGAGTTTCGCTTAGGTATGTATACGCGCGGACGCATTCACCACGTTAGCGGAATAGGAATACGAAATTCGAATACAATATACGCGGTTTAACCTGCCAGAACTCTCTCTCTCTCTCTATTTCTTCTTCCTCTGTCTGTTGCACCGCTCTCTCCTTCACGTTTGCTTTAGCCACGGTTCTGCTGCTAGCGATGAATGCACCGAACGCTCTAATGAAGATAGACGCGGGCACCCCGTTGCCTGCCACTCGTCTCGTCTTCCCCTCTCGCGTTCTGTTGCTTTCGTTCTTTTCTTCCTTGATCTCCGTCTCCACCCCTTAAGGATATACCTGTCCCTTCGTTCTCTCTTTCTGTCTTCGTCTCCTCTGTCGTCTCTCGATTCCCGTGACACTCGACTGGAGAGTTTCGGTCCTGTCGTTTAACTTCGTTTCGTGGGCTCAATAGAGGAGGAAGTTGAAGAGGCGCGGGGGATGGGGTGTAGCAGGTAGAAGGAAAAGGGTGGAAGGGAGTCGTTACCCAGGGAAAACTCCTCGTGACGGAGACGACGTTCTTATTATTATGGCTACGGTCGTTATTATCAGTGTTAGCCGGTGAAAGGATAAGGGGGACCGACCGGTCGGAGGGGATGTTTAACGAGTACGAACGTGATGTAATTCGATCGGAGTATAGGAAACGTGTCTTCCACCTTTGCTTTCCCCTTTTCCTCCAGAAAGGTGACTTTTGTACATACGACCGTCCGTTACCGTGTCAACCCTTTCACTTGGGTATTCGATCGGGGAACAACGGTACTCCGAACTCTGTCTAATCCTTTTTATTGTTACATTTAGTCTTCCTTACAGACACGTTACGTTTTCACTTGTTCCACGTCTGAACCTATTGAATCACTCGTACCGTGCGCTCTAGACCGGACAGAAAAACGTCTCCAAAATGACGATTGCCGATGCTTAGGTATGCACCGACAGAAGCGTCGCAGTTTCAAAGCACAGTCACGTGTGTTTACCTGCATACGTCCGCAGGAAATGTATTCAGCGGTCGTTGCTAGCCTTCATCCGTGACGCCAGCTGGTTCATTTATCTTGCAGGGACACTCTTACCCGTGTCCCTTTATTTTTCACTCGGTATGACGATCTCCAACATGCACGCCCTTTATTCCCCAGCGAGGAGGACGCGAATCGTCCAGCTTCCTCCCCTATCGACGTGACAGCGATCGAGAATGGCCCCTTTGTCTATCGGAACCGTCTCAATGCCTCGACCGTGAGAACCTACTTCCTCCTCGGACGTTTCGAAAACTGTTTTTTTTTACCTCCTTACCTCTGTTCAAACGTCGCTGAAAAGGGAGAAATAGTTTTGGTCGAATTTAAAGGTGAAGGAGGTAGATGTAGAA
This sequence comes from Habropoda laboriosa, assembly GCF_001263275.1. Taxonomy (NCBI): domain Eukaryota; kingdom Metazoa; phylum Arthropoda; class Insecta; order Hymenoptera; family Apidae; genus Habropoda; species Habropoda laboriosa. The sequence goes on from NW_017100262.1 coordinate 596,859, forward strand.
AAATTTTTCCGATTCGAAGAATAGAATGGCAAAACTGTTGCTATCAGTTTTCCACGTAGCATGCCAAGTGTCGCGGATCGATTGCCGGCAAGAGCATCCCGTTCCTCCATACAGGACGGATGAATTTTGGAATTTATCGCCGCCGCGTCGAGCGGTCTGCCAAAGTCTCCGTCTATTCCTTTCCGCCGTCTCTGCCGCTCTCCACCTCCTTCTCCAGGTTCCCACCGTTCGCTTTCTCGCCTGTTTGTTAATTTTCTGCGCGAACGGGACCGAGAGTCGATCGGTCGCCTTGGCTCTCTTCCTCGTCGACATTCCGCCAGATGAGAATTTGATGAGGTAAACACGGTCGAACCTTTTTCTTTTTCGCACCTCGACGTTCTTCTTTTTTCTCCGCTCCCCCTTTTGGCGCGGTGCGGCTCTCGTAAACCCGCGCACCCTAACGGAGATTTATGCGCGCCGATCGCAAATTAATGTTGACTCCGCTCCACGACTCCTCCTCCTCTATCTCTCTTCTTTACTCGTCGCGTCTCCAACCTCTCCAGACGTTTTAATTCCTCCCACACCTTTCTACCGCTTCCCCGCTCCTTTTTCCTGTTTATCCAGGGTAGCAACAATTCGATTCCAATCCCTGAAACGTCGACAAGTCTCGCTGTATCTCCGGATGATCGACTCTCGAGTAGGTACTCTCCTCGCGAAAAAATCATCTGAGGAAACAGGAAGCTTAAATTACTTCTTACCAGGGACGAAGGGGAGAGGTTTGGAGATCCCGCGTGAAAGCAGAGACTGCTCGTTCGAAAATTCTCTTGGCAGCTAGAAAATGAATTGAACATGAACGAGAGAGGCGCCTCGTGCATATTAGAGGGGCCTATAACGGAAGCTGTTCCCGTTCGATATTGCGAATTCACGAAACCGCGGAGATTAATTATCGGCGTCGAGCTTGAATATTTGACGGGCCGCGGACCAACCGGATGGTTTTTCGATCGCTCCCGGTTCGGTCAGTCGGCAATAATCGCGGGGAATCCTCTTAGGTAGATGGACCACGTGCTCTCCTTTGCCCGTCCATGGCTGCCGGTGTTTTGCTTGACGGCTGCTTCGATTTTACCTGCTTGCTCGCTTGGACGGGCCGTGTTTAATTATTCCGCATAAGAGGCTTACCATTAGACACGTCCTACGGAATTGAAGCCGGCTTGGCGCCGCTCCAGTGCGTAATAACTTGCTTGTAGCGTCGCTAGAAAACGATGTACCGATGGATACAATAATCTGGATTCAATTTCTTCTAGCATAGGCTTCTCGAAATTTTCTGTCGATTCTTTATTTCGACACCTTGATTTTCTCGTTATTGCTGCTCATGGCGGGAAATGTTTCGGATGAAATTTAAACGGTGTCGAAGGGGGCATATTCTGGTGTTGCTAATTCTTTCACGAGTGGAAAAATTTCACTTTCATCTGAAACGTATTTCGCTTCGAGTAATAATAGCGAGAAAATCGAGATGTCAAAATCAGCCGAGACACCCTGTATATAAGCTGGAAATCTTATCGAGTTATGTTGAATGGGCATATTCCATGAGCTTTCTTTTTAATTTTGAATATGTGCGCCGTAGACTAACGTGTAATTGCTAAATATTAATAAATAAACAAGTTACGCAGGGTGCATCGATAAGAATTATCACCTTGAATATTTGCAGAAAAATTTCTGGAATGAAAGTTTTACGAAAAGGGTTGCAATTTTTTAAGGGCGAAGTTACCGAAGAGATGCGATTTTTCTACTTGTTTGCTAATAACATCCTCTAAGACGAGAGACGATTTTCCTAAGAATTTCGGTGGTCAGCCAGGATGGTCACCGAAAGTTGGGACATTTTGCAGAGATCAATTTCGGCCAGCCTCCGATAGAAAAGCAAAAGCGGACCAAAAGTGGGGGGGCGTTCTTGCGAAAAAGAATGCACGAAAGTTTTCCTATTTTCCTCGGTCGATCGGTCACGAATATCCCAGGCTTGCTCGAAAAATCCCTTCGGAACCTCGCTTCTCGAAATTTCCACTCGACAAACAGCAAACATCCCCCGGAGTTCTCGAAGGGCGAGCTCTGGACGTCTTTGGGACGAGTTCATTTAGCACCCAGGGTGAATTAAGACGAAAGGAAAGTTGAGAAATGAAAATTTCGATCGCGGGAAAAAGTCCTCGCTCGCGAATATTACGAAAGTTTCTTTTCCCGCGTACAGTCCACTCGTCCCTTTTCTCTCTCCATCTCCGTGCAGATTAACGGGGGATGGCCGACGAACGGGAACGATCGTGCCTCGGAATTTTTCGCGCTTCTAAAGACCTCCGACCTTTCTTTTCTATGTTCTCCTTTCGCGAAACTTTCTCGGCGGCGAGGTCGCTGTTTTTGTATCGTTGCCCTCCACGCGCAGCATTTGATTGTGCCTGGACGTGACTGAAATAAAGCTTCCTGTACCCGTGCGCTCTCAGAATCCTGTTTACTTTAACCGTTCTTTCTACGATGGGTATGTTAAAGTTCACGGAGTGAACGTGGAATTTTATACGACGAGTAAATATCTCGGGGAGCAGGACCGGGAGGGAAAATCAATCGGTCAGGGTAGAAGGTGAATTTTCGACGTCTCTCTAGAAGACACCCGGCATATTTCCATTGCTAATTCCTCGTTGGTCGATCGAAGCCTAATTACCGCCGCGATTTTCGATAATACCGCGCTCTTCCTGCTCGAGAGGAAGCGCGATCGTTTTTCTCTCGATTGCAAAGACGTCTTTCGAGTATCGCGAATCTTCCTCCTAGAAAAGGAAAAAGGGAAACCAGTCTCTCTTACCACGGTGAAAAAAGAGGGAAGGAAATAGAAAAATGGATCGGTCGAAGTTGGAGGGTCGGTGGAGCCGAATTCACCAGTTCGTAATTAGCGAAACGTCATCTGACGCTGGTCAATAAAGTTCAAAGGATTTAATCCGGTGGAGCGATCGGCAGGCCCGAGGAAAATTAAATTGACGACGCTACCAGACGAAAAGGGACAAAGGCCGGCGGAGGAAATAACGTTAAGTTTGTTTTCTCTAGCCTCGATTCTACCGAAGGGGGCCGCCCGTTGCCACGTTACAGAGAAAATTCGCAAAGAGGGATTAGTTTCTGCGGCCGAGTTCGCCGATTAAGAACATTAACGTACGATCGCCCCGATAGAAACGCTTTACTCTTTGCCGGAAACCATTAGAACTGGCGCGTCTCGATCTACTCGAACAAATCTTTTCGCGCAGCCTCCTCTCCTCGCAACTAACGAATGGAAAGTTTCATCCCTCTTCTGCTCGGAGGTGGAGCAGAGTTCGAACGAAATTTTACGGCCGGTCGTTACTTCCGCCGCGATTTTTCAGGCCGGCTAACGAACGACGAAGGAAGTAACAAGGGAACTAACTTTGGCCTTCTTTTTCCTCCCTTCGGTAATTGTTTCTGATAAATATGTGTCCGGTTTTGACTGCGATTTGGTTAAATACTTTTGTGTTTATTAGAATAAAAGTAACTGTTCACTTTTATTTTTATCACCGCTGCTCCGATTCGCTCTCTTCCGGCTCGATGCTTCTCGTTTTTTTTTCCCAAACACCTCGCTCTCTTCTTCCTTTTCCCCAACGCACGCATCCACATACACACACTCGCGCATCCCGCGATCGTCTTCCATTCGTTCTTCCTTTCCAGGCCATTCACACCAACTCTCTCACATTCACTCTTTCACACCAAAACCCCCCACACATGTGTCATTTATTAGTTCTGTCCGATAACGTCATCTCAAGATGAGTCATTCTAGAGAAATGCAAATGTCACGTTGGGAAGAAGGGGTCGTCGGTAACGAAGGGAATTATATTGTGATAAGTGTATCGAAAATGTATTATTTTCTTTCAATTTTAATGAAACAAAAATTCAACTTTATCCATACATCTTTGCATTGAAGTAAAGCCTCGAGATAACAAAAAATTATTAACGTCATCGAATGTCCACCCCTGCTGCCCTCGTCCTTTACGCAAGTGTCCTGTATTTAAAGTCCTCGATTCCTTCGCAACGCATGCAAGATTCGACGATCCGATCACAAGGATCTGTACGTATGCAAACAAACTCACCGACAGGCTTCGTTTGTTCTTTGGCACTGCGGACAGTTGCAGGCAAACTTTAAAGGAACATTATAAACAGCAATTAACCCTTTCGCTCCGAAGGGCGTATATATACGCCCTCGAAGAATGAACATTCATATACGCTCTCGAAAAGTGGGCGCTCGGGTGCGAAGAGCGTACATATACGTTCATACCATGTATACTTTTGTTTCTTTTTTGTTTTTGCGACAAAATTATCGTTTGCCAAATTTCATTTAAATCCTATAAGACAGATATTGGAAACGTATGGGACACAAAAATCAGATATGAAATGTACCTCAGTGTCGACTAGCCAGTAATGCGCTCCGTTCATAGCGATCATATTTTGTCACAAGCGCGCCGTAGCGAAAAGGTTAACTGCGTTACGCGTTGTCACTATTGGGCTCTTTTTTTGCCCGTTTGAACGAATAAATAAATAAATAAATAAACAACCTACTCTGTATAAATCGATAACGTGCTGCTGTCTAAAATTCTAATAAATCTCTGAGTAAAACTCTATCAAAGTTCCCCGATGTTTCAATTGACGTAGAATTTAACCGTTTGAAAACGGTACACTCATTTACGCATTCACGAGCACTGAATTTAACCAACAAATCCACACATTTCTAAGCAACGAACCTAGTGTGAATAAACTCACACGAATCTATATTTGCATAATTTCGACCTCTCCGGAAACTTTAAATTAATTCCCACCAGAATACAGGAACGAAATCGGTGATTATACAGGCGAAAATATAAAATATTCCCGGCAGATATGGTGAAAGAAAATTTGCAGCAATTCTTTCCACTCGACTGGCATCCCCTTTTCATCCGGGAACGGGAGAGAAATTCGGCGAATCGCTCAGGCCCGTGTTCTCTCGAGGTAAATAGCCGGTAACATGTAGGGAGGAGTGCATAAAAAATTGATGAGCCGCAATCAGGAAGCTGTGTCGCGTCGTATTAAAAGATCTATGGCCGGTCGTTTGAAGCTGCGCTAGAGTGAGAGGGGGGAGTGTCTTTGGTATTTTGACTCTTCTTTGGCTCTTCTCCTCCTTCGTTTTTACCCGTCATATTTTTTCACGGTCGCCGGGCCACGGTATAATCTTGGAAATGAAATTTTCTGCCGCGGAGTCGAGGCTCTCCGGCTGCGCGATACCTCGCCGCGTTATCCGGAAATTCAATATTCACGCGGAACGAGGGAGAACTCTTTTTCTTTTCGACATCACAGTTCTTTAATCTCTGATTTCGTTTCTCCTACGAATTTCACACTTTCCCGAAGCTTTTCTCCCCTCTCTCGCGATAGTTGGTGCGATACGTTGCTGGAAATGGAAACAAATTTTGTGAACAGGGAATTGTTATTTCTGTTATGATTTTCATCGTTCGTAGTACGTTCTTTTAGTTTTAACCCCTTCGATACTACGGATGACTGAAGTCACCCAACGTCTGATTCTCGCTGTGTCCTATCGGTGACTATAGTCACCCGTGTTTTCAAATGTGATTTTCATCGTTCGTAGTACGTTCTTTTAGTTTTAACCCCTTCGATACTACGGATGACTGTAGTCACCCAACGTCTGATTCTCGCTGTGTCCTATCGGTGACTATAGTCACCCGTGTTTTCAAATTTTTCATACAGAATTAAGTTAAATTGTAATATCCCGTACAGTTGAACCTTACTCGCGAACGACATAGCCGTATCGAAAGGGTTAAGCGGTTTCGTGTTTAACCCTGGGTTTGCGGGACGCGCCATTTTGACGCATTTCGAATTTCACAAGGACAATTGCGGAAACCTTTACATTTCTCTTTTACCACTTGTGCTAAATTTTATATAAATTTATTGCTCGTATTATAATTCATTTATAAGTTGATAGTGTGTAGTATGTTTTTAAATGAAATAAGGTGGTTTTTAAAGAAAATATGCGGTTTCATTCACGCGTCAATTTGAGATAGGCACATACACTGCCGGCCAGATGTTTGGAATCACTGTGGATTGCAAGTTGCACAAAAATTCCCAATTTATAATAATTTTCCAACGAATTTTTTATTATTCGGATCAATCGAAACGAGGTAAAGTGCTACTGATCTCCACAACATCAATTTCGAATGAGTAAAGAATTAGTGGCAGATTTAACATTAATATAAATTGGCAGGTGATTCCAAACTTTCGACCGGTAGTGTGTATAACAGGGGTGGCTAGCTACATTTCAGAAAAAAGCCATTTATTTATCTCTACTTTTGGACATTGATCAGTTTTAGTTTAGTAATAACTTTGTAACAAGAAATGAAATAAAATAACTGTTCGGTCATAACCATAAAAATTGTCGAAACGAGGCCTGCAAATCGGTTTAGGACACGAAATTTCGAATACCCTCCCATCTGGCTACTAGAAGTGCCAAACCTACCCAGCGACCATGAGAGCCATAATTTCACCCGCAATTCAACAAATAGTTTAAACAACAAATTCCCTACTCTCTCGACAAGTCGCTCACCCCAAGCACACTGAAGAAGCACCAATCCACACACTTCATCCACCTCCACTACACACCTAGACAGCGAATAGAAATACAGACAGAGTTTGTGAAACAGCATGCACAGACACTTTAAGCTAGAATTTTTTTGGACACCACATTAGAGTAGTCTCGACACTCGCCGCAGTATATTTGCAAACACACAGATCAAGTAGTTGTAAAATAATTCTAAGTTAAATATACATTCACAACGATACAGTCCACAAATAATTTCGCAACTTTCGAAGGGCTTCGCTGCACCTTACAAAACAGTTCGAAGCCCGCGTCATCCTATCGTCGCGAAAACTACTTGTCGACGCTGTGACGCGATAACAATAACTACTTTTGGACATTGATCAGTTTTAGTTTACCATATTGCATACGTACATTTTATTCGCACAAGAGCCTGCGAGAGCCGCGCTATAGCCACCCCTGGTATACAAGAAATGTCCGTAAACCTAGTGTCAAGCATGACACTCCTTCGTCCGAAACTCAGTCCGTTGTCAGCGCCTATCAACGTCTGATAAAATAACACTTAAACAATTAAAAATGTAACACTTTTCACCTGGAATTTTCCAGCTGCAATGCTTTTTTCCCTCGTCCATATAGAAAAGAGTTATACCAGTCGAGGGATGAAACGCAGCCGATGCCTTCTCCAATCCGCTATCGATTTTTCCAAGCGTAGTACAGTCGTGTCCGTATTGCATTCTGCCACGAATTCGGGCTGTACGTTCGATAAATACCCAACGGACGATTATTCCCGAGACTACAGTAGAAGCAACGTCGTTGGCAGATTTTTCTAACGGAATATCAACGGTGTTTGTAGGCTATAGAAAATGGCTGGCTGGAGAAGAGGCTGGTCGGAATTTTTCCTAGCCCGATCTCTCCCTGCTAATTAGAGTTCCTTTTAAGCGGCTTTCACAGTTGCTGCCGTCCATTGTTTTCGTTGTCCTTAAAGGATGTAACTTCTCGGGAACAAAGTTGCCCCGGTTTCGCCGCCAGTTCCTCGCTTTTTTCCTGCTCGCTTATTTTTAATGGCGTCGCGGCGGCACCGGAGTGACGTAAAAGGAAATTGTAATCCATTTACTTGTTCCCTCTCGATGGAATTTCCTTCCTCTCTGTCTCTCTCTCTTTCTTTCTCTATAGCACAGCCCTCTTTGTGAGAATATTGTAAGCGAAATACACAATCAGCAATGCCATCCGAGAGTGGAAATTAATGTCAGGTCTGTATAAACGGACTTGTAACAGAGTGGTCCATCGATGTCGGTAGTTACAAAGCGATTAGTTTCGCCGCGAATAACTTCATATCCGGGAGCAATATCAATAAATAGTCCGGCTAGCTTTGAAAACATGAAAATTGGTAGGCGAAAGCAGTTTACTCGTCGATAATTCGTCCCGCTTTCAGCTATTTCCACGCTGCCCGAAATAAATCCCGGTAACCGTCGATGATCCCCGGGAATTTAATTAATATTTATCAAGAGTCTATCTCTTTTTGCATTCCACCCGAGCGAAATAAAAAACGGAACAAAATGGAAAGGAAAGAATTGTTGAAAAAGGAAGAATGCAAAACGAGAGATAGAAAAAGAAGGAATCGCGACGAAAGTCAATCAGCGGAACGTTCCGCGGGTATTTTTGTTGATCGAGCATCGGAACAATTTCAAGAGAGAGAGAGAGAGAGAGAGAGGTGAAAACGCACTCTCGATTCGAGGCTTTTCCCGGGCTAAAAGCCGGTTACCTCGTCTACGTTGAATTATTTTGATCGTGGAACGAACGGTTAGAATATTTCACAGTGGAACTCGCCAATATTCCAGTTTCTCCCTCGACGAGTTTCCGCGTTTAGCGATGGAGCATGCTCGCCATCGCCGCCGCCTGGTCCCTTCAGATTTCCGAATACCGTTCAAGCCATACGTTTCGATAATGCCTGGCGATGATTACGCGCGATATTGTGATCGACAGCCACGCGCCGCTGACAAAAACACCGCGCTAATAAAACAGTCGAGCACGGTGACAATCGTAAATCTTCCGCTCTCGTATTTTTCTCCCTGTCGCCGCGGTATCGTCTGCCCGATGCACCAGACTGCATGTATACGCGTTAACGCAGTTTAACCCTTTGCAAATTCTTTTCCTTTTTGTTAAGCAGCTTAGTTCAGAGGAGCCTAAGAGATCTCGATCTCGCTCGAAAAAATTGAAAAGGGCGAAAGGTGCGTAGACTTAGAAGTTCAGCGTTGGCGATCGATTTCGCTGTAGCGAAAGGGTTAAAGGTGTCTGCGAGGATGATTAGAGGGAGGGTGAGAAATACGGTGGTATTTTTTCGGGGAAGAAATTTCGTCGACAAAAGCGGAAAATACTTGGTTCTCGAAGGAAAATTTCGAGGTTCGACATCAAAGGATTAGAGAGGCTCCCCTATAGAGAATTGGATCGATCCGACGATGAAAGCTTGTGCAGGAGGGAAAATTCGGTTGGTGGTTCGTTAGGGCTTGGAAGCAGAGGAAATCGTGTTGCATGAGATTAGAGCTCGTTCCATAGGTCTCTCCCTGCTGCTTAGGCCTAAACAGAGAGAGTGGAGAAGAGCGAGGTGGGGGAGGGCACGTTTATAATTGCAGCCGAATTCGATCCGGTCGGTCGCGTTTATAATTGCAGCCGAACGTTCTCTCCAGACTCGAATTACAGCTGGAAGCACTCTGAAATAATGGAGAACCGGCAGAAACTGCGGTAAGCACTCGGCCGCGGCGCATATAGGCGCGCGCTTAATACGCGCGCCGAATTTGCTCGAGTTAATGAAACCTCAAATCGGTTACGCCGTTAGCGTGCATCGTAATTGATCGCGATCACTTATTTCTGCCCGCGTTAATTATCGCCGTGAAAATACCGGCCCGCGAGGAATCAGTCCGGAAGAATCGGCCAACGGACAGGAAAACACGACTGGCGAAGAATCAAACGATTAGGTATTACCAAAGTGTGCTGGAATTTTTCTTTTCGAGGCACGAAAACGAGGCACACTCTTGATGCAGGTTATGGTCGACATTTGACGAAGAAGAATTTTATTAACTTTGTCGAATTCTAATTTTATTGGATCGCTCGATAAGTTCGCGCCCTTTATTGGTGTGCCATTTAAATACCACGAAAGAATGTAGCCAACTTCCTCTCATCTTTTTGGCTAACGCCGTCGCTATAAAATCTCTTCAGTTTTTCATTAAAATATTTTTCAATGTCACTTCTTATCGAGTCGATACTGCCAAATTTCTTGGCCACTGAAAAATGTAGTAACACACGAAACAGGTGGTAATCTGATTCTTCTTAATTGAAAGGGTAGCAAAATTGCAGGGAATCATTAAACAAGTGGTTGAAGGGTAGTTTCCAAAAATGTTCCTATAATCTACATTAACATTTGTATTTTACATTCCCGAGAAATGTTATTCGAAGAAATTGCCAGACTCTGGGAGTTAATTTCTCCATTTGCAAGCTTCGAAAAACGGCAGAACGGTAAATTAAACGAAATCTCCGCGTCCCGCCGTGGCCGTCGTCGCGAGCGGCCAATAAACGCAAAGTCCCGTCGCGATATCGCGTACAATTCCAGCGCGTATACGTATCGTTCTCGAGCGATAAAGCGCAAAATCCGGCGTCTGCTGGAAGGCCGGATTTTCCGCGACTCGCAGCGAATCACGCGAGCAATGGAGATCCCGAGGTAGCCCGGGACTAGTTAAACCCGATAGTCGGCCAGAGGAAAGCTTTGAAACAGGAGATTTTGTCCGTTTATTTGTCATATCGATATCGCGGCTCCCTGCGCGTAATGCACGCGCTGCGCAAGAGCCTTCCGCGCGCGTTCTCTGCCTGCTGTACCTACCATCCAAACCAGCCAGGCAGCAGAGAGCGCCTCTATAAATCTCGCGACGCAATATTGCGGCAGCGATGCGCTATGAAAACAGAAAAAAAAACAAACGAAGAGAGAGAGGTAAACGAACACAGGCACGTGAAACACAAAGAACTGAAGGAAAACAAGAAAAGGCAGACAAAGAAAGGAAAAAAATAGAGAGAAAAAAGACAAATAGAGGGGTTCGCGTTGTATAGTGGTTTGGTAACGAGCGTCGGAAGCTGCAATTTACATCTCTCTCCCCCTCTAGCCTCCACAGACTGGCAATCGGCCGTCTGCGTGGCCCAAATTTTTGATTGCGACCCCGCCACGATAACGAACGTCGCCGCACACACGCCAGCCCGGGTAATGCGCGTTAATTAGCCGGCGATAATTAGCTTCGAACGTATCGGCGTTTCGGGGCTGGCTTTCAGCCGGCACACACCAGGCCTCACAAAGCCAACCTCTCACACACACTCCTCCTCCACCTACTGCTCCAGTCGTTTTTCGTGGCTTTAATCCATGGTCCCTCTGCCCGCCAACGGATCCTACAGCTCTCTTTATAACAGCCGGCGATTCTTCGAGGGGCGTCGCTCTGCGGCCGCGATCTTGCGATTCCGGATGAAAGAAGAAGCACCCAGAGAGAGCGAGGAAACGTCCGATAATTTCTCCGGAGGAATATTTTCGTGAAGGATCGGCGGCGAGGTTGGTTGAAGCAAAAGAGGGGTGGTGGGCTCTTTCTCTACAGCCCGCTTTTCCATTATGTCCCGCAAGATTTCCCGCATCCTCCGCTGGTGGTCCCTATCGAGGGACGGCCCGTGTAACGTCGCCTCTGGCGTAAATTGGCGGCTTTCGTCGCGACGACGGGGGGCTGACGCGCCCCTACTACACACCGCCGCGCCGGTTTAATGGCGCACGCCTACGTGAAATTTTGTCGCACAAAGAAGCAAAGGGTGAGAGAGAGCGAGAGGAGCCGTGTATCGCTTAACGCGGCCGCCAGACACCCCGTGGAACAGCCCTTCCACCTACTCTCACTCTGAAAGTCTCTCATTTTCGCCGCGCCCTCTCCGCCTAACGAGGTTAATAATAATTACGATTTTAAGTAGGAGTCTATGAAATTTCCTCGCCCTTGTCTCCTCTACAAGGGTCCCTCGAGCTCTCGTGTCAGACTTTGTTAATCTTGGTTGAATTCATCTAGACTGCTTTACACATTTCCATCGAATCTTCCTTCTTGAACTTAAGGCTCTCTAGCACGGTGAATCGAGGGACGGTGTCTGATAATTTTCCACTACAACCGAACCAGGGTTCTAGAGACTTGGGAGACTGTCTGGTGGTTTGGTAATTTTCTTGAACACACGCGACATCGGAATTCGGTATCCAATTTTCCTCTCTGTAATCTCAGACCGTTCGAATCAAAGCTCGTGGCCGCGCCACTCTAGAGGCCTGTAGGGGTGGGCTCTGGCTCACCCACCGGATGCATTATCGAATTAGCCAGTGGGTATGGGCCTTTGACTGGCTTTTCTCGAAAGGGCGATACAGAGAGAGTGAGAGAGAGGGAGAAGGAAGAAGCGTATAAGCGTGTGCCGCAGGGGAAAAAAGCGGAAAGGTCGTTAGGTCGAGAGTGTTATTTTACGAAGGGCAGTCTCTTCCCTTCCCTCTAGTTTGGTCTAGAGACGTCGCCGTGGCGATCCTTTCATTAAGGCGTCGATCAAAGGGGGCCCTTCTCGCTCGAGCTGTGGCCTCGTTTGCCCTCGCGAGGCCAGCGCGACAGGATAATCGTTTTAGAAGTCGCACGGACCTGGACAAAGCGACCAGGAAGAAGGGCTGTGCAAAAAAGCCTGGCTTCGGGGACAAAGAAGCGGAAGAAAAGAGGAAAAATCCCGGTGAACGCCTGGGCTAATTTACGGGGAGCATGTGTTAGAGACACCTTCGACGTTCTTCGAGTTCCTTCGATACAGAAAGGATACTTTTCGAGGCTTCGCGTTTTAGAACGAAGAGACGAGAAGTGGTAGTTCGAGGTTAGGTGAGTGAAACGATCGGATTCTCGATTCCATCCCCGGTGGGTAATTAACAATAACGGCGATAACCCTTTCTTGCAAGGCTGCGTTGCGCTAACGAGCAAGAACTGGCTCGATCGGTCGGACCGGACTGGGGTGAACGTGCTGCAAACGAATTCCCTTTCCTCAGGCCCGCACCTCCTGCGTCAGGCAACCTTTATTCAGGCTACAGACGTTTTACCGTAACTTTCGCGATCGTAAAATTGACCAAAATTGACTAACTCCGTCAAATGAGATTTACTAAATTTTTAAGCACCGAGCATGTGCTTTGTTTCTAAACCTGACAATTTCGAAAAGTGCTTTGCTGCTCTCAGCGCTGTTTACTCACCGAGGGTATAATTTTGGAATAATTTTAACAATTCTAGAAATTCTGACAGGATGACGCTTAGCCAGCAGCGAAAGGGTTGCCTTGGAAAAGATAGATCCCCGGGAAAGTTGTCATCGTTCTCCCTTCCCTCTCTGCCGCGCTACCACTCAAAACAATTTCGATTGCACCGGTGTCCCAGCTGTCCGTAACAGAACCTGGTGCAACCACCGCGAATTAAAGACGCGTGGCTCATGCTCGTTTCCGTTCGTCGAGTGTCATTTGGAAGCGGGCCGATTCATGCGTAATGAACGGCCGCAAAGCTCGACCGCTGTCCGGTGCATATGCGCCGCGGCGCAGTTGCAGCTGACTCAGCCGGCCAGAACGATCCTTTGATACCGGCCGATTATCACATCGCGGCTCGATTTCGCGATCGCTGCTTGCAATCGACAGCATCGCGGTTTATTGGTCGCGGGGCCAACCATTCGAGTACCTCGTTGCGTTCTTAACGTTTCGTTGGTCGTTGACCAACCCTCTCTCTCCTCCATCCTTGCTTCCCTTCTAACAGATGACATCCTACTGGATCCTTTGACGCTCGACGCTCGATTTTTCAGATCGAACTTTCTGACCCGATTCACCTATCTCGATCTGTTCAATTGCACGTCTCTAAAGAGCGTACAGTGGAAATTGACGCGGGTGGGTATAATGTTCCCAGTGAAACGGAGATGATCGTGCGTGTATTTTCTAGCAATTATCCTGGAAATTCGAGAATAGCCTCGTTCTTGCTGGAGATGAAACGAGGAGCGAATTGGAAGATTTCAAGCGATCGATCCAGCGGACGGTTCTCGATCTTCGCTGGGAAATTTTAATTCCTAGAGAGTGGGAAGCGTGGCGTAAACATGGAGGAGCGTGTTTCGGTCGTTTCCTCTTGCGGATGAATTATGAATTCGTAGCGGAGCATCGCGATCCTTCTATCGAGCGTAATGCTTTCCCGATACCGGGGCGAATAAACCGGGGGGTGCAGAAGGACGGGCGAGCCGTTCCTCTGGATGTTCAAAGGGGCGGTATGCGCCTCTGTGCGAACTTCCGGCAGAAATATTTCAGCGGGACGCGCTCTTTCGCCGCGACCGCGGGACTTCCAGCTACGCGATCCATTCCGCCGCTCGCGTTTTAAGAGATCGATAGACCAACGGCTCCCCGGCTTCCACGAGCTGCCTATCGTTCTGATCCTGAGGGATCCTTCGTTTCGACGTATAGAACGGTCTTGTTCCTTTTTAGAGACAAATTATTGGTTGCGGAATAAATTGGAATGGGAAATTAATTGAAATTTCTGAGTATTAAAATTGGTGCTTTCGTTTAATGCCGTGATTTCATTTTGTAGAATTGACGTTGTTGGAATGAGCTGTTTTTTAGCTTGCTGTGTGAGTGTATAGAAAGTAGTTGATTATAAAATACAGAGTGCTCCACTTAATTATCTCTCTTGTTTACTAATAATATCACTTAAAGCGAAACTTGACATAAAGCGCCACAATATTTACGAGTTTTGTAGAAACATGCATTTTTATAAAAAAAATTAAATAAAGTAACTCTTGTAAAAGAGAAAATTTCTATTGAAAAATTTTACATGGCGCTTGTTACAGGCACAGCGACCAATTTTAACGATGAAATATTCAGCCACTTGCTGTTCAAGAGATGTAATATTTTTTTCGGCAGAAACATGTAAAAACGCATTTAGGCGCTTAAGCGCTGGTCCACGTATTACGCCTTAAAGCGGGTCCGCCGCTTAAAGTGATACGAGAAATATTTAAAGCACAATTTGAACGGTTTCAAGGGAGAAGTAGAAATAGAATATTCCAAAAATGCATTGGAAACTTATTTAAAAAAATCTCAGATCATCCTGAAGATCGTTCAAAACCGTATCGCCTACAATAAAATAAAAATCTTTATCAGTCCACTGATAACGAAGATAACTAAGCTGTCCATTTAATTTCAATTGAACCACTCTGTACATCAGCCCAAAACGAGTCGCTGAAAAATGGATATCTCCGTTGAACAGCACCGAGGCCTATTTTCCAAGTTTAATACACAGCAATTTTCGCATGCTATAAAATTCATCGTGGCCGAATTTGCAAGCGGTGAGTCCATCACGTCGGAGAGATCCGCGCGAGTAATTTCGCGCGGCAGTCTCTCGCTCTCTCGTTGGGCAATTTCGTCTCAATATCAATTCGAGGCTTTTTAAAGCACGCCCGCGGCGCGTTCATGTCGCGAATCCGGGCTTTCGTGCCCGTAGCCGGCGGGTTCCATGCTAAATTAAGCAATTTCGTCGCGCGCCGCGTAGCCACGCGTTACTAACGTCCTCTCGTTCGCGAATTCGAACGCCCGGCCGAAGCTTCTTCCCCGCTCTTCGAGATCGCGGCAACCCCTCTCTATCGAGAATCGCGATTCGAATGCCCGGGGATCACTCGAATGCCTCGCCAGGATATATCTTGGCGAGTTGGGGAGCCTTTTTATGGGGGAATTCGGTTTCCAGGTTCCGAATATCTACACCGCCGACTCCTCTGATGCGAGAGTAATTTTCCTGGCGGAGGGAATTCTTCGTGAAATGGATTCTTTGAGAGACAGTCGAGTCCTAATGACGAGCGTTGGAATATTAGATTCTAGGATAGTCAACCCTTTCATTACTCCTCGTGTCTTTTCCGAATCTCGATTTGATTTCATTCTTCGTTTCACCCTTCACGCACTTTAGTGAAGAAATTTTGAAAGATTTTTTTATTGAAATAGTGAAAGAATACAGTAATGTCTCCACAAGTGTCAGTCCGCAAGGAACCTAAATCTGACACTTGTAGAGTAAGGGACTACGCTTTCGATCCTCGCGCCCGCCTTTGTAGTTTGCCGAACGTAGACAAGGACAGCGAATAAAAGATCGAGGCAACCAAGCGATTTAAATATCAACTTTTTTAATTTTACGTTTTTTTATCCCGACATTTTTCTTAACATGTGATGAGATTTTCTGATGAGGGTGACATCAAACGCGACGTAGTTTGAGCAACATTTGCTTATTAACACGTTCACTGTCACGATATTTCAGACGCGAGATAAAACAGACGCCCTGTATTACATTACATATGGTCGGCCTACCGTTTGACTGACACTTGTAGAATCGGCCCTACATTTGACTGACACTTGTAGAATCGGCCCTACATTTGACTGACACTTGTAGAATCGGCCCTACATTTGACTGACACTTGTAAAATCGGCCCTACATTTTTTTCTTTTTTGTTTTTTTTTTTACGTGGAGGTAGGCCGACATTAAATTAATTACTCAATAAATATTGATAAGTAAATGTTTCATCATTTTCATCAGAAAAATCTCACCATGTTAAAAAAACTCGTAAAAGAAACCGATTGGCGTAGCGTTACACGCTTGACTGACTGCGAGCGAGATAACATAGGCGCAACAATGACGCAGGCCTAGGCGTAGGACCATCTATACTGACACTTGTAGAATCCAAACTGGCTGACATTTGTAGAGACATTACTGTATTGGGAAATGTAGGAGATCCACCAGGATATTGGTGCGATCTTAAATTATATTTAAAAAAGTTTGCGTACTTTTTGCTTTTTTTATTCGATAGGTTTCATCTTTTGTAGAATGATTTCACTTTCTGAATGGAAGTACATATGTATCTGTCGATAGAAAAATAAGCGTCCGACATTGTCGTACTTTTCAATACACAAAGTCCTTTGAGAGGAATCATCGTGACGATTGAATACCGTGAAAATTCCGAAAATTAAACCAAGCATACTGACGAAAATCTGCGACAAAGAGAAGCATAGGAAGCACGGTTGTACGCTCGAGACTCCTCCATTGAGCAAATAATCACGGACCGAAAGAAGATTTCTTTCCCTCTTCCAGTCCATCGCACCGAATCTCACGTCACAATGATCGTTGGAACACGCGCGAAAGACTTGCCGGTGAAATATCATCCGCTTACCAACAATCTTAATCGTATTTAAAAGTTATTCGGAGCAACCTGTCTGGCGGAGAGAGGGTTCGCCTCCTCGAGGCCTCCTCTCCACCCTCTTCGCAAAGGTTTCCGCGATCAACCTCCCGCCGTCATTCTCGAAAGCAACCGCACTAAGCGCTCGTTGAAAGCTCACAAAGGAAATTAATTCCTCGAACGAAGCCCTCAGCCGAAGATTCCAGCGTGTCCGAGGCTGTACCAGCGTGTACAAAACGACGAGAACCGAGGGGAAGATACGTGCGTCGGTTCTTTCGTAATTCGACGAGCGCCTCTTGTTACCCTTCAGCGTCACTCGTTCTTCGTTCCGCTGTTGCCCTCCTTCCTTCCCTCTCTTCTTGCCGCGATTCTACTCGGAGGAGGAGATCCGAGTTTTTGCGTCCCCGTTTTTGCCCACACGGTGCTTTCTTCTTCCTGGATCCTGTCCCTTTACGGAGGGATTCCTCCGAGAGGTACTTTGCGGTTTCTTCGAGGCTCGTGTCGGTCGAGTTAACGACCGCGAAATCGATGACGATCAGAGTGACGATTGAGCTGTTCACAATTGCTGCTACTTTCACCACGTGTTGTCGTAGGCGACTCTTCTCGGAGTTTAGTTTGAAGACTTTGTTCTGGCTTCTTTTATTCGATCGGGTAATATTTCGGTTCGATTGTGGATTTTAATTCAACACCCTTTGTAACGCCGGGGGAATTGGAGGTGACTGTTTTATGTGAAATGACTGTTGGAAATTTAGCGTAGTTATTCTTACTTTAAATAATATAAGAATGCAGGTTTCTTATCGGGGGAGAAATGGGTAGCGGGTAGGGTGACTCTTCGGTAGCTTTCCAAGTCAAGCTGCGTTCCTCGCGACTAGTGTTAAGATGGGTGACCGCCAACGTTTACATATGTAATTTTTATGTATTTAAGAGGCTAAAGGATGTCTA
>NW_017100262.1:614672-619579 GCF_001263275.1 Habropoda laboriosa
TTCCATAGGAACAACTTAGCATATATGTATAAATTATATATAATTATGGACTGTAATTATTACATAAATTAAATATACCCGTGGTCTTTAATTATGAAATAAATTAAATATACATCTGAACTTTAATTAGCACATAACTCGTTAAATGTATTTGCAAAGTACCTATCGTTCGCGTTAAATGAATTTTATCCAAGAACACTCTCGTTAAAGCATTCATTAATCCACCCTGATTCTCAGGTACACCTGTCTGGAAAGAAGAAGGTTTCGTGAATTTTTAAAACAAGCCGCAATAATTTGGTCGAAAGTGTTCTCTTCACGCGGAATAGCTTCTCGGTGGAATAGTTGGAACTTTCTTTCGGAAGTTGGTCGAAAGATAGAGGAGGCGTAGAACGTGGCACGCGCAATATCGGAGTTACACGGTGAGCAGGATCCTCCGATGTTACGATAACGGCGCCAACGATGGCCCAAAGAACCGACTGTGCTCTTAGCCGGCGAGAATGATGCGTTACGGCGCCGATAACGCGGAACGGCCCTCGTCCGCCTCGTCGTTACGTAAAAATCGGCGTCTTCCTCGCAAAAAGCACCCTCTCTACTCCACGCCATTCTACTCCCGCTATTTATCATCCTCTCTACATGAAAACTCCTCGACGAAAGTTCACCGTAGACAATCGATACCTGAAATTCACAGTTCCAAGACGTGTTTTAACGAGGAAAATTCGGTTGCAGCGGCATACGCAATTGGTCTTTTTCGCTGCCCCTTGGTTCTTTAGGGTGAGAACGCTCCTTGGTATGTTAAAGTTCGAAATGCAACGGCGAACTATCATGAAAGTATCGAAATACTCTGCATGCTTTTCGACTCGACAGAAAATTAAATTATTTAAAAATGAAAATGATGGAACGTGTTATCTAACATTTTCACCCTGGAGATCTAAAAACTAGCAGAAAAGAAAATTGCGCGATGCTTCCATTCACGAACTTTACAAACTTGCTAAGTTTTAAAAAAATCAGAATTTCGTCGAGAATACAAATTCCTGGGATCGAAATGCAACGGCGAACGTCCGTAAAATTGTCGAAGTACTCTGCATGCTCTTTCACCTGCCATAAGAATTAAAATTTTTCGAAGTAAAGATAGTGAGACGCGTTATCTAATACAAGAGGCGTTTTCACTCTGAAGATCCAAAAGGAAGCGAAGTTGCGAAAAGATCCCGAAATAAATTCCTGAGATCGGAATGGAACGTAGCCAATTTTGCCGGCAAAAATGCAGATTCCCAAGCCAGTGTGCCTAGTATCAGCGATCGAAGGACGATTTGGTAGAGCAAGAGGCTCGAAACGGAGCGGCACTCGCGTAGGCAGATGGAGTCAGGACAGCGTGAGACGCGCGTTATTCTCACCTGGCTAGCCCCATAGACTCGAACGGTCTAAGAGCTACCGAAAATCCCTCCTTCGTTTCTCCCCCTCTCTCTCTCTCACTCTCTCCCATCTCGTGGCTCGTCCTCTGTCATCGAGGATCACGGATGCTTCTTCGGGGAACCGCAGCCACGATATTACGTAATTGGATTCTCGCGGTGGATTCAGCTCCCTTTAAAGGGCCGAGCGGTTCCATTGACACGGCCGATTCGAGGATAATTCGAAAAGGGGTTCGAGTGGCTCCAGATGCCGGTGCGCGACTCCGAGGAGTTCGAACTCGCGAACGCACAAAGGCTGCACGGAGAGGATGGCCCTTGTTCGAGGATCGTCGCCCGGAGGAGGGCTCGTCGTAACCTGCCGCGAATTAAACGGAGCTTAATTCATAGATTAATAATAAGACCGACAGACGCACTCGACTCGGAGAGCATTCGTTCGCTCCGATTAGCCCTGGCCCTGCTGATTCGATTTGCCAATTCTCGGGGCTTTGCCCTTGCCCTTCGAGTGCCCGCCTCTCGATCGATGCCCTCGACCATACCTTTCTTTCGATCGATTTCACCGGAATTTGTAATTACAACCGCGACCAACAGTGTCCTCTACATACACGTCGATACTTCCGGGGGTAAATCTACACATCGAAAGAAATAAAAAATGTCGTGTGAACGTATGTCCGATATACCTCAGTTTTCGAGTTACGGATGATTAACACGTTGGTCACCTGTGACCGAGGGCATCAAATGTTTAGAATAATTAAGATAAAAGGAATATGGTCAACTAAAAATTTCGAACGTCATAGCAAACTAGACGTTAGTTTGAATTTAAAAAAATTATAAAAATATAATACTATGTTTAGAATAATGAAAATTTTCTTGTTGCTCCCTGAATGAAAAATGTAAATACGGCGTGGCGGTGAACGTGTTAAAGAAAATGTTCCAAGTGCCTAGTGCCTCAACACACACTACTGTACACCTTAGCACCTCTCGACCTTATCTAATATTTACGAATAATGTCCATCGATATGAAGCAGACAAAATTTCGGACAGTCAGTGTCTTACTCTCGCGAGTTCGTTGGTGTTCTAAGAATTGTGTACGCAACGCAAGTGAATACCGCACAAGATCAGCAAGAAAGGATACAAAATGTATTGGAGACAGTCGGACATATGTTGACAAGACATATTTTGTAGATTTACTCCCTGAAGTATCGACACGCATTCAAGAACCACCCTGCACAATCCATCGAAGAAACGTTAAAATAGCAGAGTATCACCGAACACTCCGTATATTAACATAGCAAAGATTCCCCAGAGGTTTACCAACAGACAAATATTTTCACACCTCGTGGCCATTAACAGCGAGCGGATTCCCGCAGCGATGATCGACGAAGAAAGGATCGCAAAATTCCTCCCCTGGTCTAGCTGTCGTCGCGTCCGCCCGACAAAGAGCTACCTTCTCGCGTCTCAATAAAACCGTCAGCGGTGTTCCCAACAGCAGAGAGAGAGAGAGACTACGGTCCATTATGTCTCGGTAACCGCTTGTAGAAAACGTCGCGAGCTACAGAGATTCTTCCCGAGTTTATACCGGGAATACACGACCGCCACAGAATCGTTCTTCTCCTCCATGACAATTACGCCGCGCAAGAGCCCCGCCCAGGTCTCTAGACCTCGAGGTCCAGCCGGCGAGGAAGGGAAATTTAAAGAGAAGAACGAGTCGTCGAGGGTGTGGGTAGAGAGAAGGATGGCCGTCCAAGCGGAAGCTTATAATTGTACCGTGAACGCGGCTTTCCAGACGGAACTGGATCTAGGGAGAGTCCTGTGACGAGGCTGCGGGACGCCATTATCGAGCGGACCAGGTGTCCTGTCCACGTCTTGGACCGCAACGTTCCTCCTCCTTTCCTCACGCAGAACTGTCTCTCGTGTATATACGTACGTCCTCGTTCAGATAAAAAGAATTAACTTTCTTGCGCCTGGAGGATACACAAAGGCATATCCCTGTGCACGTTGTGCGCTTTGTGTAGTTTGCGTAGCGAGTCGTGCATGGGACACGCTCTAACCTCTTGGAAAATCCCCGGTCTGGGACCTGTCCGAGCTAACAACTTGTATCTTAAATGGCTTCCGCTGGAGAACAAGGTTTACCCAGGCTATAATCAGCCGTTTAGCTCGATGGCCGATTTGCGTTAAGATGTTGGAGTGTTTCTAGCTTTCCTGAGCAATTGCTCCTCTGGGTATCCTGTTTTTGGTCGTGCTGTTATGAAGTACCATTAGCTCTGTCTTCATTGAATTGCACCGTAGTTTCGGAGATCTATCGAAGTAGCAATTTCTGCTTGCGTAAAGCGAGCATTGCCGAAAGACGGAGGAACAGTTAAAGAGACGTTATCAATGGAAATTGGTAATTTTCATCGAGTCCGTCTTGTCCGGTCTAAGCAAACTTCTATCTCGAGAACTATCAATCCTACAAAACACGACTCCTCTGTTATTATACTCGAGAGACTCCTGAGGTCCCTGTACAATCTTCGGCCACAAAGAGCTGTTTGATTTAACCTGCTATTGTGACACGAATAAAGGCTAGATGGAGGAAATATACGGAGCACAAACTCTGCTCACCAGGGAAGCCAGGTAAAATGGTGACGGTGGTCGGGGGGCAATTTTGGAAATTCGTGTGTATCGACGAGGAGCAGCATGGGAGCGTGGCGCCAGTCATTGTATCGAAACACAAGCTTCTCTCGGGGCTCGACCAAGCTGAAACCACGTGTTTTCGTCGTCGATCCGATGTTTCCAAGTATTGGTCGTGTGGCCTGGTTTCCCTTTGATGTTGCCTTCCACGGGCCCGTCGAACCGTGAATCGAGCGCGGCCGGAAGCCGATGCGGTCGCGGCGGCAGTCGTCAGAAATTGCGGCGTCGCCGTTCATATAGCTTCCGCCTGGCCTCCTGGCCCGTGATGCGTGGCCACTGGCAAGAAATCGCGACCGGGGGTAAATGAAAAGGAAGGGAACGGCTCTCTTGACGCCGCGGGAATGCCAGGGGGAGCGTAAGTTATTGGCCAGCGTTGGGGAGGAAGCTGTTTGCAAGCTGCGTGAACGGCGGCCACCCGATAAAATGGAGAGCACCGCTCAATTGTGGCGAGAACAACTGGCCGAGATGTGAGAAATGGCAAAGATTTCGGGCTGAGAAATTAGTCTGTTACAGTGTTGCTCGGGAAGTTGAGGGGTCTCGATGTTGCTTTTAGGGAGTAGATACAGTGGCTCTAGGAAAGTGTTTACGTCGAGAGTTGATCAATGAATTATCCAACGAATTTTTTTAAAAGAAAGTCAGTTATGTTGAAGACGTGCAGCAGTGTACTGAATTTCAAAGTTTGAAAAATGGTTAAGACCGTATTCTAAAGTGAAATAATTCACGGTCGCTGGTTTTTCGAGGCACGCAGAAAAAGGGGAAGCTCCCAAACAGGCTGACTCACGCAGAGCGTCTTTCTCACCTGCGGTTCTCCCCCACGCTCTGTGGGAATATTGA
>NW_017100262.1:619608-630416 GCF_001263275.1 Habropoda laboriosa
AAGGTCGTTAGAGGAGTTAGCCTAGCGTGATCGAATCGGTGAATGCGAAAACAGACAATAGAAAGATTGAAGTCCATGGGGCTGTCCAAGGACCAGGGACACCTGGATCATCTAATTACCGTGCATCCCTCGAGGACGATGGGGTGTCCTGTGCTCGTTAAAGAGGGTGTTTTTTACCAATCTAACATTTGCATTTCACCTTCACGGCGTGTACGTTCGGGGAATACTTTCGAGTATCCTATATACGAACGGTGTTCGTCTCATTTTTATAGAAATCGTTCTCTTATTCAAAGAAGCTTCCTCGAGGTTCGTAAAAAAGCAGTCTAACTCTCTAGCTGATCGCGCCAAGTCGATCTAAAGGATCGACGATAACCTACTCTAGCTTTCCCGAGTATCCTTCGAACGCGTTCTCGTTCCTTCGACACACCTGGGGTCTCACACTTCCCAACGGTCTCGCCTCTTTCTCCGCGACGATCCAGATCGAACAGCCCGTGGAATAAAGAAGAAAGAGAACTCTCTTCGGTGCTTCAGACACCGCATTACCAATCCTACGATGTGTTTCTTACGATTTTGCACAAGTAACAACGCCTCTCGGGTATCCCTGCGAGTATCTGTGTGAGACAGAAGGGTGGCATTAGCGTGCTCGTTTCGTTTGCTTCCCTCCTTTTTTTTCTTTCACCGCGACGAAATATTCCGACGGGCAGCGGCGACGTGCTTTACGACGCGCGCGGGTCCGTCTCACAATGGCAACAGCCGCGTCCCATTTTCGCCAATTCCCGCCTCTCTCCTCCACTTTTTCCCATTTTTCCAGAGTTCTTCGCGGTCTGAAATAAAGCTGGCCTGCGGGGGCGGGAGCGCGGCGGATGAAAACGACGAAAGAGAGGGCCGAGGAGAAATTAGTCGAACGCAGGGATGCCCGTAGGACAATGAGGACGAACGCCGACGCGTATCTGGCCCGGATGCGACAGCGCGCGTCCTGAAGGGCCAATCAATTTTTTTCCCTACCTACCTATCCTATATTCCTCTCCTCTGCCTCTTCCTATCGCCGATACTCTTTTTTCTTCTCCACCCTCCGTCTCTGTCGCTCTTTTTTCCCAGCGAAAACCCTTCGGCGAGCCACGGTGACACGAGGGTCGAACACAGAGGAACCATTCATCCATCGAAATGACCCCAGAGGCGCCAATCAAACGCGTCGCCTCACCCTGAATACTCAATAGAGAGATATAGAGATACTGCAGCCAGTACGTCAATATTAATAGGAGGATGCACCTCTCTCTCCAATCCTCATCGATCCCTTGCCTCGTTCGCCTCCGCGATTCCTATTCTACCATCTCTGGCGGCTAGGCTCCGTTCTGTCTCTGCTCACCTGCTATCCAGAGTGCTTCTCGATTATTCTTTCACGCGTACTTCGCTCGAATTATCTTAATGGAACGATAATAATTCGATCGACTATCGAGATTTATTACATCCAATTCATCGAGCATCTTAAAAATTAAGTGTCGCTCTGTTCTCTTGTTTTCATTTCAATCCCGGTTCTAAGCGCGACAACTGTTGATAAATCATGGACGCTGGGAGAACAATAAAACACGAAAGAATGTATAAGGTAAATGACGATAATTCCGATTCTTTATGCGTGGAGGGTATGTAAATAATCGTGATGGACGTTCTCAGTCCGTGTTTGCTCGCGACGGTAATAAAGTCTTTAGCGTTAAAAATTCACCACTTTTCAAAGATTCAATCTGTCCCGTTTAATAGTCACCCAGCTCTGTCTCTCTATCTTTAACGCGACGTTTCCATTTATCAAATTATCGATTAACTCGCTCCTCCTCGAAAACGGCTCTCTCTCCGTTACGTGATTTCTACAAAGCTGTATGTTAATATCGCGACTTTCATCCTCTGGAAATATTAAAACACCCCGGCCTATTGCGTCGGTGAAATTGAAAATGCAGATACTGCAGGTATGATTAAAGGTCTTTGAACGAGAGCAGAGCCGGTGTAATTGTAAAAGTATTAAGATCTCTCGTAACGTCGCTTTTCCGCGCCGCCGGTACCTAGTTACTGACCCGTTTCGCGAGTTGTTCGTCGCTATTTCAGTCCGCTGGAATACTTTTTAATCTCCCTGTTGCCGAGCGGATTTGCCGGCAAAATTTAAGCTCCGAAGAAAAATTCCGAAACGTTACCAAAGAAGACGAGATAATTCCCGTTAATCCGTGGATAATTTTCTCGAATAATTCTCACCTGGAGTTCGAAACAAAAATTCCGAATAATACAGATAATTACTAAGCGATATAACTGAGAATGTGTACCGTAGGAAATTTCAGTACAAAGCATTACACGAGGAGATATCGACATGTGGTGTTCGACGAGACAGGACTGGAAGAGGACCGACAGGCTGGCGGCTGTGTCGAGGTTGGAGGTTGAGATCGAGGCCGAGGTGAAATGTCATCGTGACTCCGTCGAAACGTCGATACCCATATTAATTGAAGCCCGCGTATTCCCGCCGCTATTATGTACAGTTATGGGGCGTCGCGATGCAGACAGGCACGTACCCGAGCTCTCGCGCGTTAGCTGGAACGAGCCATAGAAAGCGATTTCCTGGGGCCCGTCCGCATTATCGTCGAAGCCAGTGTGTACGCGCTTGCACGCCAGAGAGACCTCGTAACGAGTTATTTAACGTTATCGTCGTCGTATAGAAGCGAAGGTCGCTGGCAAACAGGTCCGACATCCACGCCCGCGAGAACCTTGTTTCCGTGCTTCCGTCTATTTATTAGCTAATTGCTCAGCTATTTTTCCCCCGTGCTTTTAGCCAGGCACCATGATGACAAACACGAGGAGGTTACCCTGCCACGTTTAACGACCAATTGTACCTTCGCGATAACCTGACACTTCTTTTTTCCCTCGAGAACAGCCAAGCTTCCCTGCCTCTCTTTCTCTCTCTCTGGACCGCACGATTCTATCAGACGTTACGACGTTCTTCTTTCCGCGAGTAAATAGCGGAATATTCCAAGTTGCGCTGTTTCGAGAAGCTTCTACGCTGTTTAGAGAGGTTCTGCAGGATATAAAATAGAAGGTACACACGCTGAAAAGTTGGAGAAGTTGTAACTGACGCGAGTGTATAGTTACAATTCTACAGCACGGTACCTTCGTTTCTGCACTGCGACGACGTGTTACAGTCCTCGAGAAGAGTCTCCGTGTCTCGAGACGAAAACCCTCGCAAAAATGTCGTTTCCGGCCCGCCCGACCAATTTCCGCTCCTACCTTGTTTAGCTGGCGATCTTAACGAGTCGCAGAATAGTCGTCTCTCTCTTTCAAATCGCGGAACACCGTGTCTCTTTCCCGAATTTTCAATTCCACTCGCGATTCTCTCATCTGTCGCCTGTGATTCTTTGACGAAGGCGCAGCGTACACAGCGACTTCCGGTTCTCCGGCGTTCGTTAAGAGATCCTTTGATCGCGTCGCATTGCACACGCGGAGAACGAGCAACCGCGAGGAAAATCGTAATGGTCGAGAGGATCACGTGTTCCTCGAGTGTGTCTACTCTCGTTTTTTCAACACGAGTCGTCTCCTGCTACGGTGATCCTCGAGGACTCGAGAGCGAGCCACTCTCGACTGCGAGAAAGTTACACGTATCTCGTGGCTGGACAGAGAAAACGGTGCTGTGAATTTAGGGTCGTGCGAGAGGTGGTTGGAGGAGAGACGGACTCTCGAAGCCACTCGGGGAAACGTTACACTCGTCTCGAACCGGGTATCGTTTCGTCCCCGGGCAAATGTAATGGAAGTGCCGGCTGTATAACGCGATATTCCAGTCACACGTTCGATGACCAGTGGGCGGAAAGCGTTGTCGGATCGTATTAGTTGAAAAAACCTCCTCTGAGAACACCGCGTTCCCTTCCAACAATCCTTCTTCTGTTAGAGAATTTCACCGTGAACACGGAATATTTCCCGGTTCTATAGTTTTACGACGGTTGGTCGTGGAGAGAGGAAATAGAGGAAGACTAGGTGGAAGAAGAAAAATACGTTTTATCCTGGGTCTCTTATCGTGACTTAAAGTCGGGTTAGAAATTAAGAAGCACAGGAGACACCCACAATTAAAAAAAAAAAAGAGTAAATAGGTTAGAGTCTTCGGTCTCCTAAGAAGAGCAATAGAAAGAGGTTTAAGACGTGGTAAAAGGTGGAGGCTTCTCGATTTGCTGAGGTGTAGTCAAAATTGGTCTAGGTGGATCATAAGTCTGACACGTAATCAATATTCGCGGAACATCTGCGGAAGTAGTCCGTGGGAAAATCTCGATGACTGTTCTATTTTACGATTCAACCTGGTTCAGACCTCTCTCCTTTCTCTGGGAATTTTCCACGAGAAACAGGGGTATCTGATCTTCCGTCGTTTAGTTCGACGTTGAAGTTACCGGCACCCTGGGTTGCTTAACGATTTGGCAGAGGTGGAAGAATTGGAAAGGTGTCGAATAATAAAGTAAGAAAGTCTTCGTGTTGGTTACAAGTGGTTCCTGAAATTTTCCCTCGGCTCCCACAATACTGCAATAAATTCTCAGCAGCGCTGCGCAGCGTGGTTATTACGACACATTTCACAAAATTTCCCAAACGAGCCGCTAAACAGTTCTCCGAACAGCGACTTCCAACCTACTTCGGCAAGTGCGTTGCACCTGTAAGCGGCCTCTCAGAAGTTGGTTGGTCTAGTTTCAGGCGTCAATTCTCTCTGAAAATCATCCCTCCTGGGAGTCTCGGTCGATTGTTGGACGGTTTTTGTCGGCGCCCCTAAGAAGTTCCCCCGAGGCACAAAGGCTGGCCGAAGCGGGAGTCTGTGTCCTCTGATGTCTCCGCGGAGTCATCCAGCAGCGGTATTCTCGCGTGAAAAGCCCCTGCGGCGACGAGCGCAACCCCTGTCCCCGCCCTTCAGCCCAGTTTCCCCATTTTCCCCGCGCTTTTTTTCATCTCCGTCACGGGGAAACCCGCGAGCAAGTGAATGCGTTTACGCGGCGTTACGTTTCTCGATCCACCACGTCCATCCCTTCTTCCTCTGTGCGTTCGCGGCGGACCATTTACGAGCCGCGATTCCGAGCGCCTTTGATGTCGAGGAAGGAGAAGGAGCGCGGCGGATGGAGCTGGTGAAAGATTGATTCCCGGTGCACACCCCTCTTGGCTCGAGTCGCCGCGTGTGCGTTCAGACTTTCGAGTGTGGTCGAGGTGCTGTCGATCGTGGGAGTGAATTCTTTGGGGAGCATTAATTTGGAAAATAATTGCAGTATTTATTTGTATACAGAGTGAGACACGTGAAGCGTGACAATTGAATATTATTAAAAATGGTGTTTGGCAGAGTTGAAGTACTTCAGGAGGCTCACTTTTAGGCGTAATGTAATTTTTTATACTCGAAGGTGTGAAGCGATTTAAAAATTTTACAAATTATATTTAAAAAGCGTGTTCCTTAATATTTTTTGCTTGCAATCGTTTGAGCGGATTCCTTCGATTTTTAAATACTTCCTGGACACAGAATCACTTGCCCCATGCACCACCGTCGACAGAGTGTCGACGTGAAAATCACAGTGCAGCAAAAGTGTTAAAATTGTACTTGGTGCAAACCCCTTGAGACACTCGCAACGAAAAGAGTCAACGCCAGACAGACGGATCGTCGCATCTCGGCTTTAATTGGCTTCTATCGTTACCCGCCGCATATATTTACGGGATTCGACAGAGCGGCGATGCGACTTTATTGTTTGCGCGTAACGAACGAATGCCTGGCCAACAGTGCGTATTTGCCCCGGGAAAATACTCGCCGGGAAATATAATCGGAAGCCGCGGGACGAGACGGGCACGGGCCGCAATAATGCCCGGAATATAATTACAATTTGTTTGCACATCGCCTTGTAATATCTCTGTTTGCTAATCTCTTTTAATTGCGTGCCGGATCGCTTTTTAATCGGTATTCCCAACGCATCCTCCCTTCCAACCAAATTCCTACATGACCCTCGAAAATTAGCGTTCTGCACAAATCTGCATATACTTTACAAGCACTTTGATATCTCTGCAAACATCGACCACTTTTTTCCAATGGTCGTGAAATTTCTATTTCTACCGTCCTTTTCTATTCCTGGTAAACGATTCTGTTAAATTACTGTTAAAAACGATATTGTTAAAAATCGCCGGAATCTTTTCTCCGTTCCGGCAATTTGCCTCGGTTCACCGGGAAACTGTTCCCGCAGCATCTGCGTAACGAACAATTATACAGTCCCCACTGTGCACCGTAATGGCGACGAGGAGGTTATTAGGAGCGGCGTTTGTCGAACAAATAAGCGGGCCGGCAAATGACAACTTTGCCCCGGCAGGAGGTTCGTGCACGGCAAGTGCCGTTTACGTGGGAGACGTTGCCTCTGTTTCGGCGAGGCAAGTTTCCGCGCGCAAAGGAAGTTCGCTCATCCGCGCCGGTTCCACCGAGTCCCTTATCTTTCGCGGCCTGGCCGCGAGATAGTCCGAGCCACGACTAACGACCGCGAAACTTCGTAAAGTTCGCATCCGTTCGCCAAGTCGGCCACCGTCGTCGTCTTCCTCCCACCCGTCTCTCCCCTTCGTGTGTCTCGCGGCCGCGATCCGCGGGGATGCTTTTAACTTGGAACGTTTCGAGGGTGATGTCGCCGTACGGATTAGCCTACGAACGCGATCGTCCTGCAAAATTGTCAGTGTTGGAGGTGTCCTTTCCGAGTTATGCAACGAAACAGCGGCGAAACTGGGATCGTGGTCTCTGATGTCACACCTTGTAGGCAATTTCTGAATACGAAATTTTTGAAGTACAGTTCTTTTACCGTAAATGAACCCAGTTGAGTGGAGGTTTCTAGTGCAGCCGATTAACCTCTTAGCTGCGGCTAGATTTTCTGTTGTGCTGTGTCTCTGTCTCTCGGAATGATACAGTAAAACCTCGGTAGCTGTGCTCTCCATACTTGCATGCGAATCTTGTCAATTGCACTTCAACACGCGGTGGGTGGAAAACACGATAACGAGAGAAGCGAGTTTCATATAGTTGAAACTCTTGAAACTTTCGTATAGTCAGGAATTTCATATGATCGATTGGTTACTTTTGCAACTACCGAGGTTCTACTGTACTGCGATTTGTGTCTGGCGACATTTTCCACTATGAAATTACATCGGAATAGAGATTATAGATGAATAAATTACAGTATTGGGGCCTCCATACCCAACAAGGGAAACCGACAAGAAAAATAGAGGGGGAATTGTTGACGTAGCAAAGTCTCGGCCTGCCAGCCTGAGGTCGCGAATTCGATTCCCATTGGGCCCCCCAAAATTATAATTTATTTATACGCGAAAGCCACTATAGTTCAGTAGCCAAGATGTTAATCGTGAGTGAAGCGCCTATAGTGTGACCTTGACGAGCTCGCACATCGGTCCAGGCTATAGCCTCCAGTCTACGCGAACGTCTGAGCTTGTCTAGACCACAGAAACGATATAAAAAATTACTGAATAACATTTACGTCTTCTAACAAAAGAATCACCCTGTATTAACTTAATATTTAACCTACTTCACCAACCTTCCCCGTTAATTGTACCAATTACAAAGAACACAGCTACAGTAACTGCTTGAATTGATCCAATCGAGCCCTGTTCACTGATTAATTAACGCTGTTGCGTGTATTCTTCGCAACAATTGAAAGGAGCATCGCAGGCGAACAGACGGAAATCCATAAAAGAATCAGTCTCTCGTTATTACGAAATTAAGCTCGCGATCCTAGCAGTCTCGACGAGTCCGAAGAAAACAATGCCTGAATTCCTTCGTGCTCTACCTATTCAAGTTACTCGGCTATGGGCACCAGTTACAGGGTGGCGTATAAAAAAGGGGGAAGTGGCGAACCCCTGCGACAACGGTTACTTCGATTTCCGAATAAAACGACCGCGCTTCTTTCATTCTCTCGTATTCACGCGACGCACGTGCGCTCGCGCGTCCTCCCGCAAAAAGAGAATCGAAGTGTAAAAGCTGGCGGCGTGGCGCGTTTCAAAAGAGACCCTCTTTTTAATTCGACTCGCTCGGATCCGGTTGACGGAGAGTGCGCTTCTGTGTTTCGCGCCGCGAACGCCGGAGACGCGTGCACCCGATAATGTTTCGCCGCGGACAGAGGGATGCTCCGCGCGGAAAATTTGCTTTCTCGCCACGGTGAAAAACGGTAGACAGCGATCGTCGTCTGCGCGCCGGTTGATTTTTCAAACCCCGGAGAGAAGTCGAGGAATAAATCGAGCGAAGGATTTCGTTCCCTTCGAATTGAACGAATCACGCGAGAATCCTGTAAACGTGATTTTTATTCGTATCGGAAAATGATAATGCAGAGTCGAAGGTAGAGAGAGCTTGAAGAAATTCAACGTATCGAATATGTAGCTTCTCTCTTATCCAAGTATTCGGAGCATCCGTCGATAAGAGCCTTCTTAACCAACATACCTCCGTATGCACAAAAGAATTCGCTTCGTTTCTCTGTTCCATCGCGTATAGTTGCGTTCGTTCGGGGAAAATCTCCTCCCCCTTATTCGCATGAATATTTACAACGATCGACGATACACTCGGAGTATCGGACAGGCTTTCATCGCGACGTGGAGACGAGCGTCGGGATTGATTTGAAACGTTGTTTAGCGAGTCGCTTGACGTATCCTCGTAGATATCCAAGATTCAGTAGTACGGAGAAGTGGTCGCGGTGGAACGAGAGCTTTCGAAAGAATATTCGAAGGGGAAACCGAGGGAGATGAATTATGCGACGGCCGCTGGCAGAAAGAGGCAGAAATTTCCTGCTTAATAACGCGTTAAAACCGGAAGGAAGCATTCGGGAAACTCTGCGCCAATTTTCAACCGGAGGGACGTGGTGTCCTCCCGAGCCAAAAAGGAGGTTACCGCGTCTGTGAATGGTGAATTAAGCTACCCTCCGATATTCTTTTTCTCTCTCGGTGAAACAGCAAAAGCATGAAAATCCAAGGGGTCTCTAAGCGAAACTTCTTCTTCCGAAGAGACGTCTGAAGAAAGTGTCACGGTAACTCAGTGTTTCGTAAACATTAACGACAAATCCACTCTTAACCAGCATCACAAAAGGGCGCAAGATGCGAGCGGAGTAAGGGAGAGAAACCGAGACAGATCGAGACTCCACTCCGGTCCTCTAGCCGTAATCGAGTCTCCTCGTTACCATTTCTCCGGCTTTCTCCTACTCGAACAGCCTCTTCTCTTCCGTCCTTCTCTCCAACTACGCTGCCTCCGAGCAGATTTCTCTATTCTCCACCTTTCTCTTCGTATCGACGTAAATCGATTAGCCGGTGATTTGGTTTGATTTCGGTTTAACGAGGTCTCGACGTACCGCGACGTATATCCTTTAAAGTTTAAACGAACCACGACGCGGCGAGGAGGAAGTGGGTGTACTTGTTTTTCTCGCTTCTGTATTTTCGACGTTGATTTTCGGAACGATGACGAAGAGCACGGATTATCGATTCGCGCGGAAAGTATTTGAACCCGGGCATATTTGGACGGGCAATCGAGTGTCGAAAACGCGTCGCTTCCAGGCGAATCGTTATGGCATCGTTAAATCGTTAACCGGTCGCGTTACGTGCAATTAAGCACGGTCCGGTTTACGGGATGAATTATGCCGGCTTTGCACCGGGACGAGCCTGTAACAAATCCGTTTTTAAAGGCGGAATTTGATAAATGCCACGGCAAATTTCGCAGACGCGCCGCGCGAAATCCTATTAATCACCGGTCACACCGAAAATCGTTCGGTCACGCTTGGTTATTTGGCCATCCTCTGTTTATGCGAGTTCGATTAAGAAAATTTCCGAACGCGATTCCGCCGGATTACCGGGGAAAAAATAATCCTCCTACCGTGGACGAGTTACGTAGAATCGGTCCGGCATTCAACGTGTTAAGTAACACGATAACGAAAACGTTGAAGTCGATTTTCTTGAAACGGCACTTTTTCCCTCGAACGAATTAGAACATAAATTTGTCAGATCCTGTAGAAAGAATAATCGGAGAAATAATTTAAATCACGCTGCTCCAACTAAATCCACGCAGTGCATGGACAAGGATAATTCACAGAGTCGCAGCCAGGCCCATCAAAATTCGCCAATCGATATAATAAATCACCACTGCCTAATTACTCGTGGCCGATGCCATTTATCACACGGTGACTGGGGTGTGTCTTCTGAAACAACATTGAACTCCCCGCGTCCATCCCGTAACAATACAAATTATCCTCTGTACACCAATGCGGAGGAAGCGCACACCTCCGTTGGGGAAAAAAAAGAGAAGAGAAGAAAAGAAGAAATATAGAGAAACGAAGAGTAGAAGAGAGGAGGCCCAGTTTTAGCTCGTTGAAAATGCCGCACGTATCGCGCTGGACACTCGGAGATGGAGCTTTAAGCTCTCGTCACGCGTTCTCCAGCAGGCTCCCGGCCAAGCCCTATTTCGTTGGTAAATCACGTAACGGGGCGAATTCTTGCCAGCAGTTTACGATACCGATGGAGGTTACGCTCGCGAGAGCGGTGATTATCGGTGATTAAAAGCGCGGATATCAAGGTAGAATTCGTTTCTTTTGTCCAAGGAGGGACTAATGTGGGATTTTGTTCGGATTTGCGATATAAAGTAATAATAATTTATTAGCAAGAGTAAATGTTTACGTTAACTATTAACCAGGCTGTTTCCACACAGAGTTTTCCTCGCACGATTTTTCCTTTCACGCTTTCAACTCGAAGTCTCCCCTCTTCCAAATCTTAGCCGACACCGATTGAAAATAGCGATGTTCATATGGACTTGTGATTGAAAA
>NW_017100262.1:631061-633213 GCF_001263275.1 Habropoda laboriosa
TGTGATTGAAAATAATAATAATTTATTAACAAAAATAAATAAAAGAAAATTAAATATTTACGTCAGGGATAAACACGCAGTTTCCGCGCAATCTTTCTTTCCACGCTGTCAACTCACAGTCCCTCCTCTCTTAGCCCATGCTCTGACACTCATTCCACATTTTTGCTTTTTTAAACATGCACACTCTGCATTCTCTCCCGAAAATTCACGCTCCCACCACGCACACGCACGTGCGTTTTAAAGCAAAGGTTAAAACTGACTTAAAACCGCGAAAGGGTCTGTTCTCTACCCGAGCTCTCGCGAGCTTTCGTTGGTTCGAGCGAAGACGGAACGCCCGCGATCCTACGCTAATTTATATTTCTCTTAGCGGCGGCGGTTCCGAAAAAGCGACTTGACGAAGCGTCGCGACGCCAATAAAGCAGCCATTGCAGCAAACGAGCGACATTATCCAGCAGACTGCTATCGATTCTGGCCTCCTTGAAATACCGGGAGGAGAAACGCCGGAGTGCTTCTTGTTTGCGTGAGATCTTAAGATTCGAGGAGCAGCGGAGACGGTTGTTATCTTGAGTCTGATGAGCACGAAAGATCTTCTATCTTGAATTCATTCTCTTCTACCTACCTGCCTACCCTCCCCTGAACAAAACGCAACGCGCGGCTCTTCCTTCGAAATTCTCGCTTAACGAACTTCAGATTACGAGGCTCGCCGAGTAGATTTGCCAATTTCCGAATCTCCACGCACAGGTGAACGGCAAGAAAGGGGAAACGATGTCTATAGGGATGCAAATATTATTCGTTCGCGAGTAAAAATCCATTATTGATTTATTCCGGCCCGGTGTTTGACCGGTTTAATGGGATTATCGATGGCGCAGGCGATTTTCCCGCCGAACAGACGCGACTCGGATTCCATATCTCCACCGATCTTTCCTCCGTCGTTCCCTGTTCCCCGATCGAAACGGCGAAACTGAATCTTGAGAAGGGTGGAATACTTGCGTCAATATTATCTCGTCTCTCCTCGGTAAAGGGATTGTTTTCGTAATCAGAGACTAAGAAAGTAGAGAAAGATTTCTTACCGCGAAGAATCTTCTTACGACGACCTTGAACCTTCTTTTATATCCGATCAGGCTGTACTTTCGACGTTGGAGAGAAGGAAGGAATAATCCTTTCTCGGGGTTAATTCAACCGTGTAACCGTGGTTTTAAAGGATCGTTTGATTTCTTTCTCCCTAAATGGAGATGATTCGATCTTGTACAGTTGGTCGTACAGATTTGTAGAGAAGGTGGATTACGGTGTGGACAAGAGCCCATCGAACAGAGAGAGAGAGAGAGTGGCGGAATCGATTTGGAAGCGAACGCGGAAATGGATATAGCCGCGGGTCTGGCCTCGGAATGCAAAATTTCTATGGTCGAAGGAATTCTCTAGCGTTCCCTCCCTTGCTCCCTTGGTTCTCCATCCCCCGGTTTCGACCTGCGCCACCGTTTATTCGATAGAACCCGATGGAACGGAACTCCGTGGGCCGCGCAGCCGTCGAGGAATGCCTGGTTCGCCGATTCCTGGAACTTCCTCGGAACTAACGTTTCCAGCCTATGCCCGGAACAGGAATGCGGATGGACGAATGGTTACGAAACCGGGAAGGGAGAACAGGAATAAACCAGACGTGGGGAGAGATGTGGAGGAATGGGGTGGATCTTCGAATATGAATGGACCATTAGGGTGTGTAATTCGCAGCGAAGGTTAGACGGATGTTAAATCGACGAAAGGTCGTTTGTTGGTCGATCGAAGGTGAGTTCAAGGTCACTGGAGTGGCAGTAGAAAATTGCTTGGGATTCTGTGGTGGAAACTGACTTTCGGAAAAATCGAAGAAATCTTTTTTCACGATTTTTCAGGGTTTCTTGGATATTTAGAAAAATTTTTGAAGAAGCAGGAATTCATAGGAGTAATCTTTTTCGACGATCTATTTTTTAGGGTTTCTTGGATATTTAAAAAAATTTTCAA
Organism: Habropoda laboriosa; assembly: GCF_001263275.1. NCBI lineage: Eukaryota > Metazoa > Arthropoda > Insecta > Hymenoptera > Apidae > Habropoda > Habropoda laboriosa. Next base: position 633,054 of record NW_017100262.1, read on the forward strand.
GAAACAGAAATTTGTGGAAGTGATCTTTTAGGGTTTCTTGGATATTTAGAAAAATTTTTGTGGAAGCAGGAATTCATAGAAGTGATCTTTTTCGACGATCTCTCTTTCAGGGTTTCTTGGATATTTAAAAAAATTTTCGAAGAAGCAGAAATTTATGGAA
>NW_017100262.1:633488-638747 GCF_001263275.1 Habropoda laboriosa
GAATTTAAAGAAGTGATCTTTTTCGACGATCTATTTTTTAGGGTTTCTTGGATATTTAAAAAAATATTTCAAGAAACAGAAATTTATGGAAGTGATCTTTTAGGGTTTCTTGGATATTTAGAAAAAATTTAGAAGAAACAGGAATTTATTAGTTTGTTCCTCGTGAAATTTCTTTGTTTTTTTTAGGTCAAAATAAGAATTATCTTCATGCATCATTGGTATTAATGGCTGCATATATTAGTATACAAAAAAAAAGGGAAAAATTGCAACGTCTCAAAGTGTTTATCATTGGACAAGGCAGATTAATCTCCTCGCATCTGTATATAGGTATATAGGAAAGGAAAAGGCAGAAAGTGGTCCATTGGACGACCGTATGGTCCACTTGCAGCAGCATAAGCGATCGTTGCAGTATGACTGGTGCAGCGGTAAGGGAAGCGGGAGCAACGCAGCAAAAGACGCGCGGCGCACGGCCATTAATTGGATTTCCGGTATGCCGGCTTCGACGTCCTTCCCGATTCCTACGCTCGCTCCGTTCTCCGCCTTGTTTCACCCTTCCTACGGTCGCCAACAAGCACGCCTGGCCACTCAATTAAACTGACGTTACAAAACCGGCTATCGATTCCACCTCCAGCTTGAGGAACGCAACTCTCTCTCTCTCTCTCTCCCTCTTCCCCTTTCGATCAAGGACTTAGATCCGTCGAACTTGTCGTTCGGGCTGCGCGATTCGTTCTGCTACACCCTCAAATATTTTCCTTCTTAGTCCTTAGTTTTATCTGTATTTATAACCACTTTTACCACGGACTCTTCACCTTCCAACTCTCCTGCATAGTCACAACCCAAAGTCCATCTTCCTAGAACTCTTAAATAGCCCTGTTTTCCCCATTTCCGCGTTCATTCTCTATTTTACCACGCGCACGTCATGTAACGTCAGAATCTCTACGCAACGACGATCCTGAAGTGTTTTAATTTCAGTTCCGAGGAATTGGAGCAAACCGGGCATCACAGTTCGAACTTGCCGAACCTCTTTGCGTCGCGAGTTGGGGAATAACCGTTGCGTGGGAGTGAATACGAAGGAAGTAAGGTAGAAGTGAGCGGTGTGGTCTGTTTAAGTACGAACGAGTGAAGGATGAATGAACGTAGATGTGCGTAGAATAGCCCCGTACGCAAATAGGTAGGGATAAATGGACCTGAATATGAATGAGGCACTGCATGAATGGACGTAAATGTGAGTAGGATATCCATACGTAAATACAGCTATGAAGGGTTACGAGTGGACTTTACACACACTGAATACGTGTATCTACGCTGCTGTTCGTAAGTATTAGGACTATCGAGGATCTTTAATTTGCGAATAAAGATTGACTCAATCGACTGCAGAGAAAGAAACGTTTATTGATATAAATGTAATACAAAACAACGGAGGCGAAAACCCGAGTGAAAAACAGGTACTCAGTTCGGGGTTGTCGCACGACTACTTAAAATGCGGAGAAACATTTGTTATATACTTGGATCGGAACCACGGTCAGCGGACCCATGGCTTTTATGGCTCGGCCTGGGCCTACGTTAACCCTTTCGCGACGGCGGAACCAGCCATCGGTACGCCACTAACGAACGGGTCGTCGTTCCATTAGTGCACACCATACACATTAAGAGTGTCTCGCGTTTTTTCAAATCTTAGAGGATTTCGTTGGAACAGCAGAGGACTTAAGGGTGTATTTTAAAATAAATCTTCACTTTGAGTTGTCGAGGCGCGAGTCAATGCGACGCGCTTAGTGGATGCCGGATATAACCGGCGCTAGCCAGTGTGAAGCATTTAGTGGATGCCGGATATAACCGGCGCTAGTCGCGAAAGGGTTAAGGAGAGAAAAATTCCAAATATAACCTATTCTCAATAAGGACACTTATTGTACAAATGCAAAGGGTCGTTACAAAATTATCGAGATCCTGCAAAAATGTAGCAATCTTACAGTTCTACCTAAATGAGCACGAGGTACTCCGTTAAAAATCAGAATGAATTACAAAGGAAAGTAAGGCCGACCAGTCCGTCCCAACGAATCTAAACTCTCCTTTCCAATTCCCGGCCGCAATCTCACAATTCTGGCATCCCCATCAGACCACGATTCCCAGAGGATCGTCCATCACCATCCCTCTCGGCCTTCTCAAAAGATCACGGACAATTCTTGCAGCTGACCACCGAAATACCGTACCGCGTCCCTCGAAAAGAATACAACGGCGAATTCCTGGAAATGTAATTTCAAGGATCTCGAAGGCCGCGCTTCTTGCCCGTTATCTTTCGCCATGGAGGTAATAAAACGCGACGTGGCCGAATCAATCGCATTCCTCTTCCCGATCAGCGGAGCGGAGTATCGCGCCCAGTCGGAATTTCTTCTCTCCCTTTCTTTCCCTCCCTTTCCGCCCTCTCTAGCCACGCGATCCTCGAAGACAGCGTTCGCCAGTAAATCAGCCGTTCGCGGCGCGGAATCGGCGACCGTAAGTCGCCAGCTGTTTTCTCTCCCGCATTCTCCCTCTCTCTCTCTTTCGATCCGTGGAAACCAAAATTCCACGGCGAAAGTCGTTTTACGACTACCCACTTTCCACTCCCCCACCCTTCAGTAGCTCGGTTCTCGATGAAAGTTTCGGGACGTGGAAGCTCGAGACCTCCGCGGGCAACAAAGGGATAGCCACGTCCACCACGGGCAAATGGCTCGTGCGCCTTTCTCTCGCGAGAATCGCGGAGTTACGACACGCGCCGCCACCATATATCGCACCCCCGATGATAAAAGCTTCGACAGTCCTGCGGGAACTTTCCGTTCGGACTCGTGCGGAAGGTTGTTTCTTTTCCTTTTTTTTTTCCAGGGGGTCATTGTAAAGCTTTCGAAGAGAGGACGCGTGAAAAGTGAATTCTTCGGCTGATAGAGGTGAAAGAGGGAGGTTTGGGAAAGGTGTTGACCGTAGACATGAACGTGGAACAGGATTTTTCGTGGGGTTTCTTGGTGAAGTTGCTGGAACTGATATAGCGAGGTCGTAAATTAAAGGATCAAGCCGTGGTACAGTTCGATGTAGACTCAGTTAGGACTGCATACGACATTCTGTTTTAACACGTTCCGTGCCGGGTCGATTTTTCGTTACTTTTCGTTCACTCCACGCTGTCGAGACTAACAGTTTTACTTTTGACCCAAAAATCATGGTTATCAAGGAAAAGGTAACGCTTAAGATGAACTATAGAGCAAAGGAAAAATTTTTGTTTTAAGTGGGCCTGAACGCCCCACGCGGCACGGAACGTGTTAAGGTTCGTACAATGAAGGGATGATAATTGACAATTAACGATATTTTGTGTTATTGGACAAATTAAAAAATGTCAACTGGCAGTTTCTTTCTGTTCAATTAGCTAGCCGAATTTTAAAAACGTTGAACCGATACAGAATGTATGATCGCTTCCAACATCAGAAAAGAGTGAAGAAACGGTGATAAAAATTGAAGTAGAACACAGGTAAAACCAAAGACCGTTACAAAAATTTTAAGGCTTAATTCGAATCCCTATCTTCTCACATTTCCCTCAGTTCCCTTCTCAAAACACTCGGAACACGTTTACTTCGACTCAACCAATTTCACAAACTCCCCATATTTCTTCCTCCGACTGTACCATTCCTTCAAAAACATTTCACACCGTTTTCCCGCGTTTCCCTCGTTATTCCATCGATTCCTCCCTGAAAATTACTTCGATACACTGCCAAATACCGAAAAAATCCGTCTCGAACAACCATATTCCCAGTTACCCGCGCTAAATCCAGGAATAAAAGCTTGTTACAAGTCTCGTGCACGAAGCACGGCAAGGGTAGTGACCGAGGGTAGCGAGTAAATCACGCTCGATCGCGTGATGGTCCCGTGGTTCCGCGAAACGTAGGAAAGGGCCGGTCGGTCCTTTTCCGAAAACTCGTTCGCGATTACGTACAGTCACGCGTTCGAGTTTTCCCGCGAAGGATCGTGTCGCGTGACCGGAAACCGGGCGGGAGAGAAACCAGAGCGACACCAGCAACGTCGACAATTAAGGGAAATCAAGTCGACCAAGAAATGAACTTTCTTATCCGTGGGATTGGTTTTCGCTTCGAGTAGGTACACACGAATTCTCTTCTCGATTCAGACCTCCAGGCTGTTCGTTAACTTTTTTAAATTACCCAGAAGTTTGAAGAACTTCGTTATTTTTACACGCGACGTTTCGACAACTTGCCGCCGGGGGAATAATCAAGAAGGATCGCTTTGATGATCTTCTGTGCGTGCATTTCTTTTTTCCCGTCGGTGTATCGAGATTACGAGAGGGCCTAGTTTCGGAACGGTTGAAAAGAGAGTTTTGAACGTTGGCCAACGAGGAACGCGGACAAACGTAATTGTGACGCTGCGGAAAAGTGTCCCTAATTGTCGAATCCGCGCGGCACGCTAATACCCGGAACTTGGTCACACTCCAGGAGAGACACTTGCAGGTAAGTCTCTCCGGCGATGTTGCTGTTCTAATTGCGTACCCAAAACTGGATGCGAACTTTTGCATGTTTCGTTAATTGCACGAGACACGCCCGGTGAACTGAAAATCCATTCCGCCGGGGAACGAGGGAAAAATTCAATTTTATATTTCGAATCAACTCCTCTCTTCGTCTGAGTACGAAGAAGAAGAAAGAAAAAACAGAAGAAAGAAACCGTGAGAATGTTGTTAAGCAAACCACCGTGAAATTGGCAAGATAGAATTCTAAGTCCTGCCACACGGTAATTAAACCTTCCGTCGAACGGTGTTATTAAACCTCCCCGCTGTAAAACCAGAAGAGAGAGAGAGGCCATCTTTTCCGCGAAGCTCGCTCAATTTCGTAATGAGCGAATACAAAGCGGCGCCCCTTCAGTTGGTTGGCTTCATTGGGGATCTCCGGAGCCGCGAAACTCACGGCTGGAGGAAGAAGAAGTTCGGGGCCAGGCAAGCCTCGCGCGGACAAGCGAACGAGGACGTTCCGGAAGCTCGACGTAATACCCCTATTAAAATGCAATCCCGCATCTTAGCCTCCCCCTTTCTGGGGGGACGAACGAAGGAAGGAAGACACAGAGATTCCTCCTGGATTCCCACTTTCTCTGTCTTTCTTCTTTGTTTTTCTGTCGGTACGACTGGACGACGGTAGAAGAACGGTCTCGTTCTCTAGGTAAACGCGTTGAAACGTCTTGCAAGATGGTTGGCCTCTCGCGTTACCTCGTGTTTCTCTCGTTTTATTTGTTAAATAACCG
>NW_017100262.1:638881-661275 GCF_001263275.1 Habropoda laboriosa
TCTCTCTCCCTTTTTCTCTCTCATTTCTCTATCTTTCCTCTTCTCTTTCTCTCTCTGTTTTCCCTTTTTTCCTCCTTTCTGTCTCTTTCTCTCTCTCTCTCACATTGCTCGCTCTCTCTTCCTTGGATGTAGCGCAATTTTTTACCGCGCAGAAGAGCACGAAATGTTTCTATTCGAAGTTCGCCACCGGCAGACTCTGCTGCCAGGGCTGGTTCTTTCGGAATTCTAAACGAGAAGCTTCGCGAGCCAACGCCTCCTTCCAAACTATCAGCCGCTTTACGTTTAATTAATTCCCTTAATTAAAGGGGACGCGAGAATAAGTAACGTGGAGGGTTTGATGGATTTTCTTCGGCTGTTCAACGCTAACGAGTCTCGCTACCGATATCAGCCGCTTCTGCTAATTGCTGCAGTGTAGATTAACACGGAGTACTTGAGTACTTCTGTCGAAGCACGAGGATCGTTCAATTAGTACAGACAAAAAGGTCCGATTCGATAAATATCTGAATAAAAAGTACCGCACTTTTAGAATCTTTAAAATGAAAAATTTTAAAATTAGTCTTAACTCGTTGATTAGCCTCCACAATTAAAATAAAAATTTTTCCCCTACCCAACGGTAGAATGACTTCTAATTTCACATAAGTTACGACAATCTTTTATGTTATCGCGTCACAGCGTCGACGAGTATTTCCGCGACGATAGTATGACGCGGACTTCGAACTGAGTTCCTTTTAGTGGATTCCAGTGAAGTCTTTCGAAGTGTGCAATTGGATAGTGGACTGTATGAATTTTTCATTGTATCAAACACAATATTGAACAACGATATAGGTTTATTATAACTAGTTTAACGAGATATGTACAATACTGAGGTCTGTGTCGAATGTATATCGAAAGGTATGATGTGTTACGAAAATAATACTGCTTCTTTGAGTGTCTGTGCGTGTCAATTTATATATTCTGTGTGTGTTCTGATTTGCTGTCTAAATGTGTAGTGGAGGTAGTCGAGATGTGTCCATTGGTGTTCCAATATTCTGGGGGTAGCTGAGGTGTCGAGAAGGTAGGGAGATTGTTGCCAAAAAATGTTTGTTATATTGCAGGGAATCCCTATTGTTTCCTGGTCGGTCGCTAAGTTGGCCGCTTCTGGTAGCCAGATGGGAGGGTTTTGGTAATTGTGCTGTTGGAAATTAAATTTGCAGGCCGTGTCGACTAATCCCTCGCCTTGCCTGCCTTGAAGTGTTTTATGACCGAACATTTTATTTCTCTTTCTCACAGACACTGTGTTTAACCACTTAACGCCCAGGTCCGTAACATTACGTTGACCAACGATAGTGGAAAAAAAGCCACATTCGTAATCCGGTTCCTTTTTAATTTACCACGTATAAAGTCGTAGCGTACGTTCAACTGCGTCAAAACGTTGAACGTGTTGAATGGGGGTAATGTAACCGTCGTTTTTTTTTTTCATGTAACGTCATTGTCTTCGACAAAGCTCTGTACTTGCTAGAACTTTATTTCGGATTCAGATACAACGCTTGTGTCTCGTACTACGACTGTTTCTAGCTCTGCGGTTCACTTGCTTCTGAATCTCTCGCACGTGGCGCACACCTCACACTTTCTATCAGTCATACCACGTTCACTCAGTAATCATCCTACATTCTCTCATCAGTCATACCACACTCACTCGCCGTGTTTATTGCCGCTACAGCTTCTGATAAATTAAAAGAAAAAGTTGTGTTTCTTTTTTATCCGTTTTATGCTTTTCTGTTGGGATCTCAGGTGGCTTATTTTGTATTCAACACTCGAAAATATGGCAACTTATCTCTAGAAAAATTCTTCATAAAGCAACGAACAACTTGCACGGCCGTGCAATTCGATAAACGTGGCAGTCTCTAAGCCACAGATCGACTAATACGTCCCAGTCGATTTTATTATCGGGACACGTACGGTGAGGAGCGTTCCAGTTGGCGAATTAACGCGAAGTAATCTCAAACGAGCCATTCACGCCGCCTTCGGGCCCGGGGAAATCGTATCCACCTGTGGTCTCTGCTTGCAGATACACACCGTGAACGAAGCTATTCCCGTCGCGACCGTAACGGAATGCATATTAGCAGTCGAGGCTGATCGACGCTACGAAACGAACCTTTCTCAAAGAACAGATGTCTCCTTTCAATCTCGCTATCGACCAATTAGAAACGAAAGAAGAGCTTATATTCTACGTGAAAACCACGCTGGAATTCCACTGAAGAATCTCGACAACGTAGAAATGGCTAAAATGGTAACTTTATCGCAGGTAGAATATTCAAGGCCTCGAATGGACTTGAATACCTTGTAATTTCTAACTCGCCAAGTTTCGAATCAACGTGTACGTTTCTGTGTGTGTGAATCGGTCGTTCCTTGAATCGGAATAAATTTCTGGTACACGATGTTGCGATAGAAATTTATCGGAAATAAAAGGAGTCATCGAAACGCTTTTCTCTCGAAGAATTGATCGGATCATATATAAGCCACGATTTATTCCATCCTACTTTGATCGTAAAGTCGAATGCATTAGGAAGCGATTTGTTAAATTCTCTCTCTCTCTCTCTCTCTCTGTGTGTTGATCGACGATCGTTAGAAAAGTGTAGGACAGAGTAAAAGAGCAGGGGAAGTGAAACTGAAACGGGTGAATTTAATTCAGTTTACTTTATTAAAGCTTTATCCAAAGGCTGTGAAAGCTGGAACGCCTGTCTTTTCTGCCAATCTACCGATTGATTTACCGCCGCTTTTCTCTATCGTATCAAAGATTTCCGATAACTCGTCCCGATTCGTTTGAAATCAAGCCTCTGCCTCTGTGATCGAATCGTTGAAAATGTCCCTCGTTACACAAAAGAGAAGCCTCTCTACCAATACCTCGGAGGAAGCTTTTCCAAAACCCTCCTTGCCCCTTTTAATCCCCATTTGTCACACGATTACAATTCTCTAATGACAATTTACCTCGACAAATTACACGCCGATTCTTCCCTAGCAATCCCCGTGAAATCGATCCTCCCATTGTTTCCCCGAACGGGCTCCAATAAAATCGAGCAACGCGGAGGGAGAAGAAAGCAGTCGGAGAAGAAGAAGTGGGAATCGATCGTCTGTCGCGATAGGGATCGGCAGGGGTAACGATTTCGTTAGCGGCGCCGGCAAATCGATCTGTCGTTGGGCCAATTAAAGTTTCCTCCGGGAGGACAATGCGAGAATCGGGGCGAAAAAGTGGCCTGACCGGTGGCAGAAAAACGTGGGGAAGGGAGAAAGGAGTAGAAAATTAAGTGGTGGCTGCGGAATGGGAGGACGAAACGAGCCGCGTCGCGGTGGCGATCGTCGAATTCCAACGTAATGCTTTCCCACCCAGGTGAAGTCGCGTTCCTTTGTCGCGTGCAGACACGAGGCGAGGGAAGCGTATAGACCGGTTGGAAATTTCGTTTTATCACTACATTTCGTAACATTCGATAATTTTACGAGAAGAGATCTGTCTCTCCGGTTGGATAAGTGGTTTATTCCCAGTCTGGTCATCGGGAATATTATTTCAACCCAATTCAACGGAGGCAACTTGATGGAAAACGTCGAGTGGCTTAATTGGAGACAGTTGCGCGATGAACGAGCAAACGCTGAGATTATCGAGACTCTATTTAGCTCGGATTATGCGGCCAGTGAATGGGGAAACGGTTAATGAAAAGTAATGAAGAGGCCTGTGAAGTGGTTCGAGATTCCCGCTTGGAAAGCGCTCGGATGGAAAGTTATTACTGTTGATAAATATATATTTCGAATGTTGTCGGGAAATGTGCTTTTAGAAATTCCAAGAGCCGATCTCGGATTGAAAATCTCTTCTATTTTGTCAAGGAGCATCCGATGGTACTCTGTACTCTTGCATAATTTCAAGTAACGGGATTTCCCAGGCTTTCTATATCCACTCTCTAAATATCTAGACTGTGGTTACCCATATTTTACACTCCTAAGCACCTGCAGAGGCTCAAACTCTCTGTGGACTTGACAAAAATCCTGAAATTCCTAGGATCATCTGCACCACAAAAATCCTTCGCACTCTTCAGCAGAGGGCGGCAACCTTTCGATTAAAAAGGGCACTTCGAATGGCTGGCTTGTGACAAAGGACACTCTACTTTAATTTTGCTGGAGGGGAAGTTGTAAGATTGGAATACAAAATTCTACTAATTTATCTTACGCACGATCATCATGTCCAATTTTAGTAGTTTTCTGATAAGAAAAGTCTAAACTTGAGGCAAACAGGAAATTTGCGAAATAACAACGATCTGGCCGGATATTTCAATCTTTTGCCTGGAAGATGAAATACTTTAAGTGAGAATTATGGAAAAGGGTACGCGGTTACTGTCATAAGGGTTAAAAATGCTTGGCGGGCACTTGGGTGCCCCTGCTCCAGAGCCTGGGGCTAAAATAAAGAATGGAATTATAACGGACACCGTTTAGCCGTAGAGAAGGCGTAATGTTAGGGCAGGTATGGACGCACTTGCTGGCCGAGGAGGCGCAGATGCGAGAGTAGCGATTAGAGGCTAAGAGCCGTGCGAACTGGAGATACGATAGAGGAGCCGCGTGTTGTAATAACATGCCGTGCGCGTCTAACGGGCCCTCACGCGTGTACACGCGGCGTGCATGGAGGCCAAGCAGCCAGCGTGCCAGTCTCGCTATCGGCCTTTCACCTCGAACCCCCCTTGTTCACCGTCCGCGTACTCCATTACGCCGCTGATTATTCGGCATTGTCCACCTGTAAACGGCGTATATCGACGCGTCCGTTGCCGATCCGGCCCCGCGAGTAGCTTCTCCTGTTAGAGGGAGGACTTATGGTCGCGTACGACACACACGTTCCCTTCTCTCTCTCTCTCGCTCCTTCCGTGTCCTGTCATTTATCTAAGGACCTTGCCTCGTCGACGATCCTCTAGGGAGAACGTGCCTACACGCCGATACACCGTTCACGGGGGAACAGGTTAGCTTGGACCTTGTCGAGGATGCGCCAGTGGTTTGTGCATAGCGTGGATGTGTACGCGCCGTGTACTCTCTGCGTCGAGATAACGCGAGGAATTCTTGCTCGAATGGCTCGAGATGCGAGTATAGAGGTTGGTTGCACGAGTGATTAGCTGAGGAATGCTTCCTTGTACGGTGGTTTTTTGGGCTGGAGGAATTGTTCCAAGTTCTTTGGAGAAAGAAGGTTTCGGTGTTGGGATTGGAGCTTGAGATCTTCAGGTCCGTAGAGTCACAGCTCCTTTGAGTATAGCTAACGCTGTCTTCCAGCTTTCTTCTGTTTTCGTAGAAAAGGGAATTTTTCTTCCGCAGGAGAGCAGAATTCTTCTGTCTTCTAAAAAAGGAAGGTTTCAGCATTAGAATTAGAGCTCGCGATCTTCAGGTCCTCTTCGACCATCGGGCACGAGTTTCCCATTGCTCTCACGCCAACACTCGACAATCTCCACGTATTACAAGGACCTCCGACTCGAAGTATCCAAGCGGCGAACGCCATCCAGGATTACCGAAGAATTCCGCGGGAATCCCGATCTCGAAGCATCGTCTTTGATCCTCTTAGGTCCTCATAGGTAACCACAGATTGTAGAGGTTAGCTTGCCTCGGTGTGTCCCTCCTGGCGGATTTCGAGGACCTGATCCTGCCAATCCCACATCCGCGCCCCTTCTGTTTACCCGTAGTATCGCTAATGAGTCGGCCGAGGCCGATGAACCGCGAGCAAGGCCGAGAGGATATGTAGGACGGGGCCGAAATCCTGGCCATCAAAGCTAATATAATTATTGCGCGTAGGCCAGCCCGAGCAAACGGCTCAGGGATACAATCAGGACAATCAGCATGATTGGCGGTCTCAAGTGTACACAGGAGGAGCTCGACCGGGGCGAAAGCTTTTGGCCACGAACCACGTCACGTCGCGGTCGTTGTCGTCTTCCTAGGCTCATACGCGTTCCCGTCGCTCTTCTCCACTTTTCTTCCTGCAACTCTACGATTGCTCGGTGACGAGCGTAGGGAAAAGATAAACAGCGAAGGACCTGCTCTAACGACTATTTCCAAGGGGAATCTCTTCGACTGCACGGAGTCTGAAGATAAGAACGCTGTTCCACGGGATAGACTGTGTATGATAAAGCAGAGATGAGAACGATAGGCTTAAACAGTCGGTCAATACGACCGGTCAACACCGACGAGAAGCCGCAGAGCTAACAAATCGAGAGTGAAGCGATCTTGAATCGACTCGACTCGAGTATAGAGGAGAGAACAGAGTCTCTCCTTCTAGTGTCTACGCAGAGAAACCCTATCTCTCCCGTTGGTCGGGCCAGTTCGTGTTCATCGCAAAGGGATTCTGGAGATTCCCTGCGAGCAAATCCGTGGCTTGTTTACGCGGCATATTTGCGCTGATCGATCCATCCGTCGTGCGCCTAATCGAAGGGACGCTTAATGGGATTTGCCATACAAGGGAATAATTTCCTTAGCATGGGAAACCAACGTTCCGCGATCGATGCCATTTGCCACCTGCGTTTGATTAACACCGGCCGCGTAACACGGCCGAGTTCGTCCGCTAAATTGCTGAATTACGCCCGAGCGCCGCGTTATCCTCCCCTCTCTCTCTGTGCAACTCTGGAGGGTCCAAGATGAACGGCCTTCGACGGGAGCCACGTGTTTTCGCTGGTCGTTTGTCAGCCCTTTGGGTAGCGTAATTGGAAGGACTTGTAACTTTTCACCTAACGAAATAGCGATTTTTCAATTTCGTTCGAATTTTTCCCGCGAATTTGCCAAACTCTGGACGAGCAGAGCTTCAGCTTTCAACCTCGATTTTTCGAAGGATGAAAGGTACGTTCGTTGGTACGTCCAGAGCTTGTACAGTTGGAAATGGTTTAAATTTTAAGCTCTCTGCGAAAGTTTGTGTTTGCCCAATTAACACTTGGATGTGTCTTTTGTGATTTTGCGAAAACGCCGGGTGTTTGTAGTGTGACGACAAAGTTCGTGGGCTGCGATAGACGGAAAACGATGGGACGTGGTGCAGTTGAAGTCTAGAGAGGGAGGAAATACAGTAGCACGGTCCTGTGGCGCACTGAAAAATGCAACTTATTGTTCGCGACAATCGGTGTACATTTAAACGCGTGTATTCGGTGTGGAGGAAGTAGGGGACTTGGCGTCGCGACGCCAACCTGACGGAACGTCGGGGAAACAAACAAGGAACGATTGTTCGTCGATGACCGACAGCTGACTGACGATTTTCCCATAGCTGCCTTCTCGAAACGCGTCACTCATAGCTTTCGTCGTTGATGGATCACGGTGGACAGACGTCAGAGTTGAAGACTGACGTTGGTGACACGTAGTTCGCGTTCTTGCTATATTGTTGGAGCTGGCTGTGTCTTTTTGGGTACGGATGAAGCTTGGATTTTTTTTTAATTCTATTCCTTTGAAATTATCTTCAAATTATCTTATTTTCTAAAAATTTGTCTTTAAGGCTAGAGCTGAGGAATCTCAGAGTCTCAGAATCCAGAATTCAAAGATCACTATTTCCAAAAATTTGCGTTTAAGACGATAATTGAGGAATCTTCGAGTCTCAGAATCCAGAATTCAAAGATCACTATTTCCAAAAATTTGTCTTTGAAACGATAACTGAGGAATCTCCGAGTCTCAGAATCCAGAATTCAAAGGTCACTATTTCCAAAAATTTGCGTTTAAGGCGAGAGCTGAGAAATCTCCGAGTCTCAGAATCCAGAATTCAAAGATCACTATTTCCAAAAATTTGTCTTTGAAACGATAACTGAGGAATCTCCGAGTCTCAGAATCCAGAATTCAAAGGTCACTATTTCCAAAAATTTGCGTTTAAGGCGAGAGCTGAGAAATCTCCGAGTCTCAGAATCCAGAATTCAAAGATCACTATTCTCAAAAATTTGTTTTTAAGGCGAGAGCTGAGGAATCTCTGAGTCTCAGAATCCAGAATTCAAAGATCACTATTTCCAAAAATTTGTCTTTGAAACGATAACTGAGGAATCTTCGAGTCTCAGAATCCAGAGTAAAAAGGTCACTGTTTCCAAAAATTTGCCTTTAAGGCGAGAGCTGAGAAATCTCTGGATCACAGAATCCAGAATTCAAAGGTCACTATTCCCAAAAATATTTGTCTTTGAAACGACAACTGGGGAATCTCTGAACAGAGTCCCGAATAAAAATACCACAATTCTGAAAAATTTCTCTTTAAACCGATACCCGAGGAATCTGGAAATAAAAAAATCCGGAATAAAAAGTGTCAAGAGGAAGGAGAAGCTCGCGCAGCGACAAGTTTGCAGAATCTACAACGTTAAGAGTTAATTCAGAGCGTGGAGGAAACATCGACCAGGAGCTAGTTAAACGCGAATCTTCGCGAGCGTCGAAGCGGATATACGCTCCAGGGCGTCGAGTATCTCGAGTCTCTTCTTCGCGAGAGGATCCTTTATTCCATTTGGTGAATTTAAAGCTGGCCCTTAAATAGACGGAGCGCTGGTGGATTCGTCGCTACTCACCCAACTGGAAGCTTACGATAACCACGTACCGCGTTCAGTGGACGAATTCGAAATTTCGCTTGCGACAAAGTAGCGTTCCCGTTTCTCCCTGTTCCTGGCGCAACACGGTCACGTAGGTGTGCTACGTTTCTCCACGCCTTCCTGGTCAGAGCTGCTAGTTTTTGAGCTCGACAACGAGAAATTGTACGGATTTAGGCAAACAGGTAGACCCCTGCATTTTTCCTCCGGTGTTTCCACTATTCTCTGTGCTTTATGGAGTGCACCAATGCTGCTAGTGTATCTCCCACTAATCCCTTCCACGTCGAAAAAGTAGCACAACGGAGAAAACATTGCAGCGTGTGTGTACATCTAAACTAAACGACGAGTCAAGAGAAAAAGGACGAGGGACCATTTTTGGCCGTTATTTCTCCTTGCAAAATTCACGAAAAATACGAGAAAGTTTCAAGTTGCTGTTAACATTTAACTCTTCGTGAATCGACACAGAGCCTCAGGGTCGCGTAACAAATTAGACGAAAGAGCATCAAAGCCGAATCTCCTCGTAATCACCGGTCCATTGACAGATTTACGAGGAATTCCGCATCTGCCAGGGAAAGTTATCCTGGAGATCGGATAAAACGAAGGAAGGAAGAGAGGTGACACTGCAGCTGGAAAATGGACAAAAACGGGAAGGAAAACGCGTGACGGTGTTTTCCGTGAATAGGCCAGGCGGACGGGTGATATCCGACTTGGGGTCCGCGGCGAATTCGTACGCCTTTCCGCGATTTTACGGTGAGGATCGGTCGCTGCGTGACCGAGGGAGGAGTCGGACACGGGGCGCGAATTTTCAATACGATTAACGCCCTCCCCCCTGTCCCCGCGCCATTCCTTACGCGGAGGACAATGCAGGACCCGTATTATGCACGCTCTTTTCGGCGACGCCGCGTCGCGTTGCGTTTCGATGTCGGAGAACCAGGCCAGCCCTCTCTCTTTCTCTTCTCCAAATCTCCCGCTACGATCTTCGCCAGGATGGATCGACTACCTGCCGTGTGGCTCGAGGTGCCGAACCGGTGAGGGTGTTAAGGTGCGTTCGACAGGATTGTAGCTAGGTCCGACGGTGCCCTTTTCCATCCTGCGATTGTTCAAGTTCGTCTAAGATTTTTTCGTGCAATTACTAATCATCAGAGGCGAGGAAGGATGAAGTTTTTCATTTTGTGTGCAAATTTGATCTTACTGGAACTTCTAGAAAGCAAGGTTCAAGAGATTTCCCGAGTAGAAAGAAAGGAGATGGAGATTGAATATATTTTAGAATGTTTGGAAATGGTTTTTTTTTAAAGAATCAGTTGAAAGTAACAGGTTCTAATACTTGATTCAAAATTGAAGAAAATTCAAGGGTTGAGGATTTCACGGTTAAGTATCGCATAGTGTCCTTATGGAAGAAATATTCCCAAGTTTCAGTAACACTGATGGTATCAGTAATAACTTGAGAAAAATTTTAAAAAAATTGCACACGCCTATTATTATTCAATATTAGACGCATTGTCAAAAAATTGAAAAAATCCTTCAATGCCTGAGGATCATGTTAGAATTAAAAATACGCTACCACTCGTAACTCATATTTATCATATTTAGTTATTCTATTATATCACTATTACATTTATTTATTCAGAAAGACTATAATTCTGAAAAATCGACGGGTCTATTGAATAAAGAACAGAAAGTAACTGTGCAAATACTTATCAGCGGCAGCGTGTATGGCGCAGCTGACGATAAATTGGGACTATAAGCTCCACAAAGTCACAGCCACCGCTACGGCCAGAGATAGACCATGAAAAAAGAAAGGAAATTACCAAATATGAAGACAGATTGCCCGGTGTTCTCGCCGTGCTATACATCCCTGTCGTCGTGGCAAGGTCTTCAGGCGAGAGAGTAGCAAGTCACCGCCTTTAAAGGGCTGAAAGGCGATAGAACGGAAACCTCAATAAAGGGCCGTGAACGCAGACAACCACCGATCGCCGTTGGTGATCTGTTCGCGAAACTGCTACGTGTGTTTTGCCCCGGTAATTGGCGACGATATTCTTTCTCTCCTCCTGCTTTCGTAACACTGTAACAGCATCCAGCCTAACGATTAACAACAATACATCGGAAAAAATGGCGAAGAAGAGCATCGGTCTGTGACGACGATCCCTTTCTCTCATCGGGAGAATCACGGTTTCCACCGGTTCCCTTGGCACGTTGTAAAACCCTCGAGAAGCAGAAAACATTCTAAAATTTTTTAATTAACATCGCCGCTTGGCTGGACCGATCCCCAGGCCTCATTGTTATCCTTACAATGGGTGCATCGGACCTGTATCGCGGCGAGCCGACTTTAAGAACGTGGAGAACTCCCGATGGACGCTTCCTGGTAGTGTTTCAGTGGAATCTGGGATGTCGACTGTACCGCGCCTTTCGAGGTCTCTCGAGCCTGTAAATATTCCAACTTAGAAGTATTTAGAATTTCACCTGAATGTCCTGAGAGGATGTCTTCCTCGGTTAACAAGCGGGCCAAGTTTCCTGGGTCAACAAAGACGAACCAGAACTATCTCAAACACTGTTTCTGTCAATTCTCTGGCATTTCAGGAAGTTGCTTATTATTTAGAATTGAACTGGAGAAGTTTTGCTTCAGTTGGATGTCCTTCTGCATAATTTTCTCAGGTATCAAGTGAACTAAATTTCTCAGATCAACAAAAGCCCACGAATACCATTTCGAACACTGTTCCTATCAATTATCAAGCATTTCAGGAAGGTGCTTATTGTTTAGAATTGAACTAGAGAAGTTTTACTTCACTTTAGTGCCCTTCTGCATAATTTCCTCGGTTACCAAGTGAACCAAATCTCCTAGGTCAACAAAGACCCACGAATACCACCTGAAACACCGTTCCTATCAATTTTCGAGCATTTCAGGAAGTCACATATGAATTTAGAAATTCACTAGTGAAGGTTTACTTCAGTTGAGTGCCTTTCTGCATAATTTCTACAGTTACCAAGTAAACCAAATCTCCCAGATCGACAAAGACCCACGAGTACCATCTGAAACACCGTTCGTATGAATTGAAAGCATGCACCATACATCCCAGGAAGCCGCATACAACAGCCACCGAGCGTGGAACTCGATAAGGAATCAGGAACGAAGCCGAGGAGCAGGAAGAATCCTCGTGACCACACCTCGGGGAACCAGTGAATGCCCGAAGGTTAGGCATCCCGTGGCGTCGTAACGAGGCACAGGGGGCAGTCCCTGAAAATTAGCGTGGTTTTCATGCGATACGCCGGACGTTCCAATTTGTTCACCGTGTGCACAGAGGCCAGCTGGACTTCTCTGCAACGATAACACGGCTCGCGTCTTCTCTTCTTAGCGGTACGCTTCCGCCAGGAGGCTCGCGGGAGGCCATTCTTGGAACCGCGAAGAAGTCACGATGCTATCGGTCCACCTACGTGGCCTCCCTCTTGCACACCTACCCGACACCTGCGAGAATTCGCACGGTAGGTGGCTCCTGTATGTGTAATGGACACCGCGGGACTTGCTGCATATATGTATGTATGCATACATGCATGCTTGATCGCGATGCCGATGGGAATCGGTGTCTTCCGTGGATTCGGACGATACTCCTCGAGTATTGGTCACTCGAAGACGGTGCGTCGAGAATTTGGATGGTGGAGTGAGAAGTATTTTAGTGATTTGGAGAGTGTGGAGGATTGGGAGGTATGGGAATTCGAGTTATGGGAATATTGGGAGGTATGAACATTTGTGAGTGGAGTGAAATATTTTGGTGATGTGGGAGCTTGGAAGGTATGAGATGTAAACGGAGCGAAGATTTTTGGAAATTTGGAAGGTATGGGATGTGGAGGCATGGAAGGTATGGAAATTTGTGAATTCGTGTTGTAAGAGTATTTGAAAATATGGGTACTTGTGAACGGAGTGAAGTATTTTGGGAATTTGATGATGTGGAAGCTCGGAAGGTATGAGAATTTGTGAATGGAGCGAAGATATTTGGAAATTTCGGGGGTATGGGATGTGGAAGCACGGAAAGTATGGAAATTTGTGAATTTCAGTTATAAGAGTATTCGAAAATATGGGAATTTGTGAGTGGAGTGAAATATTTTCGTGATTTGGTGATGTGGGAGCTTGGAAGGTACGAGAAGATGTGCGTGGAGTGAAGTATTTTTGTAATTCGATGATGTGGAGGCTTCAGAGCTATGGATATTTATGAATTCGAGTATTAAAGGGCCAAGAGAATTTGCAAGATCGGTGACTTTTTGTGAGAAGCTATTTCCTTAGAAAATTCGTTATTCTACGATCTACGACCGTTGAATTAAAAAATTTCTAAAAAATCCCTCCACGTAAAGAACCCCAAACCCGAAAAATTTGAAAATTCCTCAATTTTCACGTTGCCTAAACCCTATCACACATTCAGACCATTAAAGAAGCTTCATATTCAGTCACATCGAGCAGCTACTAAACGGAAGTCCACATTTATAAATTATAAACGTTACCGCGGCAAGTTCAGGGTTGGTTGAATGCGCAAACATCGTCGGTTGTTTGCGAAACAGTAACTCAGGTGGCCTGTCGTTTCGGTAGCCGCGAGCCTGCATCGAACATTGTCGAAACTCAGCCTGCGAAGAGGGGGAGAACCTGTTCGAAAACCACTCTAATTTTCTACAATAACCCTTTCCCTCTCTCTGTGCACGGACCCTTTACTCGATGTTCGTTGCATCGAAACTGGCGACCGCAAGATATGGAACATCGCGATGCCCATAATCGAGCGTGGCCGGGCGAAATTGGGAGGTAAACGACGCGCAACAATGCCCAGGATTCGATTGCACCCTCGGCGCTCCTGCTTTCAAATTGAAATCAGTCTCACGAACTCGACGCTTCGCTGCCTCCCCGTCTGGTGCCATTAATTTTTTGCCGGCTGCTTGCAATCGAACCGTTTTGCCATGTGAAACGAACCTCGCACTTCCGTGTTGCGAAAATTCACCGTCTTTCGTATCGCAGAAAAATCAGGAGAGAAAGTTGCAAAATTATCTACGACATACCCGAATTTTTCGACCTTTCCCATCTTCCTGCAGCCTTCACTCCGCCGTCTTTCTTCGAAGATCGTTCCTCGGACACTAGATCGTAGAAAACTGATACGCGAGATCTGAGGAAAAAAAAAACAGACGTAGAACACGGTTAGAGAGTTGAGCTTGTCACGATCAACGATCGTCCAAGTGGAAAAGCCAAGGAACAGACCAGATTTGTATTTGAAACCTGGTCCATGGACCGTGGAGCGGATCTGTGCTCGTTCCGAGCGTGTATTTCGCAAATCCCTGTATTGTGGCCCGGTTAAAAACGGTCCTGGGTTCCCCCTGGTCGATCACGGTGACACAATACGCGGGAATCGGCCGTGGCTGTTTACATAACCCGGCATCTGTCACAACTGTTTATGTCGGAGCTGGATTCTTAGGTAAGACGGACCTAAGCTTCTCGTCCAGGCCTTTTGTAACGCGACAATCGCACAATGTCACCGCGCTCTAGTCACGCTCGAGTGCCGCTGATCGGCAAACACACGTATCCTCGTTTGTTCCACCGCGAGAGAACTTGCCCTCTCCTCGAGAGGATCCAGGAGGTTTCCCGTGGGTATTCGTGACCGTCTGGACTCGTTTCTGTGAACTGGGACACCGTGAGTGTCTGTCGACGCCCATAGGCGGCTCGATCGTTGCGGAGAATGGAGAAGAGTGAATTGTCTTCGAATGTAGACTTTCTGTGGCCTATCGGAAGCACACTATAACCCAAAAATTGTATTCTTTCTTAAGACCAAGGGTTGAAAATTTCTTCCCCAAATTTTGTGTTTTTAAAATTTCTCTGAACTTATCCCAAAAATTCTGTCCTTAAGAATTTTATGAAATCATATGAAGATTGATACCAAGAAATTCGCTGTATCCTATCTGAAATATATTTTAGTCCAAGAATTGTATTCTTTCGTTAAAAGCAAGGGTTGAAAATTTATGTCCTTCAAATTTTGTATTTTTAAAATTTCTATGAACTTGTTACCCAAAAATACTGTCCTTAAGAATCTTGCAAAATCATACGAAGATTGATACCAAGAAATTGATAGTGTCCTGAAGCACATTATAAATTAAAAATTGTATTCTTTGGTAAAGACCAGGAGTTGCAAATTTATGTCCTTCAGATTTGTTGTTTTTAAAATTCCTATGAACTTGTTACCCAAAAATACTGTCCTTAAGAATCTTGCAAAATCACGCGAAGATTGGTATGAATTACAGTCCAAAAATTGTATTCTTCCGTAAAGACCAAGGATTGAAAATTTCCTCCCCAAAAATTCAACGAACTTCCTACCCAAAAACCCTGTCCCTAAGAATCCTGCAAAATCAGAAGAAGATCGCTACCAAGAAATTCACTCCACCGTATCCGGAGCAGATCACAGTCGAACAACTTTATTTCTAATAAATACGACCTCCTCCTCGTCGATTCCTCCTCCAGCCTCCGTAAGAACAAATCAACCTCGAGCTTACCCCGAGCACAAGATCTACCCGAAACTCGCGTCATAGCTCGCTGCATGATGGGTACTTTGCCTAGCAGAAGTACCGCGAGTTACGCGTTTCCGGGAGCCACAACTTTTACCACTCAATTCCGGGAAGAGCTGCTGGCCATCGATGCCACTCCGTTCCACCTCCAACCTCCCACTAACCCGATCAATTTTCATGATCCACCGTGTGTTGCCTCGCCTAGCATAAGTTCACCCTGAAACCTACGTAACTTCCCTGTGTGTAACTCGAAGCAATAGCTGAAACCAGGATGGTGATCATGGCGGCTGCGTTAACCTAGCTAAACTAGCGCCATCTACCGTTACGTGTCCCTTTACTCGCTTCAACTCCCACGGTGGACATAAATCTCAATAGAGGAAAAATAAGACTTATTAAGACGAATATCGCGTGGACTAATAAGAAACAGCAGGCTGCCGCAGGTTTTTTTTCATAATTTATTCAGTGAGGACTTCCGCCGAGGGACCGCCATTTGCAAGGGTAATTTCGAGAGAATAAACGAGGCTGAGATTATTGGATTGTTCGGGTCGACTGGCGAACAGAGTTGCCCAGTCACAGGTTCCACGCGAGGAAATAATATCGTCGATTTGGCTTGATCACTAGGCTACCAATGAGGAGTGGGGGGAGAGAGGTTATTCTGACGATTCGCGTGGATGATGGCTCGATTATCAGTTTCGGCGCAGGGTAAATAGTTGTGCGGTTCGTAGGGGAATCTGTATGGAACCGCTGTTTCGGTTTCAATCAGACCTTCGCTCGTCACCGGAGGAATATAATTGAAACGGTGAAATGTTTCTATTTTATACCGGGTGTTTCCTTCACGCCTGTGAATTTTAACTTCAACGAAATACGATCGAAACTGAAAAATGATGAATTTCACATCTACAGATTTAAAAAAATAATTTCTAACACTTCGTTCAATAGTCGAAGGCGTAGATGATGGCAATTCGCGTGAAAGAAAAGACTTTGTAAACTTGGGAAATCTATTTAATCTCCGTTAACCTCGTTACAGAAATTTTCGCCGGCGAATTGGCGGTGTAATTTTTTAAGAAACACGCTGTACCGCAAATCGAGACTGGTTTCAGGCGAGGAGTTGTTGCGGCAGCCGCGGCTCGTATAAAAAGAGAAAGAAAAGAATAAAAAGGAGCGGCGGTGTTTGGCGGATTAGGTAGAGGCTGCTCGCGTGTAGAACGCGCGCTGCACTTTTATATTTATCACCGACGCAGCACCGGCGGAATATTTTCATCGGGCAAAAAGGAGATTCTTGTAGTCTCGGGGGTCGTGTAAATACTAATATCAAAGAGATAGCGCGGCTTGACGGCCGGCCGTTACAAGCGTGGCGACGTTTTCCCGTCGAATATTATACCGGCTGCCTTATTTTTCCCCTCTCGCCTGGCTGCGCCGGGTTTCCCGGTCGAGAGAGCCTTAGAAATAGTAAATGGAAGAGCGAAGGGAACAAGAAGAAGACATCGTCTCGTGCCTTATGACTACTCAGGGGAGAGAGGCTTGTTTACCTTTCCGGATGAAGTTCACTCATGAAACGCCGCGCGGTCTCTTTCTCTCTCTCGGAGTCCTTCCAACCCGGGAGAAATAGAAGAAACCGGGGATCCTTTAGCTTCGTTACGATGATTGTAAATTGGACAAGGTTTATTAAGCCGTTGGTGTATACATAGAATCTCCTAGAGAATCTCATTCAGTAGCAGAGGTTTAATATAACCAAAAACAAACGCAATATCGTACAAAGCTCTCTACCCGTCTCGACAATTCCCTCGACGTAATATTAAAAAATATCCTCTAATTAAAAACAAAGCATGGTCCGTGTATAATAAGAGTTCATAAAGGCGCAATTGCATCGTGTGTGTGTGTGAGTGTGTTGAGAAAAGAGCGAGGTTGTTGGTACCTTTGGTCCCCGAAAATCGTTTCAAAAGACTTCGTGCTAGACATCCAAGGAACCCCAGACGACTGCCAGAAACAGGATGGAGAGGAAGAAGAGCAACTTCGGTGATATTGAATTACGACATGCACCGAGAGACTCGAAAACATTTTTCCAGCAGTGGTGATTCGCCGCCGTTTGGAACCCAGCTTCCTCCCGTTTCTCCTTCTTCTTGCTTTTTTTCAGCCGGAGAAAGGGTCGAGGACGAGAAATATAATTGAATCTCGCGTCGCGACCACCGGGGTCAAAGGGCGGAGGCTGTAGATGCACCGCCACCCCTGTTGCAGAGATAGATCTCGCTAATTCTGTTGCACTTTCCGGCTCGTGTGTGCTTGCGTACAGGGTGTCTTGAAAGTGGACAGTTTGAGGGAATTTTGAAGAGTGACAATATACTTCCATATGACTTCCATCAATTTTTACACACTGTTCCTTCATTTTTTAAGCACCCTGTGCGTTTAGAGGGTGAGAAACGTGAAGGGTGGCAATTCAATTTTATGAAAAATATTAGACTTTGAAGCATAATTCATTTTTCTTTTGTATGCAAAGGTGCCGATGTCTTTTCAAGATCACTAGTAAGGAAGGAGTAGTCACGTTTTTATCTAAATTTCCAGAGACACGTACACAGAGTGTTCGCTTAGTCCTTTGGGAAAATTCAAGGAGTGATTCTAGAAGACGATAAAAGACGAAACTGAATTATTCTTATTCTCAATTTTGTCACTCCTGGAACCACAGAAATGACACACAAAAGGACTAGTTCCAACTTGAATACGTTCGACAGCACCCAACTCCGTTCACCTCGACGATTATTCCCCGTCAAAACGAAGCACCTTTTACACACATACACACCTAACCTCTTTAATCCCAGAGACACACCTACCGTCAGGTACCTACATAATTTACGGGGATTAAAAAACGCGAAAAAATTAATCAGCCGGCTCCAGCCACCCTCCAGTCTCCACCTGCTAGTCGTACTTCTCAGCTTTCGTTCGTTCCAATGCTCTCTTCCCTCCTTTCCTCTTCTCTTTCTTTCTTCTTTCTTTTTTTTTGCCCCGCGAATTCACTTTCGCCTTCTGTCTGGCCGGAGAGAGGAGTCCCTCGGTCTCTCCCTATTAGCGAGCAGTGGCTCTCGTTATTTATCGAGCTGAGCGTCGGGACGTCTAATTAACGGGCTGCACCGTGGGGAACGGTTCTCTGTCGTGAGATTAGGATTTACAACGGCGCGATCCAGCCTCGAACGGGGACCCGGCGATCGCTCCGCGTCGAGAAGATCGCGTGTCCTCGCGTCGTTTCATCCTCGTCTCCTTCTCTGCGCCTGCTTTGACGGAATGGAAACGGTCCAGAGGCGGGTCACACTCGCTCTTCTAATCGGGAATGGGTGGGATTCGTGCAGTATAAATCTACGTGATTGCTCGAGATTTCCAGGTATAAAGGTCAACCTTTCCGGAACGTTACCTCGATACAGGTGAAACGTGTGTTGGAGAAATTTTGATCGACTGTGTGAACGAGGGAGGGGGGTAAAGTTGGAATGCGAGAATGTTTTTTCTAGGACGAGGTACGAGTGCTCGATCTTCGATGGAGATTCGAGAGACACGGAAAAGGCGTGGAGGAGGATGGTCACGAGTGTAGTTGCTTAGAGTGACCTGGATGATCGGTACGCCCACGAAAATTCGTGTCGTTCGAAGTATTCTACTCGGTGGACTGGAAGATGCACGAGAGAGAAGAATTCGTTCGGATGGATATCTGGTAGTCTGGCGAAGTATAGCGAGGCTACCTGTTCTCAGGGGGCAGTAGTTTCCTGGCGTGACAAAGTTTAGACCGGCGACAAGTGGTTGTCCTCCCGAGAGCATCTCTTCCTGTCGAGGAAAAAGGATCGAAATCTTCAGAGAGACACTCGTTGCAGAAGATTCGGTGACTTTCTCGTCTATCGGAACAACGATTGCTTCTTGTTACGTTTCGTTTGTTTTTCTCGAGGGTGTTTTTTAAGAGACAACATCACAGTTTAATTTCTCGTCTAGAGATTTTTATTTCAAGCTGGCGCGCAGAGGTGAAAGCCGGATTATTAATCGCGCCCCTCGACTTAAAGACGGATAATCCTCAAATAAATTTCCGTTCACCGCGACGCCCTGTTTGCCTCGGCCGAATGGATCTTTCGGTGGAGAATTTGCTCGAGATTACCAGAGGAAAATTCGGCCGCTGTAACCAACGATAGGCGGAATTACCTTTCGAAGGGGTGACTTTTATTCTCTTCTTCGACGTAATCGATTTCTCCTTACTTTCTCGATCTTATCCTAGCTAAACCGTAGATCGTATATGGGATCGTAAACACGTTTCTAATATATTTGAACGGTTTATTATGATCGGTATAGGTTCAAGTGTAGAGGGGCCACCTACACGCAGAGAGAATCGTATCGAAAGCTGATCGAAATAGAGAAGAGAAAAGACTGTGCGATGCGGAGTCTGGTTCAGCGTGAACAGGGAGCAGGGGTAGTAAAAGAGAAGAAAGAGAGAGAGAGTGAGCCATTACTTCTGCTCAGTTACACTCGACGTAATCCCAGTTAAACTGTTTGTCGAATCATATTGAATTACCTAGCTCAGGGCAGCGATCCTTTGTGCCCGAGGCCTGAGGGATCGCCGCCGAGATTAGATTAATTTGGCTGATTTTATTAGGACGTTTCCAGCGGCTTGGTACAGCATGCTAAAGGTAACGGTGGGGTACATCAGATCTCCACCTTTCTCCCTTTACTCAGACGTCCTCAGGTTCGAGCAACAGCACAGATTCTCTTCTTCCTCTTGTCCTGTGTTCACCTTCTCGCTCCTGGCCAGGTGCTCCGGTAGGATTGTCCCTTCTTTATCTTAAGGACACACGGTGACATTCCCTTGGAGGGAAATCTCATTTCGCTCTCCATACAGAGCCACTCTCTTTTCACTTATCCCCGGACCATGGAGTCTCCCCGTCGGTTTAAACCTCGGAGAAATTAGTACCGCTTTACGGTTCCTTGCGCGTTCACCGAGTTGAATCCACCCTTCGTCGTTTCGTCCATCCCGCCATTCAACCACCGACGAAAAAGCCACTCACCGATATTTCTACGTATTAATGGCGGTGTTTAAACGTATTGGTAAGGTTGCAGGTAGAGGGGACAGCCTGAGAGAGCGGAGCTACTCGGGGGACGGGACTCTTTATTCCGCGTTTATCCTGCGACAATGCACAAAGCGTGCCTCTCTTCTCTTTCTCTGTCTCTCCGTGCGTTCTCTTTCTAAGGTTTCTCTCTCTTCGCGCGTTCTCTATCTCAACGCTCTATATTCACGCTCTGTCTCTCTACGCGCTCCGTATCTCCGCGTTTTCTATCTCTGCGCTCTATATTCACGCTCTATATTCACACGCTCTATATTCACGCGCTCCATATTCACGCGCTCTATATTCACACGCTCTCTATCTTCGCGCTCCTATATTCACGCGCTCTCTATCTTCGCGCTCTATATTCACGCGCTCTCTATCTCCGCGCTCTATATTCACATGCTCTCTAACTCACGCGCTCTCTAATTCACGCGCTCTATATTCACGCGCTCTCTTTCTCCGCGCGCTGTCTATCTCCGCGCTCTCTTTCTCCACGCGCTGTCTATCTCCGCGCTCTCCATCCACGCGCTCTCTATTCACGCGCTTTATTTCCACGGGCTTTCGATCCACGCCCTCTCTCTTCGCCGCGTCAGTCGCCACCGTTCGATCTGTGACGAATAATTTTCACGCTAATTTCCCCAGCCGTTTCCGCCGGGCCATGTCAACCAGATGCTCGAACCATCTATCCCCGAGGCAGATTTAAAACCGGAAAACGTTTCGCTCTTTAGTTCGGTTCGCGAGTAACCGCGGGCCATTCAAGAGAGGGAGGACCAGGTCGGTAGGCAGAAACGGTTTATAATTGCACGGTTCGCGAACGCAGTTCTTTCCTCTCCTCCTTTTCACTCACGTGGACTGGCTCGTTCGAGTTATCGCGCGTGTAGCCCCGGGCATTCGTCCCTTTAACGATCATTCACATTCTCTAGCGGCGCACTGGCTGCGCCTGTTCCCATGCCGCGTGTACAGGCGCTCTCTCGCTGTTTAGGAGGATTTATCGAAACGCTGTCGATCCACGGTTATAGCTTGTTCCGCGATGGTAAAAAGGACGAAAGAGAGAAGATTGGTCGAATACGGGATGGAGGGAAACGACGTTTCCGCGGTGAAACTGGATAGAAAGGGGGGGGTGAGGAGAGAAACGAAGGAAAAAGGAACACAGGAGGAACACAATTTAGCGGCGGTTCGTGGCGGTACAAAGAGAAGGAGAACCTCGTGTTGGTCCCCGCCAAATATTTTCATATTCCATTCGCGACTGCTACTTTCCGTTCTCCTTCTCTTTCTTTCCTTTTTCTCGCGGCCGATACCAAAGAGTATTGGGATTTATAAGGAGGAACGAAAACTTCCAGAGAGACGATGGAGGAGAAATAGGGGTGGAGAGAGAAACGAGGCCAGAAGAAAAGGGGCGGGTGGGTGGAAAAGCAATTTAAATTCCGATCGTTCATAAAGCGAAAGATCTCTCTCTCTCTCTCTTTCTCTCTTCTTCACCAACGTCCTTCTTCCTTCGTTCTCCGCGACGTTTCCCCTTCCCCTTGCCTACCTCCCCTTTGGCCGCCTTCCTCATTTCCAAACCACATTCTATCGCGTTTACCGTTCGCGAAAAATGAACGGCCGCAAAGGGAACTCGGATAAAGGCATTAAACGATTGGTTGCTCCGTTTGTCGCTGGCAAAGTCCCTGGTAAGGCTTGTGTCAATATTGTGTGGAATATTAGGGGATTTATGGTGGTTCGGAATTTTTCCGAACAGGTAGGCTTCCTTGGTACGAAGGATTTATGGATGAAACCTGGTGTAATAAATATACAGGGTGTCCCGTAACTCCTCGAACACCCGGAAATGGGGGGTTGCTGGGGTGACTCTGAACAACTTTTTCCTTTTCCAAAATACAGTTTGAAGCTTCGTTTTTGAATTATTAACGAAAAACACTGGCCAATCAGAGCGCGCGTAGAGCCCGCGCCCAGGCACGGGAGCGCTTTCTCTAAGCCTTATAAAAATAGCGGTGCAAAGTCAAATTTTTTTTACAGCGATCGATAACCGAGAAGTGACGCGTACGCATTTGTTCGATCGCGCGCGGGTGAGCCTCTGTTCCCCGTCCCTGAGCGCGAGCTCTGATTGGCCAGTGTTTTTCCTTAATAATTCAAAAATGAATCTTCAAACAACATTTTGGTACAGGAAAAAGTTGTTCAGAGTCACCCCAGCAACCCCCCATTTCCAGGTGTTCGAGGAGTTACGGGACACCCTGTATAGATGACCCACCGGTGGGTCACACCGTCTTCGACGTATTTTCAATGATTCACA
>NW_017100262.1:661639-665415 GCF_001263275.1 Habropoda laboriosa
AAGGAGGCACGTTTATCGGTCGATGGTTGCACCACTGCGGGACGAGACGACTTCGAAAGCCACTTCCATCGCGACTACTTACCGCAGTCCGGAAAGTAGCCAGCAGCTTACGCGGTCCACCCTTGGAAACCGGCTCCCCGTCGCGTGAATACGGAAGCGGGAAAAGCAAAACGTGTGCGAGCTTCACCCGTCGTCTTCGTTTTACTCGAACACACGGAACAGAGTGAAACAGAGCGAGAGGGAAAGTGTGTGTTTGATGGATGGGGCGGGAGGGGGGAATAGCGATTACGGTTATTTCTCGTGGGACATACGCGGCCCCTCGTTTCCTTGCCGCGGAGAGAGAGAAAGAGAGAGACGCTGTTGCTAATGGATCACATCTCTGAATTTCCCTGACATTACGTCCCTCATGTAAGATTTAAAGCAAAGTCCGTTTCCAGCCGTCGAGGCTACGGGATAATCTCTCCACCACCTCGATAACTCTCTCTTTCTCTCGCTTCTCGTCTGTCTCGTGCGCTGTTTTATCAGCCACCCTCTAAACGCCTCGCACGTAACCTGGTCCAAACGTCTTCCTCTTCCTCTCTTACTCTCTCTCTTCTGCGTTCCGCAACAATGATTTTCCTTTGTAATGAAATCGGTAATTTCATCGATTCCGGGTCAATTTTGTTTCCTGACATTTTTCACTCGCACGAGAGTTCTCTCAAGAGTACGAAGCAACTGTCCGCATGATTTTGTATGCATTCGAGAGCAAATCGCAATACGTCAACTCTCAGACAGTTGAGCGATGCGCAACTCTCAGACGCAGCGTTCACACGCGAGAAGTACTCTCGAGAGCAACTCGCGATAGTTCCGCTCTCACTAGCTCTGTGTTTACGTACAGCGACCGTGACTCGCGTTTCTTATGTTCGACGCGAAAAAAATATCACGCGATGTTACAAGGCAAGCCTGAGGTCTCTTCCTAGTACAACTGCGCGTAAACAGCGAGCGGAAATCGGGCAGGACGGTATGTCCTCGGTCAGTGTTTACGAGGCTGTCGAACGAGTGCCTCGACGAACGTTCCTCGTACCTCGCGATTCTAGTATTATAGAAAATTCAGTGCTCCCTCGATTATACGCGGATTTCCAATCAATTTACACATGGTCGAGTGAACTAACTAACAATTTGCCGCTGAATACAAGAAGCAGTGGCATCGAGCTCAAGTACACAACGGACAGCAATTCAAGTACAAAACGAACAGTGTGTGCCTGCGAGCTACGTAGCTACACTTTCGCGGCATGCATATGCGTGAATAATTGGTCTTACGCATTACTAATTAGATTAATCATCGTTATCCTAAGTTTATTTTTCTTGCAATAAGATGTGTCATAGTTGTACTTCTACGTGTACGTATTCATTTGAGAGTGAAGCTATCGCGAGCTGCTATCTAGAATGAAATTTATCAGCGCCCACGATACTGAGAGTGCTGGACACACAATTCGGGTAAAAAGCTCTCAAATGAAGCCACAACAAATCAGTTTCTCACTGTCTTTCCCCCGAGATTTATACACATTCTCTCCTTTTCCGTGGAAACGTTCTTTCCCAACAGGCCTTCGAATTTCCCCTAAAAAATTCCTCAGACCTTCGATTCCCTGCGCATTTCCTATTCTCTACTATTACAATAATACCAAAATTCTACACTACCACCGACACTCTGAAACTCTAACTCAGAACACCCGGTACACAAGAAAGCAGCGGCGTTAAACCAAATCCACCGTCAGATTGCTATTCGCGGGGTCGAATTAAAAGTGAAACTTGCATAGTGAAGCGCAGAGAAGAGGAACGGACTAGGATTGATATTCATAAATTCATAGGACCTCGTGGCAATCGCGATAATCGAATCGTGCGTACCAGAGTCGCGTTAACTTTCCACCGACTCCGCGTCTTAATATTTCAACCGGACAGCGCGCAAAGCGGAGGAAGCCGGTGTTGGAAAGGGACAAAGGAATTAAAGGGACGTATGGAGGGTGAAACGGCGGAGAGATTTCTTCTGGCGACCGGTCTGGCCGGATTTTCGCTTCTCCCCGGCGATCTCCCGAGGGAGACAGCCACCAGGACGAGTTTCTGCCACTTTGCAGCTCAGCGTCTGCTGAATATTTGATCCTGCAGCCTCTCTCTCTCTCTTTCTCGTTCCCCTAGCGACGTTGCACGCGTCGTGCACGCGCGTTTCCGTGATCCGTTGCATCGATAATCAAACGTCCTTCTGTAGGAGACCGAGTATGAAACGTTGGAATCATTTTCAAGCCCTTTTTCCATCTTCTACCCTCCCCCTGTGCTTGCATGCACGATAGGTTTAGAGGGTTGGAAACACGTAGATACGCCATCTCGGACAGGTCAAGTGGCGACAAGCTTGTTGTCGATTGTTCAGAAGTTCGATCCATCTTTGTGTGTCTTCGTCGTTCGATTCCATATTCCTTTGAGTTGTGAAAAGCTTCGTCGAGGACAGTTTCATTTGCCTGGTTGGTCAATTGGAATATTAGACTCGGCTGTCGATGACCTGGATCGCTGCCGATTCTCTCCTCTATACATATTTGACACAGTTTTCGTGGTAGGGAAACGTTGATAGACACCTTAGAAGACTGGGCTCCACTGCTATAGATTCTCTCCTCTTTTCGCATTCTACTTTGTAGTTAGGGCCACCAGGTCTCCGTGACCCGGAGTTAATCAACGCCCCATATATACATATTTATTACGAATGTAAATCGAATGAACTCGTTACAGGCTGGTATCTGTAAAGAGCCAACGATAGCCTGTTCTCCAAACAGCCCTTAAGATACGATCGCTTGTGTAGGAGAGTAAGAAATTCTTTAAGAAAGCACTGGGTCAGGAAAGGGTTAAGTGTGATTCTTCTCCAAACAGCCCTTAAGATACGATCGCTTGTGTACGAGAGTAAGAAATTCTTTAAGAAAGCACTGGGTCAGGAAAGGGTTAAGTGTGATTCTAAGGTGGCCCGCGTCACGAAGAAGCCATACTTTCCAAGTCTGAGTAGGTATAGTTGAGGCCACGATATAGCGAGGTCGTAAATTAAACTCTGAAGAATCGGCACCGATTGATGTTGCGGCACTCAAGGCCGTGTGTTGCAGTCTGTTTGAGGGTTCCAACAATAAACGAATGGTAGCATATGATTTGGTACTTCAAGTAGAAAATGGTATTTCATTTACAAATGGAAAATATGTTAATATTAAAGCTACACAATCCTTTTGCATTTTCTATCTGTATATAACACGAGCAGGTAAATGAAGATGTTAAAGACCTCAATAAGACCTTTACTTGTAACCGTACTTCCAAAAGCGGCTTCCCCCAGAGGGAGAAACCCTAATTTGTCCTAGCTGCATGCAGTTTTCAGTAAATATATTAGAATCAGTTTGACTTTCGCTGGATACAAGAATTCTTTGTACGGTCCTGACCATGGTTTCAAGTACTTATCTGCTCGTATTTCTGATTTTTCGGACCCTTTTACATAGAGAAATCGACTTAAAATTGGAGTGCGTCTTATAGTCCGAAGGTAGCATTAAAATACGAATTTTTATACTGTATCGAAGCTATTAGGGAAGTTCATTACTGGCGCAGTATGTTAATAAAATTAGTACAGCACGCCAGTGATAGTACCGAGACTGGAGATTGAACTGAATTATTTTAACAATAAATGAATTAAGTAAGAATTTGAAAATATCTTTACCTATCTAATAAAATATTCTTTTCTAAAAGTCGTCCCATAAATTTGGGGTGCGTCTTATGGTCCG
>NW_017100262.1:665599-677557 GCF_001263275.1 Habropoda laboriosa
GTCTTATGATCAAGAGTTCTGGCGCAGGTTGATGATTGTTCTCGCTGGTTCGAGGTGTATTAAAACTTCGTTGTTGGGTTAGATGTTTTTTATTTTGATTAGATGTTGTAGATGTTTTGATGAATTCAGGGTTTGATTAGGTGTGTTTTAGAGATGTTTAGCTGAATTTGGATTGTTCGTTTCGTGACGATGTGTCTCGTGCCCTCGTCTTACAGTGATTGACGGTTTTCAGGTGTGTAGGTGTATATATAGACATTAGGTTGGTTCTGACTGGTGGTTGTGTTATGGAGGTGGAAAACGTGGTGTGTTCTACTATTGGTCGACGAAAACTGTGACCTTTTGGGACCTATTGTCCGAGTGTCGCGCTGGTGCGTCCACGGGGGGTATATTGCGGTCTTCCGGTCTGGCGGCCAAATGTGACTAAGTTGTTTATTACTACAATCCGCCGAACCGAGACTTCGTTGCATCCTAATCAGGTCGCAGCAGATATCTACGATCTGGTTGAGGAAGATTCTCCACTTTCTCTTAGACACTTCTCTATCGCAGAAAAACGTTCATAAACCTCCACTGTCCACTTTGATATTCGACTTTATTACTCCTTTCGTAGACAATTACATTCGCCGATATCTGCGATCCTAGTTGAAGAATCTTCCCCAGTTTCTCTCTCCGTCGAAATTCATTTCAATCTAACCATTGTCATACCTCAACCTCTGTCCTCGTTACACATAATTACGTTCAGCAATATCTGTCGCGAGGGCTGAAAAGAGGATCGAGCAATTTCCTCGAGCAAATAGAAGAAGAAGCTAGCTAGCGAGGAGCGCGGCGATGCAATCGGTAGATCGCGCACTCCTTGTTCGTTGGAAGAAATTATTTAAGAAATCTCGTCTGGAAGAGAGCCGGGAGTGGTTCGTTCCGTTGGCGAGCGCGGGAGGATCGAGAGATCAGAATTTATCGGGCAACGGGGCACAGGAAGTCGGGTCGGGCGATCAGGCGGCGTTAGCCTGACGATCGCCGAGCGCCGTTTCAATTTCAGACTCATCTCCGTCTGATCGCCTGACTTGGCGGTTTTCGTCGAGCGGAAATCCCGCTCCACTTTTCCCGCCGCGTGAACTGGGATTAAGAAAATTGCTGCTCCCTCTCGACGGCCGCCGCGCACCACCGGTTCGAATCAGAAGAAGAAGCAGGAGAAGAAGACGAGGAGGAAAAGGGTGGAGAGGGTGGAGAACGAAGGAAGGAAGATTCGCCTATTTGGTTACGTCTCGAGTTCTCGCTGCTCGTTCGACACTCAGCCGCTCTTGTTTTATTCAACGCCGGGCTAACCTTCCCCACCACCACCACCAAACTCGTCCCGGTTCCACGGAGAATTAAGCAGTCTCCGCCGGGTGGAACAGCAGACGTTGCTAATTTCACGGCAAACAAAGAAGCTCGACCTGAATTCGGGCCGATTACAAAAATTAAGGGAGCATTGATCGGTGGATGTTGACTCCCGGAGAAGTTATAAAGATGGGGTTCGTTTCGGGTGGAAGACGGATGGAAGGATGGAGATGGGGAAGGAGGTATTTTTGGATTGTTCTCGTTAGTCGATGTAGGAAATTGGAGGAGTCTGCGAGGTGATTCGTTTAGTTTGCAGCTATTCGGTTGATTCAAACGGGAGGCTGTTTTGTGTTCTGAAATGTGGAAATTAGTAGGAGAGATTAGGGAGAATGTGTGGATTTGGTTTTACGAATGTGTTGCGAATGATGGCGTGAATGTCGTGTGTTTGTTTTGTATATAGGTGGACATTCTGGGAGTCGGTGAGATCTATGGCTGATGCTCGAAACGACTTGAGATTGGCGGAGCGGGCAGTGTGTTAGCTGGAATGAGCAACGTGGTTGATGAGAACAATAAGAGAGTGAGAATAAGTGAGATGTAATAAGAGAGCATTATTCAGCTGATCATTGTTATCTTCGTTGAACAATTGTCCTTATTGAATACATACGTGTTAAAAAGCTCCAACCACGTGTTATTTATCCACAGGATGCAGTTCCTTGGAAATGTTTTAAAAAGTAATATTAACCCTTTGATGACGACAGTCATATATGCGTTCATCAAATATTACGAACGCAACCGATAAACTTGTATTTTTGAGCAATAAAAATAGTTGGAGTGATCGTGAATTCGTGTAGTTTTCATATAATTTAGTTGGAAAAATAGTGGCCTAGTTATGTGTCACCCAAGTAATCAGTACTTCTACATGCATGGCACATAGTCCTCTGTCTGCAAAGGGTTAATGACTCGATTAAGACTGGAAGAACCGGCCGGGTCAAAAATGACCCATTAATAATTTTCCAAAAATGGTGAATGTTCGATACTGGGTATCGTTCGTAACTTTACCTCTCTACTTTCTGCATGGATACTCCCATTTGCATCGATATGAATCTAATTTTTCAATCACCTTTTAAATACTTAAAAGTTCACGTTTGGAAAGTAGCTAATGGGTCATTTTTGACCCAGGTGGGAAAGTCGTTCCAGCATTAAGAACCGTCCATTCCAAAATTACACGCGATTACCTAATTAAGAAAATAGAACCAGCTTGCTTCAACAGTCACAACCAAATAACAGTCAACCATCTTTCTATGAATACAGAAAATTTCAACTGAGTCAAACTCAAACCCAATTAAATTCCTTCAGAATCTAACAACAGCGACTTATTAAATTCAAACAGAACTTCTTAATTAACGACCTAGTAGCCCTTGCAACCTAAAAGCCTCATAAAGAGACAGAATGACATTGCAAGTAGCAAAAGTAGCTGAAATCCCCGGTTCCCGAACGCACAGTAGTCGAAACAAGTAACATTGTTTGCCGCGAATCCATTCAGCAGAGTCCGTCATAGCTGCGTCCCGAAACGACATCAGAGAGAGAAGAAGAGGGTAACCAGAAGGGGAGATGGTAGACAGAAGGAACGGTTTCGCGGGTTAGCAACGTTAACGAGGCCCGTTGTCGCGTGTCTGAGCAGTGACGGGCCACGACTACTGTCCGCCAGCTTCTCCAAGTAGACGAAGTACGTGTGCGATCCGTCCCCGCCGCGAGACCACTTTGTAACCGTCTCGCGTACAAAGTTCCAGTCGACCTATTCGTCCTTCCTCTAACCTCCAAGCGTCTTTCTCGAGGGTTTTAGCCCACTGGAGCGAGGTTGGTTCTCTCTTTTTTTCTTCCTCCGTGTGCCTTCACAGATGATCTCCCCGAATGAAATTGAGAGCCGCAGAAGGGGCGGAGGAGGGATTTTCGAGACGAGGTTTAACGAAAGGGTTCTTGTTTTTGTGCGGCGTTGATTGGTGCGTTTGTAGGTTCGAGGAGAGAGTTGCTCTTTGGGTTTCGTAAGAGGTGAATGGTGTGTGTACTTAACACTGGAACAACCGCAGTTGAGTGTAGTGGATTTCTTTCCTTCTGGAGTTCTCAGGTGGACGATGTGAAGAACGCCGAGATTAGAATGGTCAATGGAAAATAAATTGACATGTGTGGGTCCTCTTAGCGTCAACCCTTTGACAGTCTAATAGAATTTTGTATTTTTTTAATAATTGCACAACCCTATGTCATAGTTATGACAATAATATCTCGTCTCTTTTCAACCTCTTCAGGGACACCGAAACACATGTGTGGGATTTTGTTGATTACTTTTTATGTATGTTAAATTAAAAGTACCCCACGCGTCACTATTATTGTTTTTTATTTGTAACAAAAAAATGTAATTCGCTCTTTTAATGCCCTACTCTTCTTCTTTTTTCTCGAACACGCGTGTCCACACACACACTCATACTCGTCGCAATCGGCCTGGCAACCCATGTTATCGCCTAAACATAAACAAACGCGCGTTTTTCCTTTCCAGGCCATTCATACCAACTCTCTCCATTTTCCCATCTCTCCCCACATTCACTCTTTCATACCAAAAACCCCCCATATGTGTACGTTTAGATTTTCCGAAAATTCCAATATTTGCGATAGAGAAAATATGAAAAACACAATCTCCCGAAATCTCCTAAGGAAAGTAGCTTAATTGCTATCGATTTAACGTGAATATAAATGTGTAACTACATAAAAAATTAGGTCAATATTTTCTAACTTTAAAAAAATCGCCCCTGAGGAGGTTAACTTTCTTCCTAAGAGTCTCTCTTGAGTTACACAGTTCAATATTTCACGCGGGATAAACTGTGAAAGGGTTGAAGTAAGAAATCTGAAATCCGTTATTTTTACGAATTTCGCTGCTCAAGTGTTGTCCATTAAAAAAATTTATTTGCGTGATTTTGTTGACAATAACATAGCGTCAGTATGAAACGAAGCGATATTTAGAGGAAAGGCAGGGTTAATAAGCCGAAAAGTAATTCCTCCACTGAATTTATGCAATTTCTCATTCTCCCAAAGAAATCAGACTAAAAATCGAAAAAGAAAAGGTTCCATTGGAAGGAAACAAAGACTCGTCCAGGTCGAAGTGAGCGTCGATCCCCTAACAAGGGTTTCCACACGCTAGAAAAGTTCCCCTGGAAACAGTGCAGCCGGCTTGGCTGGTTGGTCGATAATAAAGGCGACTTTTCGTTTCGATCGCAAACTTTTTTCATCTAGCCTCTGGCTGGCCTCCACGCTATCATCGGGTGAAACCACTCTCTCTCTCTCTCTTTCTATCTCTGGATCCATTATTCGGTAGCATCGACGGGCGTAAGTGTTGACAGATAAGTGAAAGAGGCTCCGGGACCAGCGTCGCCGGTAAACGGAAGCAACGGTGAAAGGAAAACGCCGAACTCCGGCGGCGTTTTAATCAATCTCCTTCTCGCGCGCTGCTTCCCCCAAACCACTCTACTCCCCTTTTCCTTCTCCACGTTTATCGGTCCTCTTGCTCTCCGCTAACTTCCCCCCTTCGCGCCCCTGCTGACCGCATCCCACCACTTCCGTCTCCGTTTCCCGAGGCAAGCGTGTCCACTTCGCGAACGAAAGCTTCTCTGCGATACCAGCCTGTGATTCGTAGATGGAGAACTAGACGAACTCCTATCTCTCCGATAGACACTGTCTGGATAGTAGTTTGTATAGTTTCATTGATCTTGACGCGACGAAACAGCTGGCCGAGAGGCAGGGAGAAGATCTGATACGCTGCGGGGGTATGCATCTCGGGTGGGACTCGGAGGATTTTTGTGTGGCGCGGAAATTCGCCTCTGGACGATTTTAGGGTTAGGCAGATTGGGTAGAATTGATAGTTAGAATTAGTCAAACTTTTTTAAGCTAACATTCGAAGATCTATGCTTTTGTTGAGGTAAACGAGATGAGGATCATAGACAGGCTAACAGAAACGGCTCAAGGATCCACCACAGTGTTTCAAATTGGAATAAAAAATAGAGCAAGGCTTAGGCAGGTTTAATAGGACTGATATTTAGAATTAATCAAAATTTTTCAAGATTACATTCGAAGATCTATGCTTTTGTTGAGGTAAACGAGATGAGGATTGTAGATAGGCTAACAGAAACGGCTCAAGGATCCAACACAGTGTTTCAAATTGGAATAAAAAATAGAGCAAGGCTTAGGCAGGTTTAATAGGACTGATATTTAGAATTAATCAAAATTTTTCAAGATTACATTCGAAGATCTATGCTTTTGTTGAGGTAAACAAGATGAGGATCATAGACAGGCTAACAGAAACGGCTCAAGGATCCACCACAGTGTTACCAAATTGCAATAAAATATAGAGCAAGGGTTAGGCAAGTTTACTAGAATTGATACCTAGAAATAATCCAAATGTTTTACTTTAGTTAAGGTAAACGAGATGAGGATCATAGACAGGCTAACAGAAATGGCTGAAAAACCCAACACAGCGTTTCAAATTGGAATAAAATATAGAGCAAGTGTTAGGCAGGTTTAACAGGACTGATATTTACAACTAATCTAAATTTTTCAACGCAACATTCGAAGATCTGTACTTTAGTTAAGGTAAACGAGATGAGAATTATAGAGAAGCTACCAGAAACGACTGAAGGACCCAACACAGCGTTTCAAATAGGAATAAGAAACGGAGGGAAAGAAAGAGGGAGGTAGGGAAGAGTTAATGGTAAAAAATAGAAGTCTCAGCTTTCACGATAAATAATGGGACACTCGATCGACTATAGAGAAGCTGGTAAATATTCGGCTCCGTTCTCAAGGAGACACAACCACTCCATATTCTCGGTCTTGATCGATCACCAGCGAACAGAAAAGAAGCAATTCAGCCATCGAGGCAATAGAAGGAAGCTGTCATAGTCGCAGTAATTTTTCAGCCTGGACCAACGTGTCTGGCGGTCAGCCAGAGAGTTCTCTCTCTCTCTATCTCGTTAATCGAACATCTTCTTCTGACCCAATTTAATTTTCACCATTCTCGATCCCTGGTGTGTCTTGTCTTCTGGGAGCTATCGCAAAGGTGCTCTAGTTTTTCAGATGAGAAAAGAAAAAGCAAAGTACGTTCCGCGAGATGAAAAATGGAATTATGGAAACTGTAGTTTCGTACATAGAGGGTTTGATCGATGTCTCGATGTCTGAACAGTTGAACAATAAGAGAATTAAGGGGCGCGTAGTTTTCTTGCCACGCTGAAGGACGAGATAGTTACTTGTTGTTTGTTCTTGTAAATAGAGCAATTTGCTTGTAGCGTGGCGTGCTCGCCATCATCATCACGAACTTCTTGTTTCTACCAGCCTCCATGCTTAATGACTAATTACGGGACAAAACACACAGGCGCACCGCCTCCGTTTCTTCTTCCTTGCCATCCTCCTCCCTCGTCCTTCTTTATCTCCCTGCCTCCATTTTAGAGTCTCTGGCTCATCACCGTTTATATTCAGCAACTTGCGACTGCTCGAAGATTCTCCGAATTGCGGGATAGTTCAGAAAAATTAACGATCTAATATACAACGATCCACCATTTTTCTTTTTTTTTTTTTTTTTTCAAGAATTTTTTATGCAACGATCGTCGCATCTGTAATGGATACCAAAAATGAGATCAATTTTGATTTCGTTGGTCGCGAAAGAGACGCAGAATAAATTCGATTTTCATCTTTCTTTTTTGTCAAAGAAATTTCGTCGCGTAATTAATTTCATCAGAATGGAATTCACGGTCCTCGTGGTGGCGATAATTTTATCAGCGGACGATAAAAAGCGTGGTCGCGCGCGGCAACGTAGTCGGCCCCCTTTTTAACGCGGTGAACTTCTTAAAAGCAATTAATTCAATCCCGCGGGGGGTTGAAACGCCGCTGACTAATTCGAGAAAACCCCAGCCTGCTTACGAAACGGTAACGAAGTTACGATTCCCCGGAAGTTAGCCGCGCTACGCGAACTCTCCTCGTAACCGGGCACAACTACAACTTGGTTCTCCATCGGGAGAACAGCCGGGAAAAATCTTGCAGGAACTTGCCCCCAGAGCGGCGACGCGTTGTTTGCCATTAGCCGAACTGCTCGTTTAAGTTCGGGTATTCCGTTAATTTTCCCTTTCGAAAGCGAATTTTCCTCCCTTTATTATCATCCGTACACTCGATCGAACGTGTTCTCTTTAAATTGACGAGTTGAAGTGGTGAGCGACGTGAGTGCCAAAAATAGTGCAAGTAAATTTAATACATTTCTTTCCTTTGAATCTGTAAAAGTGGTAGCACAGAAATTTCAGAGCGTGAAAGTGACTATATTGAAAATTGTCACTTTTAACGCGTATTTTTGTTAAAACTTTTTAACGAAGCTTCAAACGACCTATGTTTATACGACATTTTCTTCTCAGTTATGCTCGTAGAACATACTGACAAAGTTTGATCCGAAAAAATTTGGGACACCCGGTATATGAGATTGTGGGCTATATAATACACTAATAATTAAACAGTGCAGTTTTCCATATGTCCTCAAACCGTGAAATATCTTTATCTATCAAAATTCTCTTCGCCTCTTCAATCGAGGTGAAAGTTCACAAGAGGATTGTCTCGTTCTCTCGATGAAATTACATAAATATTCCGAAACGGAATAAATATCCCTGGAAATCCTCGGACCCGACCCTAAACCCCGGATCCACTCTCCCTAAACACGTCGTCCTTCGAGATAGCATCGTCTGGCCACCCCAGTTCGGACAAACACCTCGAACTCCTCTAACGTAGTAGTTCAATAGCTGTTTTCCATCTGTCGAAGTGCGTCCCGGAACAGATTCAGGGATCCTTTCGCGTGGATTATCGGCGTTTCGCCGTGACCGAAGAAAACCGATGCTCCGTGGGAGATAAGACAGAGAGAGGAGGCTGTGTGGAATGAAAACGGTACACGGGACAAGGCGCGTCGTGAACGTTG
Organism: Habropoda laboriosa; assembly: GCF_001263275.1. Classification (NCBI taxonomy): domain Eukaryota; kingdom Metazoa; phylum Arthropoda; class Insecta; order Hymenoptera; family Apidae; genus Habropoda; species Habropoda laboriosa. The sequence goes on from NW_017100262.1 coordinate 673,902, forward strand.
GACATTATCTTCGGACGAGATCGGACACGAGCGGACCGCAAGTCCTCGCTGACACGTGAAATCAGATGGACAAGAGGAGCGGTCGTCGGCTTCCATTTTCATCGGACGCGTTCGCACCTTCCCCCACGTTTTTCGCCCCGTTATCTCGCCGCGAGATCTAAATTATCGCCTTGCTTCGGAGCGTCGTTTCTTTTCATACATTTCGGAATATTTGTGGCACTGGTTCCGGTGGATAGCATAAAGTGGCTTTCGATCTGATAACATTTGAACTGTTAGGAATGCTCGATCTTTTACATCGGTTGGGTTTTCTTTTTTTTCTAGATAAGATGTTGATTCGAGTTAGAAAGAGGACGATTATCGTGATGGTTACAGGGTATAGGAACGTGTTCTATCGGTCGATCTACCAAGTGTGGTTGATCTTCTTGTAAGAGGTATTAATTCGTTGACACGTAATTCGTTTCGAGGTGCGAGGATCTCCGTGACGAAGCGAAGATTGTATCTGTCTTTCCGCGACATGGAGATTCTTTTTTATCTTTTTCTGCGGATGCTGAGGAGATTGTGTAATAGTTCGATCTACTGCGTGGATGAATGACAAGCTTGAACGAGGGTTATCTGTTGTTTTTTTTCAATCTCATTTTGAGATCGTACTGTTTGTTGTAGTCAAGTGCTTGATGTAACACTCAACTTCGTCGTAGGTGTAAAAGAAATTTCCTTAAAGATTCGACTGTAATTTATACTGGAAAAATCGAGCAGCAAATCTATCTTGGTACACAAAAGAAACCCGAAACGAAAGTTCGCACGCATCATGAATCTCTGCCGTACAAGGAAACTCCAAATCATCGTAACAACGAGGCGAGAAGATCCTAGAGAAATCACGGCAGTAAATCATGGCTCGCCTCTCTCTCTTTCCTCTGTCTCTCCCCTGGACTCTGTGATCTCTCTCTTCCCTTGGAATTAGTCTCTCCCTTCTGTCTCTCCCCTCTCTCTCTCCTCTGGACTCTGTTTCTGGTCTTTCTCTCCCCCTGGAATTAGTCTCTCCCCTCTGTCTCTCCTCTGGACTCTGTCTCTGATCTCTCCCTTCCCTTGGAATTAGTCTCTCCCCTCTGTCTCTCCTCTGGACTCTGTCTCTGATCTCTCCCTTCCCCTGGAATTAGTCTCTCCCTTCTCTCTCTCCCCTGGACACTGCTTCTGATCTCTTTCTCCCCCATGAATTAGTCTCTCGCCTCTCTCTCCTTCGTTTCTCTCCTAGATTTTGTCCCTCCACCCTCTCTCGTTCGTGAGAATGAGCAAAGATCGCAGCTTTGTCGCTGCCCTCTCGCCACGTGTTTATTAACTTCGTGCGGGAGATCGGTGTACGTATTTGGCTCAGCTATAATTCATCAGGAACACTACTCGCGTGCACACGAGCCACACGACGAACGAAATAAGAGGAGAGAAACGGTTTGCTCTCTCACGGGAGGAAACACCGGTGGAAAGCGCGTAATTTCCAGACGCATTAGCGCTCGTTAACCCTTTCAATCGTGTTATTAGAGAGGGTTCGAGGTTCGTTTTCCACGGTGATGAATGCCTCTGTCGAGAGAGAGTTCTCCTTTTAAAACACCCGGGCGAAAGTTTTCTTCGAGTCATCCTGACTTCAGAAATTCACCAGTTCAACGGACATACCTACTTCCCTTCTGGAAACTCGTGGAAACTTGAAGACTGGTCGTTTAGTTAAGCGTTGGACCGGCAAAGGATGAAACGGTAGAGGTTTCTTTCTCCAAGGTATTCAAGAGCTGTAAATAACAGTTTAGCCAGTTGCTCACCGATGCTCGTTTCTCGCCAGAAAGAGAGAGAGAGAGAGGATCGTTTCGTTGAATTCCAAACCGATACTTTATCTGTGGCGCCCACGCGCCGAGATGTGCGCGCGTTGCTGCGCGTAAATCAAATTTCGCGGGTCTCGCCTGAGCGTACGGCCGACCATCGGGAATCGATATTTCACCTCGCTGGTCATTTTGCATTTGGAGGCGGGAGTGCCGCTATGTGGAATTGCAGATGCGAATCACAAATTTAAAAGTTCGAATCGCCTCGTATATATCGATTCATATTATACAGTATTCCGCGATATATTCGATAAAATTCCAGTCAAAATTTGACAAAATTTTATTTCGCTACCTTATCTACAATCTCGAATCGCCACGTTTTCTGTTGCCACAATACAATCTCGATTTATACAGACGAATCTTAGAATTCGAAGATTAACCGTAAGAATCGACTCGTCTGAAATTTAAATACGTTCCATAGGAAGATCTATCTACCCCTTTTTTCTAATAATCGTTTAAACGAGAAAGGCTACTTAAAAAAGATGGATGCACCCTTGGGTAGCTTCTCTATTTCGTGAAAGAGGGACGGGTCGAGGAGGATCGATGCAGCGATAGGGAGATCCCGGCGTCAATTAACCGGTCGGTGTCTCCGTATCAAACGAGCGACGCCGGCCTAACAAGGTTTTTCGTCGGCGGAAGGCTGGTCGACTGATTTAAATAAACCATTACCGGGTGGTATCTTCCATCGGCTGGCCCACACCTCGCTCTCCTTCTGACACTCGTTTCTCCACTGTGCCGGGATCAACGTGAATAAGAACAAGAACACGTCGAGGAACGATGAAGAAGAAGAAGGACCAGAAGAAAAAAAAAAGGAAGAAGGAGAAAGGAGAAATAAGACAAAAGGGAATCGAGACAGCACCTGCAGCATCCACAGAAGCATGCATCCCTGGAAGTGGTTCGCAAACGGGCTGCCAACTGCGACATAAACGCTAACGACTGATCGGTTCATACTGATAGAGCCTGTTAGCCAAACGCCATGCTCCTTATAGAAAACGAATATGTTCGCGGTTGCGGCCCTGTTAAAACCATCCCACCAGCCACACTCGCTGATATCTGTGTTCCTCTTGAAGCTAAGCCACCAGCCACGGTCACATGCCTGGCACACACGTCGTGTACCCGTGGATATTCATCTTCCTTGCCCTTTGTTCCGCTGTAGTATTGTTCGTGATGTGAATTTCACTGGAACCGTTCGGGCCCATGGCGATGATAGGGAGTTGCCTGTCAATTTAGGGGACGGTTTATGGGGCACGCGTGACGCGGCCTTGTCGTGCTTAGATGGTCCTTGAGATCTCATGTTCTTGGCTCGGTTCAGTTTTTGCTCGATCGTTCGTGGAAATTTTCTGTCGTCACGGATTCTGGGTTTGTGTGATTCTGGAGAGACTGTGGGGAAGGTTCTGAGTGTTACGTTTTTTGAAAGAATTTCAGTGGCAACAGATTCTGGGTAGACTATAGGGAAGACCTTGAGTGTTACGATTTTTGGAAAATTTCTGTGGTAACAGATTGTGAGTTTGTAGGATTCTGGGTAGACTATAGGGAAGACCTTGAGTGTTGTGATTCTTGGAAAATTTCTTTGGTTATTGATCGTGGGTTTGTAGGATTCTGGGCAGACTATAGGGAAGGCCTTGACTGTTACGATTTTTGGAAAATTTCTTTAGTTACTGATTGTGCGTTACGATTCTTGGAAAATTTCTCTAGCAACAGATTGTGGATTTGTAAGATTCTGGATAGACTATAGAGAAGGCCTCGAGCGTTACACAGGATCACAGTGTGTACACAAGAATCGCGACGGGTCCTCGA
>NW_017100262.1:677582-690390 GCF_001263275.1 Habropoda laboriosa
GTCTAGCGTCCTCGAGTGTCTTATTCTAAGCTCCACAGTGCCTCCTGGATCTCAGAAAATTTCCATCGCCCTTTCTCGAGAATCCTCACTCCCGGAGAACTGATTTGATTTCAAAATAGATGCTCTTACACCCAAAACTCTGATACACCTCTATACCAAACGAAACCTCGAAAATCTCCCCAACAACTGCAGAGAGAAGCATCTGGAAGACCAACTCGCTATCTCCGCGCCTATCAAACCCCTTCCACTCCTGAGAGGGAGCGTTCCAGAGACGTGCAAATTCGACGACGTCATCGCGGTGTCTGGGCGAAAGGAAGAAAGGATCGAAAGAGGAAAGAAGAGGATCGTCGGGACGATGGTCCCCGCGAAGATTACCATTCAATGGATGATCCATCAGGCCTCGGGGCCGTCACTAAATCACGTGGCACGCAACAGCACGCCCGCTTCGCGTATCCGACGCGCTTATAATATACGCGTCCCCTCGCGAGCGCGTACGCGCGTGTACGCCTTCGAATCGAGGAGAGAGAGAGAGAGAGGAATTTATACGCATGGCCCGGTTACGCCCAAAGTTTGTTCAGCGACGCGTTCCGCTCGGCCCGACTACCGACGGGCTTGGCTTATTTATACGTCGGGACGCCCTCGTCCTGGGGATCCCTCAGCGTCGCCAGGATGCTTCTCGAGGTTGTTACTGTGGTACCAACGCGTGAAACACGCTGTTTTTTCGTGGAGGTGCCGGAACGCACACCTTTGAACCAGGTAATCTTGCGCGGGGAGAGAAGCTGTGGGAGGTTTCTCAGATTTCTTTAGCTGGTAATTATGTGGTTTGTGGAATTAGTTGGACCATGTGACTTGGAAGTTACACATTGATTTATCTTCAAATATTTCAATTTTCAAGCATTCAAACTCTCAGATATTGAAATTTTCAAATTTTTAAGCTTTCCAAACTTTCAATTTCCGAGTTTTCAAATTTTCAAGCTTGCAAGTTCTAAATTTTCAAATACATCGTGGTACTATTAAATTATAAGGCAAAATGGTCAAACGCCATCCGCGAGCACCGTTAAAGAACGCAATTTTCAATCGAAGACAATTCGACGATACTTTCAAAGTGAATTCGTCGGGGATTTATTTATTCGTCAGGGACCCGGTGTCCGGCCTCTGCTGGAGGCGGTTTCCACGGAATCGCGCCTCGCGATATCTATAAATATTGGACGCGTTCGGGGACGCGGCTTGTAATTAGGGGAATAGATCGCCCCGAGTGACGCAGCTGGCCGTAAGTCAATGGCGAAACGCGCCTGGGGCGGAATCGAATTTGAAATTTCGGGAGGCGTGGAGCATGTTTCGGGACCCCGAAATTTTCACCAACCCCGCGGAGAACGCATTGCCGTTGTCTCGAGACATCGAGGGCGGGACGAACTGGTCAACGGTAATTAATACTTCTGATCGTTGCCAGAGTTACGTTTCCGTGTCGTACGATGGAAAGTAATTATCGGAGAATTCAATAAATCATCGTTTTCTTCTCGAAATTCCGTCCACATCTTTCCATTATGGAGATCACCACTAATCACAGAAAGGGGTGAAACAGTAAATTGCTTCTTTTAGGTAAAAACATTCTAATTCACAAAATTTTTCGTAGAATTCGTAAATTTTGGTAAAAAATATTCTAAAACATTTTATTTTATTCGTAATGCACAAATATATAAATAGTTTCAGGATATCAGAAACTCAGTTTGACACACGTTTTGTAATAAATTTTCCATATTTCCCTATCTTATTTTTCACCTACATGTCTGTTTCCGAAAAAATTCTTGGAAAAATCTAACCCCTAAAAAATCGCGGAGAAATTGTAAAAATACGATCTGCACGATGTGACATGCACGAATGTGCGTCGATAAGCGCAGCGGAGCCGATAGGGCGGCGGACGTAATTAATATATGACTGCGCGTGGAGCGGGATGCCGCGAGCGCAACACACACGCCCACCGCATCCGGCATACAATGCGTATAAATCGTCATGAATTTTGAGAGGGCTGCAATTTCGTATTGAATCGCATTCGTACCGGGTCTGCCCATCCTCGTACGTTTCCCTTCCACGTCGCCACCTTTCCCTTCGCCGCGGCAGGGAACGGTATCCGTTCTGATTGCAGGTTCCAGTGACTCAACCCTTCGATCAGACGAGATCCTCTCGCGTGTGTGTCAGTGTGTGTGTCGATGATCCTGTCTCTCAGTGGAGAGAAAGAAAACCGATGGGAGATTATTGCAGGGCGACGTTCGCGTCATCGATGACCGCGTTTCTGAACTCGTTCTACCTTGGAGGCAGCGGGACCGGCTTAATTGCGACGTTTATGGCCCCGCGGCGAAGATTGATGCGCTTTCGGTACGCGTTCAACGAGAATTTTGCCGCATTCACGCTTGCCTCCTTTTGTTTTCAAGGAGAATCGAGGAGGTGGATGGGGAATCTTGAAAATTTGGAACTTGGAGGGCTGGAGGTTTGAAAATTTCAGTGTTCGGGAGTTCGAAGGATCGAATATTTTTGAAAATTTTTTCAGTTTTAAGTTTCGATAGTTGGAAGTTGGGGGATTTGGAAATTTGAATATTTGAGAGGTTGAAAGTTTGGAAATTTGAGTATTTGAAAGCTTGGAAATTTGGAAATTCGGAAATTTGTATGGTAGAAAGATTGAAAATTTGGAGGTTTAAATACTTGAAAGCTTGAAAATTCGAAAATTTCAATATTTGAGAGCTTGAAAATTTGAGAGTTTGAAAGCTTGAAAATTCGAAATTTAAATATTTGAGAGAAATTTGGAAATTTAAATATTTGAGAGCTTGAAAATTTGAGAGTTTGAAAGCTTGAAAATTCGGAATTTAAATATTTAAGAGAAATTTGGAAATCTCCCCCAACAACAAAGCCTCCTCTCCGCGAAAGCGTCGCAATTACATCATAATCACTTCCCTATCGTAGGACGTTGCGAAACAGGCGTCTGGTTGCTTACAACAATGTTAGAGCAAGAACCCTTTCTCGGCTGGATGCGCATCGTTCAATTAAAGATCATGTAATAACATTCCATCCCTCTTTGGTGCTGTCCCTCTTCAACCAGTCCCGCATAATGCGACACGACTTTTTAATTGATGCCTTCGCGTCCACTCCGCTTGTAACGTGTTCCCTTGTCCCTCCTCGCGAATCTAAAGGGAACTCGATAGCGTCATCGAGACGGTCTTACGTGTCGCTTTTCGTCCCCTTCTTACATCCGTCCTACCGTGAATATCCAAATGGTCGACCATCTTACAACCGCACGACCGAATCTCTCCATCGATCATCTCACTCCTTCGCTTCAAAAATCACTCTCATAAAATTTTCCCAAATTCTCTCCTTCCTCTCGCAAAAACAGGTACCTTAACGAACCTTAAAATCCCGCGAACATTTATATACCCAGAAAGAGAGAGGAAAATCTACGCGACGTAGACAAGAGAGACGCGTCAGTTTTTCGATAGGCAAGAAAAATGCGTCTGTGCGTCGCGACGTCGTCGTCGAGCAGCTTTATTTTCTACGCAACCATACTCTCCATACTTTCCCTGTTCACTCGCGACTTTCATCCCTCCAGTAGCCACGTAGAACCGCGTCGATCCGTGAATCTCGAGGCGCCCCAGCTCGAGATTTGGAAAATGACGTATCGGGGTCGCCTAAGCCGCCGGATGAGATCAGGATGATAGATGGAGTCTCCGGTTCACGCGGACGTCTCGACTGCATTATACGGTTGGCGTTGCGTGCACCCACCTACAGGGTGTTTCATTTTCCATTTTGACCGTGGGACAGTGGAAAGATTGTAAATTGGAGGAAAGGGGAAATGATGTGAATTTTTTCTTTTTTTGCTAAATTTCAACGAGAATAGCGAGGGTAGCTGTGTTTTTCTTCCATGTTAGGGGTATTGAAATTTATAATACACAAAGTGACGGAGTAAAAGAATAATAGGAAGAGGAAGATAAACGACCTTGAACCAACCTGCTACCTCCATTTCCCAACTTTCCATCCTTCACTCTGCTATACTTTCATCTTTTCCACCTCGATGAACGTTCGTAACCCACCTACGCTTGCTTATATTTTAAACCGAAACATTTTGTAGACTATGCTGGTGGTTCAGAGTGCAGAAAGTGTACCTGTAGGTCGTGGATATTAGGTAGAATTTTATTTAAAATAGTGTGATTTATCGCGAGACTGTGCGGTAGAGGATATTTGGGTGAAAATATCTTGGGAAAATTATGGGACGAGACTGTTATCGTATTAAATAACGTTGCCACGTGAAAGTTGCGGAGGAACCAATCCTGTAGAAGTTGGAAGAACAGCCATTCTTCTTCTACCTCTTTCCGCTGCTATTTTTCTCCTACTATTTCAAATCACTTGGAAGAGCTTTGGTATCGTGTTTTATCGCGATCACGCGAAAACTGTGTTACACGGGATGATGTGTACCTACTTGGAGAATTATGTTGGGGAGTCTTGAAAGTTCGGGACTTGAAAGTTTCAGAGTTTGAATATTTGAAAATGCGCCAGTTTGAATATTTGAAAGCTTGAAAATTCGGAAATTTGAATATTTTAGAGCTTGAGAATTTGGATATTTGGATATTTGAGAGTTTGAAAATTCGGAAATTTGAATATTTGAGAGCTTGGAAACTCGAAAATTTGAATATCTAAGAGCTTGAAAAATTGGAAATTTGAATATTTGAGAAAATTTGAAAATTTGCATATTCGAGAGTTTGAGAGCTTGAAAAATCGAAGATTTCAATATTTGAGAGCTTGAAAATTCGAATATTTGAGACCCTGAAAAATTGTAAATTTAGATTCTTGAGAGTTTGAAAATTCGACGATTTGAATATTTGAGAGCTTGAAAGTTCGAAAACTTGAATATTTGAGAGCTTGAAAATTTGGAAAATTGCATATTTGAGAGTTCGAAAATTTGAATATTTGAGAGCTTGAAAATTTGGAAATTTGAGAGCTTGAAAACTCGAAAATTTGAATATCTAAGAGCTTGAAAAATTGGAAATTTGAATATTTGAGAAAATTTGAACATTGAATGTTCGAAACTTGGAAAGTTTGAAAATTGTAACGTGCAAAGATAAAGCCTCACTCTAAACAATAACTCTGAAGATCTAACAAGCCTTTAGATGATCGTCCGCGACGGAACGCCTCCCGAGCAGAGGCGAGAATAAATATCCTGCAGAGCGAATTACGAGCGTCCTCACACCGACCAGACTAATAGAGACCTTTCGACGGCTACCTGCAACCCGTTAACATATCGCTATCAAACTCTATCGCGCGTGTTCCTTGCTATTATACGACGCGTCCGCGCGTATTTGTTCTCCGCACGAACGCTCGCGTGGCCTGCTCTACACACTTGCTATCTCTCCATCGTGTCGTTTGCCTTCCTCCAGGCTATTCTTCCCCCATACACACTCTAATTCCTACATAATCAACACTCGGAGCATCAAGAAATTGCACGTCGAATAAAAGATCCGATGGAATTGGTCCAGTGGTTAAAATCTCCTCGAGACGTTTGATATTAGCGTTTAAAATTGGTGTATGCTCACAAGTGGTTGCCAAGTGGTCCACTCACGATAATAGAAGAGGATTCTAAATCTCGTTGTTCTCGTGCTACTTCATTCCACATACCCGAGCCACAGATTTAATCTTCCAACTATATTATACCGTAAATCTACCCGAGTACACGACAAACGGAAGTCTTTTAAATTCCTCGAAGCTTCAGAAAATAACCTCGATTTGAAAATTCTCCTCCTAAAGACCAATCCCATTCCAAAAACCAGTTTCGACGATTATCCCCCCAAAAATTGGGCCAATTACAGGAGTTTGTTTTGAATACACCTCGAGAGTCCATCGTGGCGGTTACGTTTCCCTGGCGAGGTGTAATTACACGGCGGACAGGTTACCTGGGAAAAAGTTATGGCGTTGGAACGAGCCACGCGGTGTCTTATGGCTGTAGGCCAGGCCAACTTGACCGAGGCATTAAGTCGATCTCCCGCGGTGAACGTGCATACGTTACAACGTTTATTCCCCCACCCTTTTTTCCCCAAAGACACACGCCGCTTGTACGTACGTTGGAGGAAAAACGACGCCGAGTCGATGAATCGCGGCGTCGATGATCTACGACGCCCTTCTTCCCTCCCCGATGACGCGGAGGATACGACGAAGTTGAGCCCGAGCCAAAAGAGTCAGCGTTTTCCGCTTCTCGATAAAGCCAACGGCCTTCTCATGCTAATCCTTCGTGTTCGTGGTCAGATCCGCTAAACGATCGACGTTTTATCTTGTGTCGCGTGGTGGAAGTTAAGATTGCATGGGAGATCCTGCCGGGTTTTCGTGTGTAAGTAGGATGTTCGAGATGGAAATTAGGAGATTCTTGGGAATGGGTGTAGCATGATTTTTTACGTATTCAGAAGTGATTTCTACCGTTTCGTTCGGAACGAATACGTGATCTTCTGGTTTTGAATGATAAATGAAAGAGGCGTTGTGGGGGTTATTTGAATTTTTATTGTGGAATCGGAGGAAGTAATGTGGATCGTTTTGTTTCCTAAATGAAGCTCTGTCTGACTTTACTAAGGTTCAGCTTCGAAAATGCTAATATTTTTGTTCATTTTTCCTGGAAAATTGTTTATCGCAATTTAAGAAATTTGGTTCCCTGATACAGTAAATTCTCCACAAGTGTCAGTCCGCAAGGAACCTAAACCTGACACTTGTAGAGTCAGGGACTACGTTTTCGAGCCTCGCGCCCGCCTTTGTAGTTTGCCCAACGTAGACAAGGACAGCGAATAAAAGATAAGGATGATACGTGAATCAAGGCAACCAAACGATTTAAATACCGAAATTTTTCTTAACATATTGATGAGATTTTTCTGATTTTTGAACATGTCACGCCAGATAGTGAACGTGTTAATAAGTAAATGTTGTTCAAATTATATCGCGTTTCATATCATTTTCATCAGAACGAATAAAAGATAAGGATGATACGTGAATCAAGGCAACCAAGCGATTTAAATACCGAAATTTTTCTTAACATATTGATGAGATTTTTCTGATTTTTGAACATGTCACGCCAGACAGTGAACGTGTTAATAAGTAAATGTTGTTCAAATTATATCGCGTTTCATATCATTTTCATCAGAAAAATCTCTCCAATATGTTAAAAAAAATTTCAGATGAAAAAAAGTAAAATTATATTTTTCTATTATAAACTGTCGAGCTGTGAAATTTCGTAAAAGAAACCGAGTGATGTAGCGTTACACGCTTGACTGACAGCGAGCGAGGATAACATAGGCGTAGGACCATCTATACTGACACTTGTAGAATCCAAACTGACTGACACTTGTAGAGAATTTACTGTATTCTTGGATGTAACGAACTATCTTCAAATTTCACATTATTAACTGTCTCTTCAGTAATCTTGGATATTTGTTAAATTGCAATTTATCAGTTTTTGCAATGTGAAAAGATGCAAAATTTTATAGCAAATTTATGATCCTTGTAGAGTAGTAGGTCCATTAGGCTCTTCTAATTACCGGCTGCTCCATTTCCCCCGGAATCCTCGGGTAGTTTTAATCGATGGACAGATCGAAGGAAAAAGCGGCAGCTGGAAAGAATGTGCAACGGCGACAGCGTCGGTGCGCCTTCTGGGTGACCAGAGGATCCACGCTCGCCCGTAGATCAGTCGAGTCGTGCTCATAAATCGTGATTAAATCGAGCAGGTCTCGTAAATATCGTTCCACCTATCCAGAACCCGGGGACCACTGCGAGATCACGGGGAGAAAGTGAAGCAACCGAGCAACTTTGAAGTCGAAGAAACGCCTCTACTTCTGAATACCTTCTTGCGTTCACCGAAACCCTCTGCTACGCTAAAATCGTGAAAGTCTTGCAAGGTACAAACTGCTGCAACGCGACACAGAGACCAGTTAAATTCACTCTAAGGAAGATAATCTCTGCAAATAAATATATAAAGAAATACGATTCTTTTTTAATAATTTCGTCAAATCCTTGAGAACTCTGAAAACTTAAGATAGCGTGAGGAACGTTGCAAGTGTCGAACGACTTTGCAGCTCATCGACGACATAGAATTCTCTCGAATTGAAAATCGAAACTCCAAAAAATCAAGGCTAAGCAGAGAACGTTCCAAGTGCAAAGAAATCGAACGAGTTGAATATCGAAGCTCTAGAAAGTAAAAGAAATTTAAAGAACGAAAAATTGAAGCTCTAGAAAATTAAGGCAGAAGAAGTTCAACTCCAAAAGATCAAGGCAAAGCAGAAGACGTTCCAGGTACGAAAAGATAGAACGAATTAAAAATTCGAACTCTGAAAAATTAAGATTGTGTAAAAAACGTTCCAAGAACCGACCGAATCTGCAACTCACCAACGATCCGCGTCTCACAATTAATTAGAATTGGGTTAAGATTCCCGTCACCCTTCGACATCCACGTTCGAGCACAGGCACATTTCCTTTGACGCTGTTTCACAAATAAAAAGTAAGCTCGAGAAAGCATTTAAAAAAAAAAAGAGAGAGAGAAGAAAGGGAAAAACGGCGAACGAGAAGCTTCCTGTTCCAAGAATAATCCCTGTATCGAGTGGCGGTTTGTCGACGGTTCTTCGCGGCCGTTCGATCTGGGTCGTCATACTCCCTCACGGCCGTTTACCACCTTTGTAACACTTTTATACCCGGGAGGGTCTCTCACGCTGCCTTTGAACCCACCAAGACGGGATAATTGCACGTGACAGCCTGGACGCGCGAACGCCTTTCTAACCCCTTACTCCGCCTCGTCCCTACTCTTTCCTGCTCGCCTTTTGTTTCTCTGCTCGCCTCTTTGTTATTCGCGTCGCTCCGCTGTTACTACGAGCCTGGTTTTGAATTACAGTGCCGGACCACTCGCGAGAGCCATTCTTCGACTTCTCGCGCGGGTATCGCGAACAATAACCACGGAGGAAAATTGTCGAATCGACTTGTCCGCGGTTTTTCGCAGGACGACTCGAGCAATTTTTCTGTTCGCGTTTTCTTTTAGCGAGCACGAATATTAACGACTGTGATATTGTTTATGAAAAATGGCACTTTTTTGGTGGTTATGGAACTTGTTTGCTTGTTGCAGTCGTGCGGGGCGATAAATTGCACCCTGGACTTTTGTCATTACCTGAACAGCGAAGGACACAAATTTACATGAAAATCGACGAATGTTTAGTAAGAAGAATGAGTAAAAAATTATTTTGTTTGGTAGATTGTAGTTTTATTAATCGTCCATACAGGTTCACGGTTGCAATATGGTGAATATTATATGTCCGGTCGCGCAGCCCACCGGCCAGTACAACATCATAAACTAATAAACAGTCCTTTCCATCCGCCTTCCTAGCCCCTAACAAATTCCTTCCCTACCATAAAGCAGTTCAAGTCGCATCCAGGTCATGTTTCCTATCCCTTTCCCCTTTCCGGGTTTTCCTCAAATTATTTCAACTTTTGCACACCACCTTCACCCTCACGTTCTCCTTCCACTAGTTCCCTAATATCCAATCACATCTCCACATTTTTCGAGCTCTTCTTTTCCACCACCTTCAACGTCCAACCAATCAGAACAGACACCGACCTAACATATACACACGCACCACCGCAAATAAACGAGTTCTGTTAACCATCACCACACCAACTACTAGAATTTTGCCCTTCCGGGATTAAGCCGTCGGGAGCGCAACGATACTAACCGCGTTCGAGCTGAGAACAGTCTCGTTCACGAGTCGAGCATCGTACATTGTACGATACAATTGTATGGCGCGTCACAGCGGTGACGGTTGATGTTGGCAACGAATAAATGACGCTTACTTCTCGAGTCCTTTAAATACTCATTGAATGCTGTCTTCTAACCTTGGTGTCTGTTTCTGATTCGTTTTTAAGTTGTGTAGGGGGTGGTTCAAGTGTGTCGATTGGTCTCTTGTGTTTGTGGTCCCGCGTAAAACCGCGAGTCAATCGCGGATCGCAGCTAGTTTCTTATAGAAGCTTCTATGGCTTCGTGATTATTTGATTGACGACGAGGATAGAGAGTCGTCCCTCTCGCTTCCTCTCGCGGAATGGAAATTTTTGTCGCCGTCTTCGTTGATGGTTGTTACGTTGCTTATTAATTTTAAAGAGACACGATATAATTTCAAACATTCAGGTCAGCTGAGTAGAGAGAAAGAAGGAAATGATAATACTAAATTTGAAAAAAAGGAATAAGTATTAAGGTGGAGAGTGTGTAATTGTTTATTAATTTTAAAGAGACATGATATAATTTGAAACATTCAGGTCAGCTGAGTAGAGAAAGAAAGAAGGAAATAATCATACTAAATTCGAAAAAATTGAGTAAGTAGGATGAAAAATGTACGATTATTTATGAATTTTAAGAAGACACTATATCATTTCAAAAATTCGGGGAAACTGTAACTCCTTCAATGCGGAATTCGAGTAAGAAAGAAGTAAACAATCCAATTTTGTTATAAATTTATACTTCCGACAATTTGTTATAACATTGCATATAACAATTTATACGTTCTCACTATACAAACTCGATTTCTTCGAGAGAGATAAATCATTTCGATAAGTACTAGTTGTACTTTGTCCAGTTTGGTGGAGAAAACGTATAATATAATTTATTTCATGGTATTGTTACAAGCAAACGTTGAATACATTTTTGTTTCGTGTAAAAAGAATTATTTAACACGATAAATTTAGCTGTACTATGGTTATTTTTAATCTACGACCACAGGTCAACCTGATTTTTAATCCCTACGAAATTAATTTAACCACGAGTAAGTAACGAGAACGCTAAAACCTATGTTTCCATTGAAGAATATTGTAAAAACGTATAAATTGTTATATGCAATGTTATAACAAATTGTCGGAAGTATAAATTTATAACAAAATTGTGAAAATTGATAAATTATACCGTGTTACGATATCGGAAATCTCCCGCGAAAATCTCCCGCGAAAAGTTCCCGCCTGACCTAACCGACGATTTTGCTAATGATTTTGGGGAGAGGGTACCGCAGGTATATAAGGACCCGCCGATGTCCCGCGAAATCATTTACCCTTTATACTGGGCCCTAGACACTTCGCGGCGTATTTTGACCTGAAGGTTCTGAGATGTGAATAGAGTGGTCGGGGGCTACTAGCTAGTCTATGTCCACCCTGTACACACTCAGCCTTCTTGTAACACTTGTATACATTAGAATCAATTAGAATTTCTATTACTAATTATTAAACAAATTTTAACAATTACCGGCACTCGCTAGGCACGTAATATCAGACTTTAAATACTCGACTTCGAACTTCGGTTTAGTCATAATTCTATTAATGTTATAATAACGTATAATTTATTAATTTTCACAATTTTATTATTAATTTATACTTCCAAAAATTTGTTAAAACATTACATATTATTATTTATACATTTTTGCAAGTTTCTTTGACAAATAAGTACGTTTCAACGATCTTATTACTTTCTCGTTGTGAAATCAAGTTCGGAGGATTAAAAATCAGGTTGACCCTTGGTCGTAAATTTAAAATAGCCATAGTGAAGGTGAAATTATTACGTTAAATAATTGTTTTTATACGAATTAAATATTGATTCGACGTTTATTTGTTGCAATGCCGTGAAATAAATTGTATTATATATTTTCTCAGTTTAGACTGAATTTAAAGTTTGTAAGGATTAGAAATCAGGTTGACCTGTGGTCGTAGATTAAAAATAGCCATGGTGAAGGTAAAATTATTACGTTAAATAATTGTTTTTATACGAATTAAATATTTATTCAACGTTTATTTGTTGCAATACCGTGAAATAAATTGTATTATATATTTTTTCTGTTTACACTAAATTTAAAGTTCTGTTTACATGTTATAACAATTAGAATGTAGACGTTTTGCCGTTTCACGGTTTTTCCTCTGTTAATTATGTGTTTATAAATCATTTCAAACTAAAGCAGCACCATGCCCACCCTTAATTAAACCGTCTCAGTAGTTTACCGTAATTAATAATCTATTTTCGGAATTGATACGAGAAGTTTTGAATTTTAGTAAATACTAGAGCCGTTGCATCGTGTATTGAAATAGTTGCTAGTTTCTTCTAGAAGCTTCTATCGCTTCGCGATTATTTGATTGACGACGAGGATAGAGAGTCGTCCCTCTCACTTACTCTCGCGGAATGGAAATTTTTGTGGCCGTGTTCGTTGATGGTTGTTACATTGTTTATTAATTTTAAAGAGACACAATACAATTTCAAACATTCAGGTCAGCTGAGTAGAGTAAGAAAGAAGGAAATGATAATACTAAATTTGAAAAAAATGAATAAGTATTAAGGTGGAGAGTGTGTAATTGCTTATTAATTTTAAAGAGACACGATATAATTTGAAAAATTCAGGTCAACTGAGTGGAGTAAGAAAGAAGTAAACAATCATACTAAATTCGAAGACATAAATTAGAGAAAATTTTAGACAGAAATTATTTCGTGGTATTATAACAAATAAATGTTAAACAAACTTCTGACGCGTATGAAACATTATTTAACATAATAAATACCTTCGCTAAGGTTACTTTCCTCCTTACGAAATTAATTTAATCAGGAGTAAGTAATGAGAACATGGAAACGTAGTTTTCTATTGAACAAAGTTGTAGAAACGTATAAATTATTATTTGCAGTGTTACAATAAATTCTTGGAACTATAAATTTATAATAAAAATTGTGAAAATTAATAAATTATACGGTATTGTAATATTCTAATAAAATAATGGAAATTTCACGCAAAAAGGT
>NW_017100262.1:691259-727414 GCF_001263275.1 Habropoda laboriosa
CAATAACTTTGTTTCCATATCGAATCGAATTTGAGATTTTGCTAATGAAAATTTGGACGTTTCAGCTATCCATTAATTAAATACGTTTTCGTTACAGGTTATTTCTAAATTTAACATGTACTTTTCTTCGAGGTATCTATAATTTAATTTTCTTTCAGTTTATCTAATTTTTATTTATTTTTCTATGCTATTAACAAGTGAATTTTGAATTTGTTTTATGATTTGTGATTTTCTAAACTGATAATTTACAGCTATCCTAGGAATTGCATGCATTGCATGTTAAGTAGTTAGTTGTATTATTGTATTATATATTTATATTGTGAGCTGATTTGAACGAGTGCACTATGCCCACCCTTGATTAAACCGTCTCACTAGTTTACCGTAATTAATAATCTATTTTCGGAATTTATTCGAGAATTTTTCAATTTCAGTAAATACTAGAGTCGTTGCATCGCGTATTGAAATAATAGCTTCATCCCTTATAATAGCTCTCCTCTCTAAGAGGCGACCGGCGGATAGTCCAGCCGTTCTCTCCTCCAGAGAGTTAAGTGTCTTCCCGCGCGAAACCGCGAATCTACCGCGGATCGCAAGCTAGTTCCCTCTAGAAGCTTCTATTGCTTCGCGAATATTTGATTGACGACGAGGATAGAGAGTCGTCCCTCTCACTTCCTCTCGCGGAATGGAAATTTTCTAAGTGTCTTCCCGCGCGAAACCGCGAATCTACCGCGGATCGCAAGCTAGTTCCCTCTAGAAGCTTCCATCGCTTCGCGATTATTTGATTGACGATAAGGAGGATAGAGAGTCGTCCCTCTCACTTCCTCTCGCGGAATGGAAATTTTTGTCGCCGTCTTCGTTGATGGTTGTTACAATATTTATTTAAATCAGATAACGCTTAAACTACTTTTAACGTACAGGCTGTGTAACGTACTGTGTAAATACCTCTTACAAGCTTTTGTCATACCTTCAACGTTGACTATTGTCGATGGAAAAAATACTTGCAAATATTGTTCCATAAACAATCTCCCACGTAAGTTTGATAAAAATCGACTTACACAAGTTCGACAAAGTTCCCTCGCAAGTTCATCAGTGAGACACCGAAGCGGACCATAGCGAGTGTCTCGTTTCATCCCTCGAAAATCCCGGGAACCCTAGAAAAATCAATTTCACAGCGGGAGACACTATCGGCGAGTAACCGCATGTCCTCGATCTCCCGACGAATCCTTCGTCTAACCTCCGTCTGAGGAACGGATATTCGGCGTATGCACTGTGCGCGTGTGTACATGTGAAAGAGATAGAGGGAGGGAGGGAGAGATATGGAATCAGAGGTAACGCGGGCGTCTTACCAGAGAGGCGGAAACGCAGTCTCGGTCGCGCGCGATGTGACTCTGGGCGTCGCGGAGGAACGGGGAGCGAGGGAAAATTGGAAATGCGGCTAAAACGAGGAAAAAGTTAAATTAAATACTCCGCAGTCGGTGGCGAGCGCAGACACGCGCTGCTGCATCGGCCCATCCTTTAACTCGGATTTTTCAATTTCCTCCGGGAACCGGGAGCTTCTTCCTCTTCTTCTTTCCTGTCTCTCCTCCTCCACCGCCCTTCTGCCCTTCGTTTCCAGCCCCTTATTCGCGGGCACCTAGACGTTTGCCCGCTTTCTCCTCCTCTCTTCGCTTCCTCTCGCGGCTCGCAGCAGGCTCAATGTCACTCCGACGGTTGCCGCGAGCCGCACGATAGCTCGAATATCTTCGTAGCTTCTTTAAGGTAATCACTTGAGAAATTGCTCCCTTTGCGCGTCTCCTCTTTCTCTCATCCTTGATCCCGCCTTTTCTCGGATTCAATTTCTGCGATGTATCTAACCGGAGGAATCTTGTTCGACTAGCGGATGACGGATGAATGACGGGGTAAATTCTTCTCTTTGGAAAAGTTTCATTTCGAGAGGGGAATATGATCGGTGCTTTTGCTCCGGGTTAACTTCGCTGGTAGAAGATTCTTGATTCTCGGGTGAATTATGTGGTAGGCCTTGAAATGTTTGAACGGTGATGTGTTTTTAGGGGGTTCGAGGATGAACGCAGGAGATTAGGGTACGATTTTTGCGGCATTCTCTTTTGAATGCGTAACGAGCGGGGCTAGAAGGTGGTGTAGGATGCAGCTGTAGCGGATCCAGAGTTAAGTTTGCCGCGAGGGGGCTGAATAACGGTGAAGTTGGCCCATAAATTCGATATTAATCCGGCGTGTACTAGGGAGCAGAAGTATTAGGAAGAGAAGTTAGGTAGACCGCTTAATGAAATCTCACGTGAATCCCGCGTGAACATCGATACACGCTCTTTCGGGTTTTATAATTGCCGGAGAAGGTTTCAAACTTTTCGTGAATTTCGTTGTGCGTGGTAAAGCGAGAAAAATCTCTTAAAATTCGAATATCATCGAGAATGAATTGTAAATTCCATATTCCGTCGTTTACAATTGAAAATAGAGATTCGAACGAGGTGCAGCTTCCACTTGCAGTGTCGTCGTCGATACACGATCTTTCTGGTGCTTATAATTGCCAGAAAAGGTTTCAAACTTTTCACGAATTTCGTTATGCATAACTGTTGGATTATAAGGAGAAATGAGTATGTGTCTGTGTAATAGTAACAGCAAAAATGATCAACATACTGAGACAGATTAATATAAATTGTTTAATCCTCGACAGGTATGTCAGCCGCCCGACCCTTAGATTTCTTAGCATGTAGTTCTATTGTATATATTTTTCGCCTTCGCTCGTTTCGTAGCAGCGGTAATTTTACGACGCCACGGCAAGCGTAGACTTTCAATCTAAGAACTTGCTTATTGCCCTGTTTTCGACATAGAATCTTCGCCCCTTTTTTCACTTGCACATTTTTGCATTCATATGGTCATCAGAGCCGAAGCGCGTCTTAACGTTATTGTCTGCTACGGTCATTGTGCGAGGCACTCGGAATTCCCGCGTGCGTTACTCAAGGGTACGCTTGGTACCTGAGAGAGTGACCTATGGTCTGGGGGGTGGCATTTTCGTGTAGCTTTTCCCACCTATGATTTCAACCAATAGTTTTCGCCAACCACCCTTCCCCACCACTATCGGAAAATGTATTCAACCTATCCGAGGGCCTCAGCCCCGCGATGCGTCCTCGCACGGAGGTGTCGCGGGACCTTTCGCGGAAGGGAACGACAGAAGTCATCTGACCACGCCACGAGTCGCTCCTTTAAGAAGTCTAGTAACAGTTGTTTTGTCCTCCTAATCACGGAGGTGGTCCTTCGAAGACGAACCATTAGATTCAGTCGGCACACCACGTGCTAAATTCGACAAGGCTCCTAACCATAATTCTAATAATAACAAATTCGAATTCGATTAAAAATTCTGTTGGAAAAAGGTACTTAGGCCGCTGTGATTCTGATTATTCGTTTTGGTGTTCTTTTGGGCATTTTTTCTTTTCTCCTCTGTCCAGTTTTCAGTTCGCTTTCCATAAGGAGGTAGCAAAATTTAACGAAACTTTTTAAAACTAACCTGTTGGATTATTACTAATAATAATGCGTCAGCTAATAAGCAAAAATGAATTGTGTTACGTATGAGAAACACTGCTATGTCAAAATAATGTAATAGACTGAAGCAATCCTGGTCTCTTTTTCTTAAACGCGCAACAGAATGGGGTTTTTCCTTCACTTCGACTGTGATTTTCAAAGCGTTAAGACGTCCTTCCTCGCCAAAGAAAGTAAAATACGTTTAAGAGAATTCGCAGTGAACGCCGTTTATTTTAACCCATTAATCCAATGTAACCATACATGTATTAACGAATATGACTATTTTACTTCGATATATGATATATTTTTATTAGAAGTTGGTTCGTTCAAACTATCTCCCTGCTCGTATCTCTAACACATAGTGAACAATGTACAGAGGTCGTTGACCTGCTGTCTTAAAAAGCATCAGCTTCAAGCTTTCCTGCGTTAATTACTTACCAGATGGTAACGTCGCTTCCTAATCGCCTTTCAAGAGTAAAGACTTAATGTTAACTACTAAAAATCCACCAAATTCGAGTATTACCGAAAATGAATTTTAAAATACTCTTAATATTCCGTCGTTTCTACGTCACGACATTGAGAATAGAAAGAGAGAGAGAGAGAGAGATTGGGACATGCAGAGGTTCCACTTGCAGTGTGTCGAGGATCGAAGTCACGTGGTGGACGGATCAAGGATTCACGAAACGGCGCAGCGGAAAAGCGAGACGACAGGCGGAAGCAGAGCGGCGTGAAATGGAAGTCAGAGCTCAGACACGCCGGTATCATCGGTGTGTAGCGGGCCTGTCAATCAGAGGCCTTAGACTATGGCCGCGGCGCGGCGTCCTACCAATCTCCGTCGACCCTCGATATCCCGCGACTGTGGAATAAATGCCTGCTCCCGGAAGCCTCCGCGACATCGACAACCTGCCACCAGTTATTCCTTGTGGATTTCGCGGGTCAATGGACACCAGCCTCCTGTCGATCCACCCTCTACCCCGTCCTCTCTCCTCTTGCCCAGGGAAATTTAAGGAATTGTCCGAAATGGGTCGTTAGCTTTCTTTATCTTGTAATGGGTGTCGTGATGTTTAGGAATAGTAGTTTGTTGTAGGGAGAGACCCTGGAGCGGTCTTCGGGTCTTTTTTGACCCGCCGCCTTTTTATATTCTTAGCAATTGTTGCTGTTATCAAGTTTACGTTCCTTAACATTGTTTTAAACGTTTATTGTCCAGGTTCGTATGTCGCGTTGGAAACAAAAATTATTACACATAAAGTCTCAGGTTCTTTTTTACCCAAAAGTGAAACGAAGACCGCTCTAGGGTGAAGGTGTTAGTGGAGAAATTTTGTCGGGTGCCTTTTGTGACCTATAGTGAGTTCATCTCACGAATGTAATATACCAGAGTTCATATACCCATCAAAGTTGAAATGTTAGGTAAAGATGACTCTAGCTATAATTTTGCAGGTGGTTGGAATATCAATTAGATGATTCTTGCAATTAACGATTGGTAGACTCTCTTTATCGTCGAGTTTTTACCTTACCTGTGGCAGGTAGAATTTACTTGCATAAATAATACTAAAGTACTAAGAAATAATATTAGTCAAATACACGATCTAAGGAAGCTTGTTCGAATTAACGAAAAAATATATCTCTAATGACTCAATTTTCTTAAATTAAGCGAAGTAACCTCTTTCCAACAACCTCAAATATCATCCTAAAGGAAACTACACCCTTGATATCTCAATTTTTCCAAATTACACAAAGCAGCCTATTTCTAATAGCCTCCAATATCATCCTAAAGGAAACTACACCCTTGATATCTCAATTTTTCCAAATTACACAAAGCAACCTGTTTCCAACAACCCCAAATACCATCCTAAGAAGAACTACCCCCTTAATATCTCAATTTTTCCAAATTACACAAAGCAACCTGTTCCCAACAACCTCGAGCAACTTCCTCCATCAACTACCAATTTTAGATATCATCGTCTTCCACTCTCGTCCTTCAAATTAGCCACCATCCCATAATCCAACCTACCCCGAGCACCTCTCACGAATCAAAATAGGGGACTTCCGTTCCAGGAAGGTTAGACAGGTGTCGAGAAGGTGCGATTCGACCAAGCAGGTCTCGATAGAGTCATTAGCAGACAGGTGAATCCCTACGTCGTCCCTCGCGTAATTTCTCGTCCCGAAGAGGGAAGGATCGCAGGTGTGCTCGATCAGGTAGACGATCACGGAGAAATCGTGTAGAATCTGGTATTTTCGAGCAGAACCCTCTCGTGAAATCAAGTAAATCTCGTGTAATCAAGTAGAAAAAAAGTTAAGTCGGAGGACAGAATTTTGTTGCGATTCAACGAGTCCTGCGACGTGGCGAATGGATAAACGAGCCAAGAAGATGGATGAGAGAGTAGAGAATTTAACCGTGAACCTTCTCGAATGAAAAACTCGAACCTTCTTCAACGTGATCTTCGTTGCTACAAACAATGTTACACGAACGAGTCGCAAGAAGCGACGTTTCTCTCAAGGAAAAAGTAGAATCACCGGGTTATTAAGCGATATTACAGAAGCTACTGAAATATGAAACCTGGAAGAAGAACTCTTTTGCGCCACTTTTCCACTTTTCTAACAACGTATTATTCGTAGAATCGAAGCTGGAGAATTAGTCAACCAGGTGAGATGCGTCGACAATATTGAAATACGAAACTTTCCTTTGAAACAGAACTCGTTGTACCAATTTCTTTCTTACTTAACAACGTATCAGTCGAGTATTTTCAATTTTAATCGAATTTTTCATCGAATCGAAGCTGGAGAATTATTAAACAGCTCCAAGAATTCCATAACTGTCCTGAAATTCGTCGAAACCTTTTGCAATACTGAAATATGAAACTTTCCTTTGAAACAGAACTCGTTGTACCAATTTCTTTCTTACTTAACAACGTATCAGTCGAGCATTTTCAATTTTAATCGAATTCCTCACCGAATCGAGGCCAGAAAATGATTTAACCATCTCCAAAAATTCCAGAAGTGTCTTTAAGTTCTGCTTCTAGCTTTAATACCACTTTTCGTCTTATTTTACAACGTATTACTCGAATATTCTCAATTTTAACCAAATTTTTCGCCGAATCTAAGCCAAAAAATTATTGAACCATCTCCAAGAATTCTTTAATTGCCTTGAAATTCGTCGACACCTTCTAAATTACTAAAATACGAAACTTCTCCAGGAAGAAAAACTCGTTGCACCATTTTTCCTCTTACTTAACACTCGAATATTCTCAATTTTAACGAAATTTTTCACCAAATCTAAGCCATTCGAACCATCTCCAAGAATTCCAAAGTAGCAATTCAACGCTGTTCTTAAATTCTTCGACACCCTCTGTTCAAAAAATCGCTCAACCAACTCCACGATTGTCTCAAAATCTGCCTAACCCTCCCGTAAATACGTGAAAAGAACACCAACTACGTCTCGAATGCGTGATTTCACGCAAATGTATTATCCGTCGCGGTTTTCCAATTACGTTCAAAGTAAATCTGGCGTAATTGACGTGAACGGTTGCTGCTGCCGCGGCCCGGAAAAACTGGTTGTTCTCCACGGCAATACGGTAATTACCGGTGGAAAATAGGCGGGTATGCTTTAATCATCGGCTTCGTTACCGGGGCAATCTTTTATTCAACAGGTAACACGGATTTTCGCGTTAAAATTAACAACGTTGCCCGGCGCTCATTAATGAGCAACGAAACAGAACTGGAAACGGAATGGTTCTTCTCGACGCACACAGTTACACACGTACGTTACATACTTAGGAACGTGTATCGTAAATTCTAGAGGTATATTTTCCAGGAAAGAGAGAGAGAGGATAAATTTTCGCTCTGTTAACATTTTAACGCAACGGTCGTTACGCGATTGTTCCCCGACGAACGTTTCCCCGCGATCATCGAAAACTCGTGTTCGGTCGTTAAAGAAGCCTGCGGGAAATTAACGAACCGGTTACGTTTTTGCGAGGCGAAGCGTTTTGTTGAAAAGGAACGGCAGTTTATAGGGCAGGGCGGGCGTTGTTCCGCTGTTAAATACTTTCGCGTTACATTCTGTTTGCATCTGTGAATGTGTCGCGAAGGAACAATTCACACTGTGCGTTAATAGATGCGGGACTCTTTTTTTTCTTTTAAATTCCGTTGAATATCGTATTATACAGAAGAATCGAGAAAATTGTGCCAAGCATTCGTGACTTTTTTCCCCACTTTATTTCTATCCTTTCGGAAAAATAGAATTGTCGAAGTGGTGTTTAACTGCAGGATGACGATAATCGACGGAGATCCGTTTGAACCTTTTTTCTTCTTTCTAAATTGCGGTGAATATCGTGTTATAAGAAGGTATCGAGAAAATTGTGGCAAGCATTCGCGATTCTTCTCCCATTTTCTTTTTCTCTTCTCCAAAAAATAGAATTGTTGGAGTGATGTTTAACTGTATGCTGATAATAATCGACAGAGATCCATTTGAACCTTTTTTCCTTCTTAACTTGCATTGAATATGATATTATACCAAGGAATTGAGAAAATTGTGCCAAAAATTCACGATCTTCCTCTATTCTCTTCTCATCTTTCCCAAAACAAAAATTGCCGAAGTGAAATTTCGTTGCGTGATAATAATAATCGACAGAGATCCATCTGAACTATTTTCTTCCTTTCAAACTGCGTCGAATATTGTATTAGTATACAAAGAAATCGAGAAAATCGTACCAAAAATTCAGGATATTCCTCTATTCTCTTATCTTTCCCCCCAAAAAATTGTCGAAATGAATTTAACTGTACGATGATAATAATCGACTGAAATCCAGTTGAACCTTTTTTCCTTCTTAACTTGCACTGAATTATACCAAGGAATTGGGAAAATTGTGCCAAAAATTCACGATCTTCCTCTATTCTCTTCTCATCTTTCCCAAAACAAAAATGCCAAAAATTCAGGATATTCCTCTATTCTCTTATCTTTCCCCCCAAAAAAATTGTCGAAATGAATTTAACTGTACGATGATAATAATCGTCTGAAATCCAGTTGAACCTTTTTTCCTTCTTAACTTGCACTGAATTATACCAAGGAATTGAGAAAATTGTGCCAAAAATTCACGATCTTCCTCTATTCTCTTCTCATCTTTCCCAAAACAAAAATTGTCGAAGTGAAATTGAACTGTACTGTTAGGATAGTGACAAAATCCTACTCGTAGAATTAGTCACAAGATCTGACACACCAGGAGGATCCTTTGGCCGTTCGAAGCTCGAAAGGGTGCAAACTTCGGGAAAGACGAAGGCATAAAGGACAGCGTTCCCCCACATTTTAGTTAATAGTTAGCTTCGCCTTCTCCCGCGCACACATCCGTAAAAGGTCCTCTGTACGTGATTACTGTTAGTAAACTGCTTTTCCACATTGAAGACATCCTTCGAGACTCCTCTCTTTGCCGATGATACGATGATAATAATCGACTGAAATCCATCTGAACCTTTTTTCTTCTTTCTAAATTGCGGTGAATATTGTGCCAAAAATTCACGATCTTCCTCTATCCTCTTATCTTTCCCCCAAAAAAATTGTCCAAGTGATATTCAACTGCACAGTATTGTAACAATCGACAGAGATCCATCTGAACTGTTTTCTCCCTTTGAAATTGAGAAAATGGTGCCAAAAATTTACGACCTTCCCCTACTCTCTTCCTATCTTTCCCAAAAAGAGAAGAATTCTCCAATATTTATCCGCACGACGATAATCGCCGAAGATTCCACCTGTCGTAACCCAATTTCTCTCCGTGGCGAAAACTCTCTACGAGGAAATTAGAGAGATCGGTTCGTTATAATTTACGGTACAGCTCGGCCATGGACGAATAAAGACCGGATCCTACCTGGCGCCACGGTGATTATGCCCTAACTGCCAGATAATAACGACGTATATCACCTGGTGTGGCCGCAGCTCAGTTTGAGTAGGAGAGAGAGAGAAGAAAGCAGTTTTCCACTACCTGTTCCCTTCTACCCTCCCGAAAAAAAACCAAAAAAATGAAACCAACGACTGGTTTCTCGTACATGGTAATTAACCCCTTTCGTAGCTCGGCGATAAATCCGTTGGACGAGCTCAGAGAGAGAGAGAACCACCGACACGTCCGCGCTGGAAACGGATGAACGATGCTTTTTCTAACCTGGAACCGAGAAGATAGAAGTGGAATAGGGGGTTATTTATTCTGCGAGAAGCCGAAGAAAACGATGTTCTCTTATTGTCAGGGGAGATTAAAAGGGGCCGAGTCAAAGGTCCGACGAATAGATCGGTGTTAAATAGACTCTCGTTCCTCTGCCACAGACAGCGCAAGGTGTATTAATCGCTGGTGGAACATTATATACCGGGTTCTCCATATACCTTCCTCCAGTCAATTCGATTCCCAAACGCTTCTCTATCTATCTTTCTACGCGTTCCTCCTCTCCCTTCTTCTTTATCCACATTCTGCGAAGCTCAATTTTCCCGGCACCAAACTTTCCACTTGGGGGAATTTCGAAGATCCGGTTCACGTAGCGGCATTTGCTTTTCCATGACCTCGTTTCGGACGATTGTCAGGCAATTCCGGCCGCTCTTCAATCCCTGATGCGATTCCACGCGATTTGTGACTCGAATACGCGACGCCTCGCACTGTGTCCCTGGTTTTCGAGTGTGCTGTTGCTTCTTGGGAGATCCGTGTTGCGTGTAGATCGATAGAGAGACTTTTCTTCGTGGATTAGTGAGTTTTGAGGACCGATCGAGTGTATCTTTGAATAATTGTTCAACCCTTATGTCAATAGCCACAATTGTCGCCTACTTTGTTTGACCAACTGGGGTATGGCACGGATTCCAGGCGACGTTACTTTTGAGAAGCTTTTTCTACGATTTCCTGGGTAACAATAGCCTATTCAAGCCAGAGGGCAAATCCGGTTTATTACTCGATGGCCGCGGAAATTCTCCACTTCTGCGGGCCACATGGTGACCCGGTACTTGCCTTTGCGCGCTCAGTAACGGTAAACATGCCGTTTCGGCAAGATCGCCACGCGGGGCTGACATCCCATTTGGGACCGTCTCTCCCTCTCCGCCTACACCCCGCTCAGCGGACCACGGGGGAGTGCTCGAGGGCCTAGGAGGGCGGCTCTAGGGGATAACGGTAAACATGCCGTGAACCCGTAAAATCGACAAGATCGCCACGCGGGGCTGACATCCCATTTGGGACCGTCTCTCCCTCTCCGCCTACACCCCGCTCAGCGGACCACGGGGGAGTGCTCGAGGGCCTAGGAGGGCGGCTCTAGGGGGTGAAAGACCCATGATTTGCCAACAAGGTAAACTCCCCACCTTGACAAAATCATATATAACAAGCAAATTCACGGGATTCTAACATTCTAAGTAAAACACTCGACGTTATCTTGAGCGCGCCAGTTAAAATAAAGTGCGATCACCATCCAACTACCATTCCAATTATCACGAAGCGCGGGAAGCTGTGTTAACGTACTGTCAGAAAATACTCTAACTCGGAGTAGGGTGGGCGTAAAATTCACTAAAAGTATCTACGTTTTCCGCAACAATATATTCCACTCAGAATCTGTGTCCACGTTAATCGGACGTCGCTTGCAAAGGTGTACGTTGAAGGTCTCGGGAAGAGTGGATACGCGTCGTCCTGCCGATCCCTGTCCACCCCTACGCGAACAGGCCCAGGGAAAGTCCCAAAGGGGCGGAGTCACCCCCACCGAGCGCGCTGGGCCTGGCTTCAAGGTGCTCGCTTCACCGTCTTCGGGACGGATTTTCTCACAGTTATCTTATTAGAAGACGACGCATTTAGCGGCATAGGCTTCTTGTAAAAGAACATTGTATCGCCAACGAGCGAAACCTTAGAATCTGTCATAGGGGAATAGGCTCGGCGTGGCGTAGAAACCAGTGGCAAAGGACCCGACGTCCTGTTGCCTAACTCAAAGAGGACGCGTGCACGGGGCCGCTGGCCCGACGTCACCGATGCTTCGTAGCGCGGACAGAGAGATAAGGATTCGGAACAAAGGATCTCGCCACGAAGTGGGTCAAATGGCACGGCACTTAACCGAGAACCTTCGGCGAGAACAGAATTCTAGCAAATTGTAGGATTGGATTGCAATTTAGGTAGGATGAAGTTTCTGTGAATTTGCAATTAATTTTGAGAGAATCAACGGGGATTTGTACTTCGATTTGGTGTCAAGAGTTTCGAACTTTTTCAATCAAGGTGTTGTACCTGTTGCTATTCGTATTTTTAACAAACTTCAGTTTTCATCCCGACCACAGTTCTATTTTAGCACACATGGCCACGGAACAAACGTCGAAGCAACGGGAAATTAATTTCTGTGAACGTGTGTATACATCTTTCGCTATCGATGGATTAAATGGAAACTGACAGCATCGATAAATTCGTTCAATCTGCGCGAATTTTCTTCTAAATTGACTATGACTCCTTTGCAGCTCTAGCGTTAAAGCCGTATTCAGGTCAAGATGGGAGAGAAGCAGTTATATCGGTAACAAAAGTTAATTATCATTCTAACTTTCGTCTCAATTTAAGTACCAAATGTAATTTACCTATAAAACAGTAAATACCTGACGCTTGCACAAAGGTATAGTCAGTGAAAGAATTAAAATAACGCCACGTGTAAAATTCTCATTTTATTCATTTATTGCTATACTATTACATTATCGCCGCCAATTTCTTCGTCTAAATCGTGAATCTTGAAAAATTACAATCAACACCAACTTTTCTTCTCACCAACATCAGAAAAGTCGACTTACAAAGCCTTACGTAAATTAAAAAAGAAGAAGGATCAATCTGGTTCCCGAAGAAGCAACCATCCCCTCCGCAAAATTCTCGTTTACCAAAAACGACTATCATTTGTTGGAACTGTTTCTCGATCCTCCTTAAAGTTCTTCCCCCTGGTTCGTTTGGCTCACAGGCTGATCGTTTCATTTGCCGACAGCCGGGCATCGTCGTCGGTAATAAAGACATTAACGTAGCCGGGCCGCGGAACGATGAAGGCCTTCCGTTCCAGGAGGCCGGTTAGTTCGGGCAAAAGCTCGCGCGGCCTGACGCCAGCCACGCAGCTTTCTCTCTCTCTCTTTCTCTTTCTCTGGCCCAGCCGGAGCACGCTTTCGGCGAAGTGATTTACGCGCTGCGAACTATAATTATTGAAGCGCCGCACGAAATTGCTTCCACGTATTTCCCTCGGCCGTTCTGGTCGTGCGACTCGGCTCGAGCCTTGAAGAAACAAGCCTCTCCGATCCTCTTCCTTCCTCTTCTTTTCTTTTCTCTTCTCGGCTGACCTCTCTTCCCGCCGTAAAATCGTATATTTATCCGTAAAAACGACGGTCATTTCGAGTTACTAGTCGAGCAGAGGACGGCTCTCTACGGTCTCTACGTAAAGATTTCAATCGGAATTCGAGAGAGAGAGAGAGAGAGAGAGAGAGAGAGAGAGAGAGGGAAAAAGAAAAGGGGGAAACCAATGGCGATAAAGTTGAGAAAGAGAAAGATAGACGACGTGAACGAGAACGTCGAATTTCCGTTAGGTTATGTCCGTCATAACCTGGATTTAGAAGACACGCGTAACGAACGAACGACACTCCTGAGGTTCCTTCTCCGGTTTATATTTTCCACTGTTTTCTTCCCTTGCGTCCCTCGAGGATCTTGGATCCATCGACGTGCAGGCTCGATTCATGCTATCTTCTGATTATTTTTTAAGATTTCCACCAGGTCGGGTCTCTTTAATTCTCCCTCAAGACCAATTCGTTGCTCGGAGGTGAAGAGAAGATGTGTGAAAAATTGAATATCAAATTTGATACACGCTATGTAAGAGTACACTGCTCTACAGCCGTAGAAGCCACATAGGAACCCGTCGAAATTCTCACGACGAGGCGAAATCACCGTGAAACGCGACTGTTAGGCCGCGTGGTTTTGAGCAGAGAGGTAAGGAGCGTAATCCGAGATAAAATGGCGGGTCATAGAGGTCCGCGATTAGCGTGCTTCCTTTGCTTGCCCCGAAGCTACGATGCCGTGATGGATAAACGAGAGGCTCGTTTGGACTTTTGACGACTCTGTCCGGACCACGACCTCCGTGGAATCTCTTCTGAATCGTGTCCTAACGATCGTGTCGATTCGTTCCACTTTCCATCTGGGTAATTATGCTAATTCCCTCGAAAAATCCCTAGGAAGAGAGTTGTTTACTTCTCTCGACGGTTTAGGATATGTCTCGGCCGAGGACGGAAAGGGGAGGAATTTTTATTTACCTTTTGCAACAGCTTCGTTGAACGTTCGCCTCTCGTTTCCTTTCTTTTTTCTGCGCGAGGGTAAAGAGTGTCGGATGAAGATCTCGCGGAACATGTTCTTGCGAGGTGAGCGTGCATTATTAACGGCGGGCCGGGCAGAAGGGCAAATACTCTTATTGTCGAGTAAAAGTATGCTCCATTTCCGCGAGCAGTTTCTCAAGACGGGTGGCTATTAATGACTCCGAGCCGCGTTCCAGATAGCGCGACACGATTAAGGCAATTACTGCGCTAGTCACTCTGTTCTGAAGAAAAAGGGAGAAAAACGAGAGGGAGGAGGACGCGTTACGGCTCTCTGAGGGACCGAGAGAACTCATTTGTGACCTCTTAACAAACACAATCCGCCACGTTTAGAACGGGCAAATCTTACGCGAAAGAATAATTTATCCGAAGGAACTTCTTACTTTTGTTACTCCTACGAGAAACGGTCTGTTGAAAGAATGAAGTGGCAAAAGAAGTTGCAACAATGGTGTTCTCTTCTTTCGAATCATAATTGAGTCGTTGCGAAGGAAGCGCAGCTATACAACCCCGAGAAGGAAGTTTAATTGCAGTGATTAATAGTTGATTAATCGAGACACGAGGACAGAACGGCTTCGGAGGAAGCAGGAACTGGTCGCAAGGCTTCCATCGTCGCATAGTGAGTAACGGTGTTCGAAAAGAGGATTGCGCAGAAATGCCATGGACCGGGAGTTATAATTTTCCCATCGTTACGCGGCCAGCGTGGATCTCGACGAGAATACAAGGGAAACGGGAGAAATACTTTCCAATAAGGGGTCCCTGGGGAGATGGCTTCCTCTATCTCGCGGTTTCCTATGTTTTTACCTGGTCGAGGAATAGCAGAGGCACGAAGGAAACGACAGAACGTAAAAACGTGCTGACTAGCAGCGTGAGGATGGTATAGGAAGGATGTCGTGAGAGTTCCTTGGAGCTATGATCGCTCCGCGAGAAGAATAGCAATCGTTCTTCTTAAAATCATCCCTCACGTGACAAAGTGTACTTCGAGGGCGAGTTAGGAAGCAGTCTCAGAGTGACTCAGAGTGATTTAAGGTTTATAAAAATCATTCAGCGATATTCAAAGAAAATTTCCTCTGTTCTATAATGATCTTCTAATTTAAGAGCAGAATAAACAGAGCAGTACGTTGGATACTCCTTTCTCGGCGCCAGTAGGCCACGCCTCCGAGCTGCTCAGAGTGGTGGGCGCAATAACTCAGAGTGAATTAAGTTTGATAAAAATCATTCAGCAATGTCCAAAGTAAACTTTCCCCTATTCTAAGACAATCTTCTGCTTTAATAGCAAGCAAAACAGAGCACTACTACGTTAGATATTCCAGTCTGGCCCCTCCCCTTTCTCGACGCCAATAGGCCACGCCCCCAATGCAACTGAGAGTAGTGGGGGAAGCGACCGCGAGACGGTAGAAACATCGACGCGAGCTATATCCTCTGGCACAGGTCATGCTACGCAACTCTAACTCCAGGATCGTCTTCTCGACGAAGAGATCCATTCTCCGTCCGGGCTAACGTTATTAAATTCCAGCCATCGATATTTACCTCTTATCCCCGGTAGTTGAGCTACCGTTTCGTATTAATATTTAGCATACACGTTGCCCCTGGTTATTATAGTAAATTCCCCCGTTGGAAATTCACCGCTCGATAAAGCAATAATAATCTCTAGCGGGTTGAAACGGCCAGGGAATCGAAGTTTTAGCTCCTCGGAGAGAGAGTTAGCCCGAAGAGACTTCTCGAGAGGAGAGACTCGTTGGTTTGCCGAGGCCGACGCCGCCGCATAGGCAGACGGTTCTCTCTCTGGCATAGGGCAGCCTCGTAGTATTAAGTCATTACGTTCGGCCCCGGTCCTAATAATACCCTTCGCCTTCGCTGCGAGTGAGCGAACCGACCAAAGAGTCCCGTCCATCCATCCAGTTGTCCGCCACGACGACGTGCCGCATCCTCGCTGCCTCCTGCAGAGGTTCTCACGCGCCTCTTCCTACGGTCATCGTGGGCTCTTGTCGAACCTGATGTTTCACCACGTGTTATGCAGATTGTCGAAACGATCCAGAGGCTGTTGTTGTTGTTGTTGTTGTTGTTGTTGTCGTTCCATGGGTTATCGTGCTAGGTGTGAAGAGACGACTACTACTGCTGATGAGAAACTCGTGACACGGTTGAAGTTACGGAATGTTTGCCCTGGGAACTGGTTCGCTAATTGGGTTAGACAGGTTGTTGATATTGAAATGGATAAAGTTTCCCGGGATTTTATATAGAGATTGTAGGGTTGCTTGGGAGTTGAGAGGTTTTAATAAGAGGGACGGTAGTTTGGAAGTGTTTGCAGAGACAGGTTAATAAGGATTGATGCCGGGAGTGCAGTGAATGATAATACACACGGTGAAGTGTGTGTTAAAGACTTGCTCGTCTATCATCGCTGGCTCTACACCAGGCGTCTTTAGAGTTAGGCGAAACGGTAATATCTCGTCTGTTGAGGGAACTTTCCATCGAGAACTCGGAGAAATGAATTATTATTAAACGTGATATTTGATGGAAGTTCAATTAGAAAGTGAGACAATTGTTTCAACGATCTCGAATGAAGCAGGTGACGATGATTGAACGTAAAAAGGCACATCCGTATCTACTCGAAGTGCAGAACATACAGAGAGTGGAACGTGGTCGAATATGACAGACTACGGGGGTTTCCACGTGCACATGGAGCAACGTGGAATCGTCTGGGACCACCGTGCTCGCTCTCGGTTATGCCCTTGGGCCTCTCGTGGCTCTGCTCTCGTAATATCTTATTACACGATCGCTGCATGCCTGACCGGTGCACATGCCAGCGCGAGCGCCAGAGCTCACCCACGTTTACCTGTCACCGATCGGCCGCCGATCGTATCTTTTTTCCGGGGAAATTTGTGCCGATCGTAAAGCTGCTCGAGAAAATTCGTGTAGCGTGTTATTATTCGAAGGCGGTAGGTTGTTCCGTGGTGTGTAATGATCAGCCATCGAAATCGCTCGAGGGGCAGTTCCAGTATTCGAGGGAGAGACTTGATCGGGGGGAAAAAGAAGAGGAAAAATATCGTTGGGAAAGAAAAGATCAATTTTTTTTTGTTTTCCTCTCGATATTCTCTGCCGGTACGAAGAAGAGAGATTTTTCTAGGAGGGATGGTTTATTGGAAGATATATAAGAGGCAGTGTATCGAGAAATGCTTCTTCCTCGAGTGGAGAGCTCTTTTGATCGAGCCTGGAGAACGTGGATCGTCGCTTCGGAGAAATAAAGGGCGAGGCTCCTTGACACACGCGGCCCTCTGCTTCCGAGAAGCGAACGAGGAAGCTCTCCGAGAGAAGATGGACCACCGATTTGGAGGAGTAAGGAGTACCCGGAACGTGGACCGGTAAAGAGAAAAGAGCCTGGAACACGTGAACTAATAACAGTACCGAAAAACGACGAGGAAGCTTCTTCGAAGAGGCACGAGTGAAAGAGACGGAGCTATGTAGAAAAGTTCATAATTAGAAGAAATATAAATTCTTCAGTCTGGCAGTAAAAAAAAAGGAGAATGGAAAAAGAAAGGAATCCTTCCAAGCGAAGAATTATTAATTACAATCACACAGCGAAGGTTCATCAAGATCCCCGGAGCATCTTTGGCCAGGGAGAGACTCTTTGTTCCCGTGTCTCACGTCGCTTACGTCGATTTCGCTCGAGCATGGCGTGTACAGCTTGTACCACGGACCACCGGCGCTTCGTATGAAGTTATTATCTCGGTTCTCCTCTCTGCAGCGGTGCATCAGCTCGACATCACACTGTCGGCTCTCCTCTCTCTGGCTTCTCACGAGTGAACGGATCCAAGGACGGGGAGAGCGCGGCGTTAAGAAGAGAGACGTGGAAAAGGGACGAAGAGGAAGAGGAGATCCAAGGACGAAGAGTACAGCGTTAAGAAAAGAGACGAAATTGGAGAGGATGATCGAAGAGGATTCAAGGGCGAAGAGTACAGCGTGGAAAAGGGACGAAGAGGAAGAGGAAGATCCAAGAGGATCCAAGGACCAAGTGCACAGCGTTAAGAAGA
This sequence comes from Habropoda laboriosa, assembly GCF_001263275.1. Taxonomy (NCBI): domain Eukaryota; kingdom Metazoa; phylum Arthropoda; class Insecta; order Hymenoptera; family Apidae; genus Habropoda; species Habropoda laboriosa. Next base: position 709,122 of record NW_017100262.1, read on the forward strand.
GAGACGTGGAGGAAGAGGAAGATCCTCAGAGCGTGGGCAGCCCGTAAAAGTCACAGGCTGTGAAGAGATGACGGAGGCCATCGCCGGTATTAATATCTTATTACTGGCTTATCGACGCGTGCAATGAGAAGCCAAAGCCGCGCATACATCGAATCCCCGGAATCCGTACGAGGGGTTCGCGTCGTTTTCAGAGACGAACTCTTGCTCGTAGCTATGCGAGAGATTGGCCAAGCTTATACATTGGGAACGAAGCCACTGAAAGGTACCGCACCGCTTCGTGTTCGATCGCGCGTACTATAATGAACACACGGGCTCTGAAAGGGCACGGGCGAGGTGTGGCACCGGAGGAGCTTGCTCGAGAATATTCCTATGTACGTCTGGGAAATTTCTGTCCCCGTCTGGGAATATTGACCGAGGGTTGTGTAATCCTTACTGTCTTGTTCCCCTTGTTTCCGCGATCGTGAATTGTTCAAATTCATTTAGCGTGGTTGTAGGCATTTCTGCGGGGTTTATGTAGATTTAGGAACAACCTCGTTGGCTTGTAGTTGCGGAGAGGTTAGGCGTGATTTTTGGTGGATGATTTGTGTGTTTAAGGGAGGTCGTTTTGGATAGTAGGCTTAGGTTCGGAAATCATTTTTGCAAACACAATGGAGGATTATTCAGGGTGAATGAGAGGATATCTTTGGAGAGGTTGTAGGTACATTTTGGTACTGTCTCTTCACTTTGCAGTAGTAGGAAGATTACACAGATTTTCTGTGCTCGTTATTAGGCACTTTTTTGTACCATCTTTTTACCATAGGATCGAATACTTTGTGAGGGAAAAGTGTGCTTAAATAAACATCAAGTGCAGACACTCCTTAACCTGTTGATCTTCAATTTAGGTAATGGAATCTTATAATTGCTCTTATGAAACATTCTCTTTCTGGCTCGTTAAAAATGTACAATTCATCCCTTGCATCTGAAATTAAAAGCAAACAAGAGAGCTATAAAATTGCTATAACTGATTTTGGAAGGAGAGAGAGAAAGCAATTGAAAGCGTGTAGAAGAGAATCAAAGATGATTCGATCGGTAGCAGGAGGATCGGACGGAAGAAGAGAAGAAGAGAATGAGCGATGTTAACCGCGCGGGAGTCTCAAAGGGAAGCGCGGGCAAGCGTGCCGGCCGTAAATCTTGCCGAGTCCGCAGATGATTCGATCGGTAGCAGGAGGATCGGACGGAAGAAGAGAAGAAGAGAATGAGCGATGTTAACCGCGCGAGAGTCTCAAAGGGAAGCGCGGGCAAGCGTGCCGGCCGTAAATCTTGCCGAGTCCGCCGCGGAATCGATACCGCCTGGTTTTCTCGGTCAAAGCTCGTTAGCGATTCTCTCCGCGGTGAAGTTGCTCTAATTGGAGATCCCGCGCGCGGAGCTGTTGGATCGTCCTCCTCCGTAAGGAACCGGCCGTCGCGTCGGTATACACGTTGCATTCGAGAGGCGTTGTTATTCGCGAGCTCGAGGAGGAGGAGAGATTCCGTGAAGTGCTCATTGTCGCGAAATCTAGTCCCAGGGAAAGTCAACCTGCCGGAACACCCGTTTTCCCCGTGTAGTCCTACTTCATTAACCGTGTCACCGGTGACTCGAGGGGAAGAATCGTCAGTCTCTCCCTCTCTTCTCTCTCTCCTCTCGCTCGTTCTTCTCTCCTTCTTCCTTTTCTCGAACTCGTTCTTCTCGCCTCTTCCCTTTCTTCTCACTCTTTATCTCTCCTTCTTCCTTTTTTCTCTCTCATCTCGTCGAACCCCCTCTCTTTCTCTCTTCTTCTTTGTTTTCTCTCCCTTCTCGTCAAATCTTTTCTCTCTCTTCCTCTTTGTTTTCTTTCTTCTTGTGAAACCTTCTCTCTCTCTCTCTCTTCTCGTGGAACCTTCTCTCCCCCTTTCTCTCTGTTTTGCTCTTCTCTGCTCATCCTCCCTCTATCTTTGTCTTCTCTCCCTCTCTTTTCTTCCTCTTCCCTTCTCTGTCCTTTCTCTCTCTGCTCACTCTCTCTCCCTTCTTTCTCTCTGAAATCCTCTTTCTCCTTGCTGTCCTACATTCCCTTTGATCAGTCGAAGGCGACGAACTGTACCGTGAACACCAGCGATCGTCCAACCCTTTTTCTCGAAGCCTCTTGGAGGCACGGTGACACTCTCTGTTTCCTTTGGTCAAAGAAGATTTTTCAAGTGCGGACAAGGAAGAGAGAGAGACAGAGGTTGGAAACACAAATTGGAGTGCTTCACGGTAAGAAAGATGCTGCGTAACGTTGATCACAGCAACCCTGTCGTCAGAGAGGGTTACAAAGATCGCGCAACTTTTAGCCCTCGTTTCTTCCACGCGTTAGAGTGTGAGTGCTAACATGGAGGATCCGTGAAGGGAACGTTATGTCAAAGTCACCAATGGAGAGAGAAGCACTCGTAAATACACCAAAGCTTGGCTGGTGTTGCTTTGATCATCCTGGATTGAGCGTTCATCTAGTTAGCCAAGCCTGCTTCGACTTACCTACCCGGCTTCTTTTCATCGCAGGCTATTTCCCGGCACCCTTACGAGCATTTTATTAAGCGTCGTTTCTTACCTCGTTTTCTTCCTTATTCGTCAGCCATAAACGGCCGATAGCAGCCTGTCTGTGCTTTCAGCTCTTCTAATTAAGGAATTCGACGCGTTGGAAATCGAGCTCCGAGCTCTAGCCTTCACTTTTTCTTCCCGGTTCAATGGAAGAAGGATCGGTAGAGGTTCTTTCTACGGGGAGATACAGTTTTCGAAGCATCGAACCATGAATTTCGTTGGTGATAGAAAGTCATCGAACGATCATAAGCTGTGCAGGAGTATCGCACACGGCTGTTTTTGATGCGTTTTTCACGATAGCAGAAAGACGAAGGAAAACACGGGCCATAAATGTTCCAGTTAAGAGCAGCTTCAGCCACGTTAGCCGCGATAAAGCCGGAATCACCGTGCGAAGGAAATAACAATGGCAGGCTGACGTTACGACTTCCATCATCGTGGACCGTTCCGATCTTATTGCGGCCCCGTTGCATTAATATCGCATCGCTGGCCGATTTTACGCGGCTCCCGGTTCCAGCCGCGTAACGTTTCACGTGGCTGCCTGCGAATCGAATCTGAATCGTGAAATCTTGATGAAAACAACGTTCTATGCTTCGATGTTGCAGTAATTGTAAATACGTTGACAATAGGAACACTTTGTACTTATTGTAAAGTAAGAAGTCAATCTTCAAATTCCAAGAGTCCTCAAAGAGGATCCTCGGAAATTTGATTCTCGTCTCGAAAGTAACAGTGCAAAAATGAAATCTTCCTATGCTTCTTGTTGCGTCGCACGCAAATTCACGTGAGCTCGCCTCGGTCTGGCGGTTTGTAGCCATAAAAATCATTAGCCACCTTAGAACCTCACTTCGGACGATCAGATCTTGGTCTACCCTGCGCCGCGCGAACGTCATTGTTCGCGCCCGCGGTAGGTACCGCTTTCGGGGCTGACAATTTTACATTAACAAATTCGGTCCCCCGAAAGCGGCTCACAGGCATCCCCTTCTCCGAAGAAACGCGCTGCGGTCGCAAGGAGAGGATTGTCGCCACCATTTAGGCACCCTGATTGGTGGATGACCACTACACAAAATTGTATAAGGAGCGAGCTCACCCTCGCCCGACAGATCAGATCACAAATAAAGTTCAACTAAGCATCAATAAAAGAGAACAGTCTCCATATACCTTCTCAACGAGGATCATAATCGTTAAATCAAGGCTGAACCACAGCGAGCTCTGAACCGAACAAGGTCGAACGCTCGCAAAACTTCTAAACTAGAAAAAAAGAGGATCCTCTGAAGATGGACAGTGAAAAGTAGCAGTCAAAAGAAAAATCTTCCTATGATTCTAAAATGAAAAGAAGCTCAGTGACCTAGTTTTGAACACCAAAAGAAAAACACCCTAAATAATTCACATCACATGATCCTCATAATCACAGTCAACTTCACCCAAAGAGCTTCGATCTAACACCTCTAAGAATCTCTTCAAAAATTCCACAGGAGTATCCCTTCAGAGGCTGCAAGGATTGCTAATGTTATCTTCTAAAAAAGGAACACCCTAAATAATGTAGACAGAGTGTTCTGTTGCTAGTAGAACCGAAGGGACCGGTAAACAGAGAGCACGATGTCGCTTTCCTGATCCATTTAAGCAACGGATCCCGGCCTGTTATGAACGATCTTATCGCTAAGTGGCGGGTCTCTTGGTATCCGAGCATCGGGACTCGGTTTCTTCGGTAGGGGGAGAACGCAGATTGCACCCGCAGATGGTGCCTCTTCTTTTGTTTGACGGAGACCGTCACGAGAGGCTGCTCATTTGCCTAGTCAAAGGCAGCCTTCCTGCGGACTTGGCTTCCCACCTCCTGTCTTCCTATTATATGCCGAGATTCCCTCTGATTCGGTGCTTCCTTCCCGACGAAACAGTAGAAAATGAAACTTTGCAGACTATTAACTTCTTATCGGTCTTTCTACTTGGACTACTTTGGAGTATTTCGAAGATCAGGGAACCTAGTAGATTTCTCATCGATCGAGAGATCCACGAGACGAGGGAATTTTTAATTTTCGTTCTCCAATATCGGTGGAAACGTCATAAGGTTGAGAAGTGAGCCAAAATTCGTCGTATTGGAGGGTGCATGGGCCAATGAAAGGGAGTTTCTGCCGCGAGGAAATGTCCGTCAAAGAAGATTCTGGCGCAGAGTAATCATCCGGAACCGCGCGCGCTTCGGTATTCCTCTTTGACGATAGGATTCGAATACGAGCTCGACGCAGGCCGTCGTCGTCGTCGTCGTCTCTAGCGAGGAGGTGGAGGTGGAGGAGGACGAGGAGTAGGAGGAGAGAGGCTGCTAAATTAAACGCAGTGAACCGTGATCCTGTAAACAGACCATTTCCATGCCAGGAGGTTCGCCAGGCTGCGCGACTAATGGGCTTGATGATCCACCGGGGGTTGACGTCGTGAATTAACATCAACTACGACGTTTTCCTGTGCAAACGACCTTGGAAGTGGATACATCCGCCCGTAGACGTGGTCGCGCCGCTATATATCGCGTCCGCCAGGCTCCAGTTAATGCGAAGAACGGCGTGGAAGGGTGGCGTAGAGATGCCTCTCTCACGGACGATTGTTTGCCTACCTTTCCTCTCGCGCATTCGAGAAACCTAGGAGGATTCACAACCCCCTCTTCCTTTCAGATCTCTTCAGGAGTCGACGCTTTTGTGGAACGTTCTCGACGAGTTCTCTGATTCATTTTTTATTAGAACGGTTTGTTTTCTTCTCCCTTTTCCCGCTCCCTCTCTCTTTACTCCACGACATAGAAGTGAAAATGGAAATGTAGGAGGATGGTAAGGGGAGGTATTAAGGATTATTTAAATTAATGCAAGGATGAGATGAAAAATTTCGGAGGGCTGTGATTTAAGGTGGACCGTTAAGAAGCGGTGAAAGGGAATAAATTTCTCCGGAGGATAATTTATACGGCCACCCAGGTAACACCGCCGCTAATTTGCATCCCTATGGTCCTCCACTTAACCTTTCTCCTCGAACCGCGCGAAAATTCATTACGTATATCTCTCCACCGTACAATACCTCTATACCATCGGTGTATATCACGGTCCATTCGTTCGGGGATATAGTTGGTCAACAAGCGATTCACCCTACCCTTCGATTGCTCGTTGCCAAGTGGATATTTCTGGGGACAGATCGACGTGTAATCGTGGTGGGACAAAAGGGAAGAGTAGGCCCTTTTGCCTGCCTATAAACCGCCTTTAACGTCATTTTTAACGCCAGTACGTTAAGCAATACACAGAGAGAGAGCGTAGGTCGGTCCATCCGATTTAATCTCAGCCCCTTTTGCCTGGTAAATTCCGACAAACGCGTGTACGCAGTTTCCCTGGCGTTCCCCTGCCTCGAACCGCACACGCAACGTCCGGTAGGCATATTTACTAATCCCCCACGGATTTATGATTCCAAGCTGCCACGATGTTCGGCCGTATCGCGCTCGATATAAGCCCGCGGCCATTTATTGTTTCCCCGCCGGCGAAACACGACCGCCATCCCGGTTCTCCATCACCTTCTACGCCCTTTTATATTTGTTCCCCTGCTTTTTTCATTTTTTTTTTTTGCCGCCCATTTTGTCTTTCCTTGTCCAATAAAATTTCGAACGGCCGTGGGCATTGCCCTCTTTTGCGGCATGAAAATATTTGCGCTGGTACTTTCTAGGTTTTATCGTCGGAGAGATTAACTGTAATTAAGAGAGGCTATAAATTATCTTACAGTTGGTACTAATAGCGAAATAGTTGAAATTCTAACGTGGGGGGGATTGGCAGTTAGGTAGCGTTGAAGCTTCGTCGATCTTCCAGGTCAAGCACCGCTCGTTGGGATCTCCACAAAGATGGGTGACCGCTGGAAACATTTCGTTAAGAAAATTTTTCAAGCTTTTAAAAGTTTCTCTGCTTAAATTTCTGTGTTTCCTCTCTCCTTCGACCAAAATAAGTCGCCAATAATTGAATAAGAGTAGAGGAAATAATAAAATATTCGATCGAGACTTACATGCATATACTTCTTACTTCTCCATCATATCCCCAGTCGATAGACTTAGCTGCTACCACTTTATTTAGGAAGCACACTTCTTCCTGTTCGCATTCACTCGAAGGATAGGTTTTGAATGAACTATTTATCAAGGAACCAGCGAGAGAAAAGTTAAAGGCGAGCAGCCCTAGGAGAGAACTCCCAGGTGTGGGAGTTAGCCGGGATTCCAGTCTCGTGGAAGGTCTCGAGTGGTGTTTCCTCTTTCCTGGACATTGGTGTATCGACGGTGCAGGTGTGTTCGATGTATGATCGACAGAGATTCCCCATAAAACCTGCAGAAAACGGAAGAATATCGATGAATTTCCCGAAGAACGTTTCTTCCGACCGAAGATCATTCCAGAAATTCACGTGAATCGCAACCTCTCTCACATTGACGTTCCACGTCTAATTCGATCGCTGTTTAATTCCAAGGAAACTATAGCCGGTGTGAAAATTTATAGCCTTCAAGGACATTTCCTCGAACGTGAAGGAAATAGAGCAGAAATTCTATTTCAAATCTATATCTAGTCCAAAGGAGGAGAGATATAACTTCTACGGTCGAGTCGAGCGTCTGACCATCCAGAGAACTTTCTACTAGCGCGCCTCGGTATTAGTCTTGACTACTTTAAAGAACCACTCGTATCAAAGTTTTCATAATTTCTAAAATTAATATACATTTCCACCGACACTTTCGAAGTGTTCTTAGTCTTGAAGTGTAATCGAATTGCCTTTCGATACGAAAACATACACACGGAAGAATCCTCTCGAGTGGACCCATTCGAAGCAACGCGAAGGAGAACACCACGAAGCAGAAAAAGACAAGGAAACGAAGGAAACAATGTCTGGCTAGGAATGTAAATCGTTGCACGCATACACAGCAGCTATCAATGGGGCGAGAAAGAGAGAGAGGAGGGGTGGGAGAAAATCGTGGAATGCAAATTGACGAGAGGGCCTCGGGTTCGAGCGTAGGAAGAGCGACTGGTGCATTGCAGTGGCCGGCTAAACGGATAATCGATATATACAAGGCGTCAACTCGCGACTTCCACAAGTCGGATTCACAACGCCTCCTCCACCACACCAGCCCTAGCCATTTTCACATAATTGACCCCGTTTTTCGCGGTTCTCCGTGGCCCGCTCAAGATGCCCACTCGAGCACGTCTCGATCGGAGGATTTACGATAAAGGGAAGATCGCAGCGTTGTTTTTTTTCCTCCTCCCCCTATTTCTCTCTTCCTCTCCTTTTCCCTCTCTCTCTCTACCATCCCACGAACCGGTAGTCGTTCTTTTTTCAAGGCGACACCAGGCCAGCAGCGTTGAAAGCTCGTTTTCCGGCTGACTCCACTTGGAGCGTCGTTCATCGGGCTTCGACCGGTTTCACCAGTGAAACGAACGAGTTTATTAGGTCGCGTCGTTGAAACGACCGATGGCCCTCGAGCTGGCGAAATTTCGTGACCAGACGGGGGGATGGTTTCTCGTTTCGAGAGGTTTTTCGTTTCTAAAGTCGACGGTGCTGGGCAAGATCTCGCGACAGAACTCTGTTCCGCGAGTTTGGAATTTCTTTGGAACAGAGAAACCAAGTAGTCCTAATTAAAACCGAAGTCGAAGGTTCGTTCCATAGGTAATTTCAAGCTCGATTCTGCTGTATCAGAGAGAGAGAGAGAGAGAGAGAGAAGGCGATTCGCCTTATTTACTTTAAAATTCCCCTGTGAATAAACGTTGTGGAGGATTCGCGAAGCTTGCTTGCTTCGAGAATGGAACCAGCAGGAGTTGGAGGAAAAGGAGAGTATTACACCGGAGAAGCAACGAACGATAAAGTTTCGCTGTTTACGCACGCGAGGTACGAGGTAAAATTACATTTAATTCGCGGGATCGCGTGTTACGTCGCCCACGAATATAAGCCGAATCGTCTTTTCATCAGCCGAATTACCAGGAGAAGTATTCGAAACTATCAGGACCCGACGCTCGAGTACGCCGTAGAAACTAGTCAAGACTATCAACGTTCATCCATTAACCCACTGACAAGTTGTGCTGTTGAACTGCCTGCCTTCTAAATTGCTTCGAATTACCGGATACAACGGGAGCGTCGATCAATTTGCCTCTGCCTTTTTCAATAGTTTTCCAAGTTGTAAAGAGATTGTAGAGAATTACTTGAAATCGTAATACTAACTCGGAAATTCACTCTAATGCGAAGGATAAATAGCTGTCCAAAGATTTAACTATGTGAGTGCCACGGGTTATTGCAGAAATCTGACCGAAAAATGCCATCGCGCTTCTTTCGCTTGACGTCGAAAATTCCAAAAATCTTGTTTTCCACATTTTCACCGAATACCACTGTTTTAAATTACACGAAACGAAGGCAAAATTGATTACGTGCAGAATTTTTTATAAACAAAATAGATTATAAAAAATACGGTATAATTTACATTTTATTCAATTTTTCTTAAAAAAAATAGACATATTCTAAGAAATAGAGTAAAATTTACATTTTGTTCAATTTTCATAAAAACAATAAACAAATGACAAGAAATGGAATAAAATTTACAGCTCGCGGCCCAGTGCAGTGGCACTCGAACTATTAAATGGACAATCTTATGCTTCAAATCGAATTTTCCAAGTGTAACCTCTTTGCAACCTACCAATCCTCTAATTGTACCATCTAAAAAAGAGAATGACAGCGAAACAATGACACATTCGAAGAAAATAGTGGAACTTGTCGTTCAGTTAGCGAAAGAGACGCGAACTCGTGGGCAACTCTCTCCCTTCATCCCCCTTCGGTTGTTCCCTTTCGCCGGCAGTATCGGGCAGCCGGTACACGGTGGCTGGGAATTTCACGAGGGCTCGAAATGGCCGCGGATATTTTCATGCAAATGCGGGATACCTTTTTTCCAGGCGGGTGGCAGGAGCCAACACAATGCCGGTCGAATTCGTTTTCGCCGGAATCGCGCGTCGAAATTGCGCGGATTAACGGTGCCGCGAGAGGCCATCGTTGCTCCGACTCGTTCGCGAAACGTAAACGTTTCCAGCACACCGGATAAACGGGGAGGGATAGGGAGAGACGAGCTGGACCAGGTGAAAGCAGGATTTCCGTGTAATTTCACCGGGTAATAAGATTATACCGTTCTCAGTTCTCTCGCCGAAGAGAAGGAGTAGGAGGACGGGGCTAGCTATTGTTTTCCCATTCGCGGCTACGCGGATATTTGTATTTCGCGGCTCATCCTGTGGCAGCCTCGAATTTCCTGCTAATTTTTCTTCCGCGCCTACTCTGCACCCATCCCCGCCGAGCTTCTTCCTCCGCGTTGGTCCTAGACGAGAATATAGTTAAGATTGTAAGAGAAGGAAGATGGCCACCTTGGAAGTTTAGTCGTCGTCTGTGATGGTCCATAAAGAGCCGGATGAAATTGCGTCTCGTACCGCCTCGAAAGCGTTCTACGTGCCCGCCTAGCAGACTACCAACCACCATCACCTCCTTTCTCCTCCCTTTTCAGCCTGCTACTCCCACACCCCGTTAGCTGGAGAAGCGGCCACCAGCCCAGCCGGTTCACCCTTCGGCTGTAATAGCGCAACGGAGCGTATACAACACGGCGTAGCATAAACTTTACGATGATGAGGAAGGACCGAGGCGAAGGAGTCTCGAAAGTCATCTGGCGAACCTTCGTAGCTCTCCCTCCCTTTCTGCCTTGGTTTTCCTTGCTCTCTTGCATCCGCGCGGTACCAGAATTAGATACCGGTGCGCGCTTCTTCTAGCCTAGCTTTGTACCTACTTACCTCGAGAGATTGTTTTTGCAAGCTTGCCACCCTGCCGCGATCTCCCTCGGGATTTCGTGAGATCGAGGCTGCAGGTCAGCTTCCTCCTCCTGGGAGAGGAATCTTATTTGTTTGGGTGACGGGAGAGGGTGGATTGGATGAACCGGTGTTTGGCAGATCTTGTGAAATGTAGACGGTGGTTTTGGAGGGGATTTCTAAGGGATGGTGCGAGAGTAGTCTGGGTTTTGGCTGGTGTACGATTTTTCAGGTCGTTGTATGGGTTTGAGGTGGTTGTTTGAGTTTTGCGGTAAGAGAGATTGGGGAGCGTTTCGATTAGTGTCTTAATGTAGATTCGAGGAAAGGGTTTCAGTTTCAGAAAAGTGTCATTTTATTGCTTGGAATATCTCCAATACACAAATTTGCCATCAGACGGAATGTGATTATTTTAGTTCTGCGGTTTGGATAAGTGTCTTCTGCTTTAATATAAATTCAAGAAAAGGGAGTAACTATTTTCACGAAAAAGTGTGACAAGGGAAAATTTTCATTTTATCTCCCAATTTGCCATCAGAAAGAATGTAAAAAATTAACCCGTACCAACCTAATTCCCCAAACAGAAATTTTCATTTCACTCCCCTCAAAAACTTTATACTTCCCGCTCCATCCTCCTACCCAAATCTAAGAGCACCGAATCTAATTAGAATCTGCCGCGTTCCGATACTCCCTATCCCAAGTTCATCATAATTCAACGTTCTATCGCAGCCGAGGATCTTATTAACCTCGTCCCAAAGACAACATCGCCTCCGTAGCATCGTAGCTTAGGTCCAGCGCAATCTCTGCTTGATCCCCGTGTGTCAATAACCCAACCCTCTATCTCCATAGACAGAGAACCTCGAATCAAACCCACCACCCCCAAGTCAAATGATTAAACATACATCGAAGATATCCAAGTGTCGCCTAGTCGCCTATTAAAACACTCTCCCGAACCTCTCGATTCTATCCGGGCGCTGTAATACCCCGGGTACTTTGCCAATAAACGTAGAGAACGTACCAGCACACGAGAGAGAGAAAGTCTGTCGCTGGCAGGATGAAACGGTCGTAAAAGCGAATAGCGTACCGCGAGCTAAAAGTTATCGTTCCGTTTCGCCAATTGATTACATGAATTATAGATAGCCGAGGCCCAGGTATCTTGTATCACGTACAGGGTGTACGTGGTTATCCTTTTAGGGCTGTTAACGTCCGACCAGGAAGAATTAGAGTCCGCCGCCTTTAACCACTGTTCGCCTGGTCCTCGTAATTCACGTAACCCGGGCCAGCACAGAAATACGGGATCCGTGACGAGCCTGGACCGTTCCTAGTCTGGCCAGCCTCCTCTGTCGCCTAACCACTTGTATGGTGAACGAGAAAACAGCCGGGGGAAAAACAGAAAAACGAGCAGAGAATACACGTATGCGGCGGAGAGTTGGAGGAGAAACGTCACCGATCCGACGGTCGTTATTGCGATTTCCAGTTCAGTGGTATCTACATAATACGGAAGGAGAGAGGGATGGAATCGCGTATTCGCGACGCGTCGCAATATTTCAGCCCCCGAGGGGGGAAACACTTGGAAACGACGCGTTCACGTTCCTAACGCGAATATTGTATCGCGTGTGCGGGCCCAGGACCGCCGCACGCTGGCCAATTTTGTTTCCATCAAAAGTGGGATTAGCGACGGGGAGAGGACGGTATCCGATTGAATACGCCGAATCGAATCCCGGTAGGATCACCGTTTTTCAAGAAGCCAGCGCCCGGATAGACCTGGCTGCGGGATTGCCTCTCTCTCTCCCTTTTTCTCTCTTTTTTTTTTTGCCGTTTCGTCCTCGACAGGCCAGCCTCGACGTTCGCGCGGAATTTTTGCTTCGAGCTTCTCGTGGGACAAATTGCGGCCGGACTAATGAGTTTGTTAGGTGTAATAACGAGAAGAAGCTTCTTTCTCGTGGATTTGTGGAGAAATTTTGCAGTGGATCGAGTCTTGTGTCGATGGCATAATTTTGTCGTCTACTTTATCTTGCGATTTTTGGTAGCCTTCTGATAAGGAGATTGCGAAATCGAAGGAAACGCGGGGAGAAACTGTGCGAGATAACTACGATCTGGCGGGATATTTGAATCTTTTACCGGGAAGATCACAGTTTTTTTTTTTATTTAGGAAACCTCAATGAAGGTTTATACAGGGTGTCCCGTAAAGAGTGTAACACCCGGAAATGGAGGGTTACTGGGGTGACTCTGAACAACTTTTTCCTTGAAGCTTCGTTTTTGAATTATCAACGAAAAACACTGGCCAATCAGAGCGCGCGTAGAGCCCCCGCTCAGGGACGGGCGAACAGAGGTTCACGCTTACGCTTGTTCACGATAGCGCGCGGGTTAGGTTCACTGTAATACACGTTTCCAGATCTGCAGGTTGCATTCCTTCGATCAAGTATTTTAAGGGAGAAAATGTGCAAAAGGGTGCTCGGTTATTGGGGTTGAAGTACCTAATCGTGGAATTTTTAGGACGATATTTAGCGGAGGTTTTCAGAGACACGCTTTCTTAAGCGATAGTTTATTCTGACAACGCTCTTTATTCTAAAAAAACGCTTTCACTGCTCACCAACTAAGGCGGGAAATTTAACCTTCCGTCGGGCGCACTGGATCTTAGAGATCGGCCTTCAAGAGGTCTTTTACCAAGTGGAAAGTAACTAACCGCGGGAACAATAGAAGAACATGAGTGTGAACAAAAAACGTGAACATTTTGAGCACATTTGCACATTCGTTGCGCAACGCATCGCGTCTGTATACATAGATGAATTATGGTTGTGCCTGAGAGATCAGGTGCGCTCGACGGAGCGTTAAACACCGACAAGAAACAATTTCATACAACCGGTTATTCTCAATTTTATATTAAACATTTTACTCTCCAAATTGTCTCTTCTGTCACATAAATCCTTCACCTAAAATGCACATTTATGCACCGGTGTAAAATTTGTATTTTCGAGTGTCCAAAAGGTGTAAAATTCAAGGATTCGATAATTCCAAAGTCGTCACATCCTACTCCACTTTTAACACACGGCAATAGTAAAATTCGCAGAAACGTGGAGTAAAAGTGACGTTGTACGGAACAATTCGAGGAACCGTCACCTGCAGGGTCCATTTTATCGCCAAGTATCGCGATCTCCGCAGTCTGTTTACGCGAAACGATACTCGAGACAATCGATAGATTCCTCGTTACACGCCTATTATTTCCTCTCTTCTTCTCCGTAACTTCGTCACTTTCTTTCCCGTTTTTCTTCTTCTTTTTAAATACGTTATATCGACTTCTATTAAAAGTAAAACGGCCATGAGACGCGTTGCTTTTATTCTCCGCGTCGTGCCGCGGAGAGACCGAGGCGGAAAGGCCGACCGTAAAAGCGAGAACGCAAGCTAACGCCGATTTCGCTAATGACCGGGCGTAAAACGCCCCGTAAAATTTCGTCCTTTATGAGCGGGAGGGGAAACGGCGTGGCCCGTTTCCCAGTGCACAGGTGGGGAAGGGAGATCGTGCAATTATTCAAGCCACGTTCCTCGATACATCGTGAAAGGTACCGGCGGGGTAGGCCGCGTGAACTTCTTCAATTTCCGTCGAATATTCTCGTCTCTGTAATCGACGCCCTCGCCTTTACCACCGTTCAAACTGCCAACGAAACACCGTCACTTCCGGTTACTGTTCTCCACTTTCGAACTTCACTTTGCCACTTTTACGACAGACAGCTTTTTTTCAACCTCGTTTCTGCTCTTTTTATTCGTCGATGTAAAGAACCGGTTGTTTTACACTTTTTCACGTTTTTGTATCGAATGATTAGTCGAGCTTGATCGAATTTCTTCTGGGCTTTTAATAGTCTTCGAGATATTGGACGAATGTTTACTACCAGCAAGTTCGAGGATGATTTTCTGCCGCTAAGTTGGAGGGCGATTTTCTACCCTTCACTGTGGAGGATTGTCGAAATAAAAAAATACGTGTCGAGTTATTTTTTGAGATCTACCGTGTACCAAAGTTCCATCGAAATCGGAGATTATCACTTCGAGATGTTTCCCTGTCGGTGATTGACCTTTGCATGGCGGAGGCCGGGTCACTGTTGACCCAGCTTTCAGGTGTCCCTTATTCAGAAACAGACTGTCTTCTCCCTGTATTATAAATATTTTTGTTATTTTAATGATAAAAAAGCTTGCGTGAAAAGATTTCAGTATCGGGTCAAATTTGACCGGATCAATTCCATCTCAACCCTTATTTCTCCAAGTTTGTCCCTGTTGATCGTGTTGCGATATTGTTCTCTTGGACGGTGACTTGCCTTGCTTTAGAAACACAAGCCTGTCTATCGGATAGGATGACGTGTGAGTGCAATGACACTACACCTTTTTGTTAACTTAACAAATAAAAATATAAATTTATTGTAACGATATGAATCGCGAGGTACGTATATAATTTTCTCCCAAACGTTTCTTCAACAGTCCCTTGTCCTTTGAGGCCTCAACGAGGAATGACTTGGTCCCGTTACCTTGTCGCCCCGTCCAGAACGGTCACTCTCCTACGTCACGGCGATGAGAACGTTCTTCTCTCCCTTGGTCGTGACGCTCAACCAAGCCAAGTAGCCCACAGATGTCGGGTGTTTTATAGATGTGTTTTTTTTGTTACGTGTCCAAGTGTAAGGTTTGGGGATTTGAGAGGTATCGTGTAGTGAGTAGAAAAAACCGGAAAGGGAAATTAATCAACTGAATATTTCGGTACCGACCAATCTTCGTTCGAAATAGAGTCACAAATCTCTTCTCCTTATAAAATATGTTTGCATTTTACTCACAAAAAAGCTTGCGTATAAAGAAGATTTTATTATCGGGTCAAATTTGATAATTCGACCGCTCGATTTTTTAATTCGACCTAGACCTTGACACCGCAACTTCTCCGCGACTCAATGGCCATTACCCTCGCCCTAATTCCTCCCGGTGCTCACCCATACTCGGCTCAAAGACCTCTAACGCGACACCCCCCGAACGTCGCAGCCTCTCGTTGGCTCGAGCCGCGGTGGCTTTCTCGAACAGGGAGGGCAAGGATCCACGCGAACAGTTGCAACCCTCCTAACCAATTGAGCCATATTCCATCCCCCTTTGGAGAGGATTCCTTACCTCGACAACACCCCGGCCGATATAAAAATCCTTCGTTGTACATCAAGGAACCACATACACAGGGCTCGATCGTTAAAACACGACGATTCTCTCCCTCACCCTCTATCCCCAGGCTTACTGTAGCCCGATGGAATTAACCGGACGTGGTTTAGGGATGGGTACAGGCAGATTGAGAGATTTAGTAGTCGTGGGTGGGCCAGGTGGGCGGTTATTTATGAAAAAATCGATGTTGCCTGCTCGAAAGTATATTTCAGAGGGATGACGGTGTTGTAGGTATGTGTGTTGGAACGAGAGGAAAAGAGGGTTGTGAGACGAAAGGAGGGTAGAGAGAGAGAGAGAGAGAAGGGTCCATAAAATAGTTGGCGTAACGATATAGCACGGCGAGAGTTCCCTGAGCGAGTAAAACGGACTCGGCGTTAACTTAGTCCTATGATTGACGGTTTCCGGTTCCGGCTTGAACTCGGCCTCGACTGATATATCGCGACTCGCCGGAAGTCTGCGCAAAAGCATCGCCGCAGAATTATTGGCCGGTCACGCGGGCCTGCCCTTATCGAATTTCCACGCTCGAAACCGAGCCTAACGTTTCCCTAGAACGCGAACTGCTTGTGTCTATACCTTGTACTGTACGTTTATAGCTGGTCTTTTGCTCGTCAATTTTTCAACGCAACTGTTAACCATTTTCTCACAAGAAAATCATTGTTTATGTCGACCGACGATGGGATTGGAGGAAAAATTAAGTAAAGGGTTAATTTTATCAATGCTAGACTCAATTCCAGGGACTTTGAAAATTTTGTTTGAAAATTCAAGCCTTCATTTTATCCTTTGCACTCTTTCACCCTAATTGAATGAAACAAATTTTAAAACGATACTGCTGAAAGTTGTGAAACATCTGAATCTGCCACGCGCGCTATGCACTAAAATCTGTCGCAGCGAACAAAATTCGTTCGCAAGTATTGAGACACTTACTGAATCTAAAGAAGACCCTGACAGTTATTAAAAAATTATTACGACCCCGAAGAAAGAAATATTCAGCTTAAAATATTTTAAATTAAGATAACACAAAATGTTTGCCGATACGTGGTACTAAATTGCACAGAGAAATTTTCTAAGCTAAGTTTTCACATGGTAACATTAACATTGCACCGGAAAAGGAAGCCAAGCGACATAAAGCGCAGAAAACGCCCTGTGCACCTAATTAAAGATTAACCCCGAGGAGAGTAAGAAAAATGGCCAGCAGGATAGTGTCCGATAGTGCCGTTTCCCATCGAAGGATCCTCAATGGCAAGGTCGGGACGTCGTAAAACGCGTCGCAGACGGAAGTCGCGAACAACAATGTCGGTTCCGGCCGCGTATCCCTCCTCGGCGAAGTATTCAATTACTAACGAGTGTCGGCCGTAAAGCAGCCCCTGCAGCACGCGACCAAGTCGCGTCGCGCCGCGCCGCGTAAAGGACCTTGTCACGCGTGTATTTTTAACGAGACTTCGCTTACCCCTGTCGCGCGAGCTTCTTCGACCCTCGAGCTTAACGTCGAGCCTCCCACACCCTCTCTTCCCCCGTTGGTTCGGTCGCAACTGCAACCGCCGTCCTCGTCCTTGCTAGCAGACTGCACCTGCGACAACCTTTCTCTCCCATCCACAGCCTGCTCTCGAACGCTGATACTACAGAGAGGAGGCGAGGGAATCGACTGTTTAAATTGTACGGCCTCTAAGTATCGCCGGTGTACAGGAACATAAATTGAATCGTCGGGATATTAGGATTTGCGGCGAGAGGCTACAGACATTTGTACTGGGGCTGGTTAAGGCAGAGAATCGTTGGAGATGTACTGGGTGTTCCTGTGTAAACGAAGCCACCTAAGTGTATCCTTCGTTTGCGAGGACGTAGGAAGTATCGTAGATGCAGTTTGAACGGTATCGGAGAGGCTATAGGCTGTTTCGATTATTTTTGTCTCAAGGTCAATTTGTCGAAATTTTTTAAAATCTCCAGTGCGTATCTTTTTCTCTTGAATATTGTAGTTCATATTGAAACGTGTTGAAAGATGTATAGTATGATCTTGAACTGACCTGTATCTCCCGAAATTGAAGTTAATTTACTTCTATAGTCTGAAGATCAATTTGTCGAAATTTTCAAAATCACCGATGCGTATATGTTTCTCTTGAATATTTCAGGTTAACATTAAAATGTGTTGAAAGGTGTATAATATAATCATGAAGTAACCTGTAACTCCCAAAATTGAAGTTAAATTTACTTCTATAGTCTCTCTCAGTAGCTAAAGAGTTAACATAAAACTCTCCATCGCTTCGTTTTAATTTTCCCCGTGAAATCTGTTTCTAAGAATCAAGAACAAAATTAAACAACACTGTGCACACCTCGCTCAACACATCACCACTCATCCATCCCCCTAATCTCGCCCCAGGAAACGCGTCTAGCGTCCACAATGACGCCGTCGTGTTAAGGAACGATCACCGTAGTCGGTGGAAACTCGCTGACGTTTTTTCCACGAGGTTCGTTATTAACAGGGCGCGGGCGTCGAGAGGCGCAGACTGCGCGTCAGGGGGGTGGGCGTAGCGACGCCCGGCGTCCTCTTACCTACCCTCCGACCGAGTACTAGGTGCTCCAGAACGTCTGAACGTCGACGTTGCACCTGGTTGCGCGTGTACAGTCGGCGAAACTAGTCGTTGAACCGGTCCACGAAGTTCAATGTCCGTGTCGTTCGATCCACGCTTCCCACCTACCTACACACACACGCAGAGACACAGACACAGTGGGGAAAAACAGAAGGAGAGAGAGGGGGG
>NW_017100262.1:727495-749640 GCF_001263275.1 Habropoda laboriosa
GCGGCTCGCTTTTCTGCCACCGTGAAATTTTCACTGGGACCAGCACGAGTTCTGCTACTGCTACCACTTCGATTACTCGCTCCAATTTCGAATTCTATACTGACCCCGCTGGGTCGATACCAATCGTTACATTTAGCGGTCGTTCTTGACCTTCGATCTGACAAGTGAAATTTTTGATTTTTTATCTTCGTTGGTAATAAAATATTATCTTTGAAGCTTCTGAACTTTAGATATACAGTTATAGAACAGAATACCAAAGTGAAAAAACAGGAAGATTTTGGTTAAATCTAGGTTTAAAATGATTGGATTCAGAGTTTCTCTGGGCTCGCTATAGTCTGACCAAATGTATCGTCCGGTCAAGGTCATTTTTCCTATATTGAAATATTATACGCGAGCTCTGTTTACCACTTTCCCTAAGTTCTCTATTAAACCTAGAATTCCAAATCGGTGTAAAAAAATAGTCACGCAAGTTTGCAACGTAAAATATTGAAATTTGTCGAAGTTTACGCTTCGCGTGTCATTCTTGACGGATCGCGTTCCGCAAGAAAAAGGCTCCGGTTCTCACGCGAGGGTGAAAACAGAGGGTGAACTACTTCGCTCGACTGTACGCAAGCAAGGTGATCGCGATCGAGATCGCGCGCCGCCTGGTCTCGAGGAGCCGCGACGTTTGATCGAGCTTCCATCCAATCAGCGCGCCGATTCCGCTCGAGACCACTTCGATCATCGTTCGCAAAGATAGTCAAGCATCATCCTCACCCTCCGTCTGAATTCGCGTCGCGGTAATTTGCGCTCACCTTGGAGCTTTTAATTTCGCTCGCCGCGATATTTTTTTCTCGCGCCACCTTTTAGCCGACCGCGCTCTCTCGTCGTCGTTCAACTCTGTCGAATGAAGAAACCAGTTTCTCTAGTCTGTGCTCGCTACGTGTACTTTATTTCTGTGGATCTAGCGTTAGAGTTTGGCCAAGGGTGGTACAATGTGAAACGACAGGTTCGAGATTTTTTACGACATCATGCTTAGCAGTATTTTCAAGACTTCTGGAAAGGCTTGAGCGACGCTTTCTCCTTCTCTGATACGGGACTCGAATTCCTGGGACAATTGCGAATACGTGTTCGAGACGCTGTTGATCATACGTAACATCGACTCCTGGCCACCGAATTGGCTCATTATGTCGTCCATTTGCAGCTGGGGCGATGCTTCGGTCTAATAGGAAAAAGAAAGATTGTTAGAATTTTGGCGATTCTTTAAAAGAATTATTTTATAGATTTCAAATAGTTGATGGTTTCTTTTAATGGTAGCACTTCGTTAATCTTTTCTGAACAAGCACCTTATATTACTATGTCGAAGAATAATCAGGCAACCACTGTACGATAAGTTCGGTATTGCTCGTTTAAAAGACAAACTTTCAAGCACATACTGTGTCCACAAGATTTGATCTGAATTACATATTTCTCGCTATAAAGAAAGATTTCAAACTAGATAAGTACTTCCACCGTAATTTCTCGTCCTTGTAGTCAACACTGCGTGCTTCAAATTGCATTCTACATATATATATAGAAGTATAACGATACTACAGAAAGAAAGAAAGCAACCAATGAGAAGAGAACTCTATTCAAAAATGAACCAAAACCATTAGGATGGCTTGCACGATACATTTCTCAAGTTACAAGAATCTCCTTTCTTCTCTTCCCACTTCAAATCAGCTCTCGACACACATATATGTGTGAAACGCATTTTTATACACTTTCGAAATCTAAGAGCGCTGCAATTAGCGGCCGCGCTGGCTATAGTCTGAACCGAATATATTCTCTACTCAAGGCCACTTTCACTCTTATCGTCTGTTAGTTAACAGTCGCCTGTACAGTCGCACTATGCCTGTCGTGCCCTCACAGAGCTTATTTCCAAAAAACTTAAACAGCAAATACATTTGGCTCCTACTATAGGACTTCACCGATCAAAGCCACTAGCAAACTTATCGTTTAGCACCTAACAGTCGCCTATGCAGTCGTGTCTTCATAAAACATACTTCCAAAAAATTTAAGCAGCAAATACATTTGACTCCTACTATAGGACCTGACACCATCAAGAAACTTCACTCACGCTTCACACATCTACGCTCCAGTACTTTCACGCTTCACACACCTACGCTCAAATACTTTCACGCTTCACACACCTACACTCCAATACTCTCATGCTTCACACACCTACGCTCCAATACTCTCATGCTTCACACACCTACGCTTCAATACTCTCACGCTTCACACACCTACGCTCCAATACACTCACGCTTCACACACCTACGCTTCAATACTCTCTCGCTTCACACACCTACGCTCAAATACTTTCACGCTTCACACACCTACGCTCCAATACTCTCATGCTTCACACACCTACGCTCCAATACTCTCACGCTTCACACACCTACGCTCCAATACTCTCACGCTTCACACACCTACGCTTCAATACTCTCTCGCTTCACACACCTACGCTCCAATACTCTCCCACATCGAACCTCGAAAGAAGCACTCTCACCTGAAGAACCAGAACGGCCAAGCAAGCGGCAAAAGCGACAATCGCGATAGTCCTCATTGCGGGAAGTTTGGAAGAGTGAGTCGTACAGAGAGGCTTGAAATTCGTAAGTGCGCCGATGGTTGGTTGGCCATTAATCACCAGGCGGCCAGAGGTATCCGTATTTATTGTGCGGATCAGCCGGGGCTCCGGATGCTGCCGCGATTATCAGCCGTCGGAATTACCTGCCATCAGCAGTAAATTGCAGGCGAGCGGGGAGCGACATTGTGTTGGCCGGTTCCGGGTCGCGGCACGACAGCTCGTTGCGAGTTACAACGACAGCGCGGGGACGAACGAACGAACGAACCGGTGTGGCATGGCCAAATCCTGAGACGAGATATGACTCGATGAAGGTTTAACCTCTCGATCGGGCGAATAGTAAATTTCCTGGCTGGCCGACATGTCGGCCGTGTAGCCAACGAGGAACGATCGATCCGGATCGTTGGATGGTAGGGGAGATTCGTGGTTCCACTGACCAACATGCTTCGTTTCGATCGTTCCAATCTTTCCTCCTTCCTTTCCACGTTACAGTCTGATTTCAACGTATCCGTTATAATTTTCACGAAATTCCTTGTTTTCGTTAGAGGTGATAATTGTATACGGTAGACTCCCGTGCAACGCGAATTACTAGAGCGATTCCTCGTACAACCTGCGAAATAATAAAACACAGGAGTTCTCCGCGAAAACCAGAATTATGCCAAAACATATACTTTTCTGATTTTTAGAGCGAAAAAAGGACGAAAAAAAGTCGAAAAATTTCGTAAGTAATTTTTTTTTCATTCTGATTCACACCGTAGACACACTCGTACTAATCAAGAATCCTTCGGTTTTTTCATTTCGGATGAACAGAATGGGCGAAATCGCGTCAGCCAGTAGGACACTTTTTTTTTAAAGGGACCGCACTGAATGATATATAATTCAGACAGTTTTGATTAATTTCGCTTGAAAAAAATTGTGAACTTTCTTAAAACATGATTAAATATGTATGCAAAATGCCGATACTGAGAAACTTATACTTTCCTTGCAAAAAAATCCCTAAGAAAGACTAAGAAATGACACTCTAGACTAGAATACCCCCTTAAAAGTCGAGCATTACACTGTTTTCTTCGTCGTTGCCGACTTCCTCTGTTTCACAATTGTTTCTCTTTTTCCTTGATTGTCTCTTTATTACATACATTAACCCTTTAACCTACAACAACGTGTCAGACTCGTGACAGAGATTCTGTCAGAGAAAAATACTTATATTGGTAAGAAAAATTAATTATAATCCTAACTTTCGTTTCAGTTTGCAAGATTAAGGATTCCTAAATGTAATTAATCCGTAACAGATTAGCTTTTGTTACCTGATACAGTGCTGAAACAAAATGGCTGACGCTTATATGCACAGTCAGAGAGGAAATCATAGGTTAAGGGGTTAATAATACGTTCCTTTTTTAAACCAGCAACGTATATGTCACTTTTTCCAAAAACCTGTCTTATCTGATAAAACACAGACGACGAAAGTTAGCACGACAGTAATCACTCGAAACGTGATACTTCAAATTATTCGCGTTACACGGTAGTGTATTTTATTTGTTATTTATCGAATTTAAAGAGACTCGTGTGTACAGTCTGTACGGCGCCGGTTGTTATTGCAGACGGTATATAAAATTTGCATAATCGGTCGCGTGCTCGTTTCTAACGTGTCAAAGTCTGGCAGCGAGAAAAACACGCTATTGTTTCCACAGTACAATTACTCGGGTCGAACAAGAGCGACGATAATCGCGAACCTTTATCCAGACGTCGATTCAAACAACATCTGACAAAAGAAAATCTCGTCTCCCCTTTCGCGAGCTCCCTTTGTGCGCGATTCATCTTTAACGACCCTCTAATCGGTCGATGATTATCGAGCAACACGAAACCACCGCGTGATTTCGTGCTTGAAAAGCAAACAACCAGCTTCTGTAGGTAGTATATAAACCTGCGTTTCGACATTCGACAGGTTTGCAACGTTCCAATCTCTTCTTTTCACGAAACTCAGGTGAGTTCTTCCTTGTTTTCTTATTCTCTGCGAGAGAAAGGGTGTTTATTACGATTCGAGGTATTTCCTCGAAATATTCTGTACGTGTTTTGGTATTTATATGTAATGCAGTGTGTTAGGTAGTTCACGAAACTGTCAACGAGAAAACTAAACGTCAACCGGGGAACGTTTTACGAGGGCGTCGAGCGCGATATCGAGCCATCAACGCGTCATTACGCAGAGAAATAGAGCGAACAGATGGGTTTCCGGTTGTCTTCGTTTTCAGGTCGCATTCGCAGCTCTGGCGTTTTCGTCTTCGCGAGAGGACACGCCGTAGAGTTTCGTGGATTATTTGTTCGCTCGCGTCTTCGATATTACTTCGTAGCGAACAGCGTCGCTGTTAAAAAGCGATTTCCTCTTGCAAACGAATTCGTTTCTCGAGCTTTTCCACTCGTGAAAATGTCTTTCCATTCCACTTCCTTCTCCGTCGTATTTTTAACGTCGTTTCGTTCCTCTCTGACGCTGTCGTATACAGGATGGACCATGTTAAAATGGTCACCTAATTATGTTTTGCAGTTATGGCTGTAGGAGACAATTTTTAGACGTGATTTAAGTGGCATCGAAGGGTGAATAAGATGGAAGAGAAATTTTTAAATTTATAGTTTCAGAAATTAAGGCGGAAGTAGTGCGAGTGAATTTTTAATGCGACAAAGTCACAGTGTGAGGAAATATTCGGAACGCCTGTAGGCGCGAAGGTCACAACGCGGGAAAATATTCGAAACGCCTATAGGCGCGAAGGTCACAGCGCGGGAAAATATTCGAAACGCCTATAGGCGTGAAGGTCACAGCGCGAGCACATTTTTAAGGCATCAATAACAGCGAAAAGGTTAAATATAGATTATAATTTGACTTAAAACTGAATTTTTAATGCGACAAAATCACAGTGTGAGAAAATATTCGAAACGCCTATAGGCGCGAAGGTCACAGCGCGAGCACATTTTTAAGGCATCAATAACAGCGAAAGGGTTAAATATAGATTATAATTTGACTTAAAACTGAATTTTTAATGCGACAAAATCACAGTGTGAGAAAATATTCGAAACGCCTATAGGCGCGAAGGTCACAGCGCGGGAAAATATTCGAAACGCCTATAGGCGCCAAGGGCTCAGCGCGAGCAGATTTTTAAAACGCATATGGGCCTCAAAAATAGTAAAAGGTTTAATCGTGCATAATAATAAGACTTAAAAATGATATTATACTCTAAAATTTTCAATTAAACGTGAGACTTTCTTTCATTTTTTACCATTTTTTCCATTTAAATTACGAATATTTTCGAATTTTCGAATTTTTACTTCTTCGAAACCGTTTAAATTACGAGCAAAAAATCGTCTCGTGCCACCGTATAGCTAGAGAAGACAATCAGACGGCCTGTTCCACGACGTCCCATTCTGTACACAGAAAACTATGTCAATAGGAGCAATTAGATTTTTTTCTATATTACCGCGTTACTTGTACAGGAAAATACGATCAACGAGGATAATTACTGCGCTTCGAACAGCGGTGGATATAATGCGGAAGCGTTTTGTTCGACGATTTCCACTACCGAATCCCTATACGCCACTTTGCCGGCGTATTAATGCGCAATTAAGCGTCATGCAGCGTGCACTCGAGGGAACGAACGAGCAGGCATAAAACGACGGAGGACGACGCGTTTATTCCGTCACGTAGCGAACGGGGAAACGAGCCACGAATCTCGCCGATCCGTCTGCCTGCCTCGCATCAGGCGTGCACTGCGACGTCGTCTTTTGTCACCGCGAAGAGCGAGAGTGCGAGGGAGAGCAGCGGCGCGTTTCCCCGAGATTGAATCGTAATAAACCGGAACGTGACGAATTTTATGAAAGGGACGCGACGCGTCGCGTCGCCCGCGTCCACAATGAACACGACGACGCGTCGTGCGCGTACCATACGTACGTACGCGGCTCAAAGGAATCGCGCGTCGAGCAATTAAGTCTTCGACTGCGTTAACGACGATACTATTCCCCACGTGTTCACTGTTTCGTTTCGTCCGGTGAATTTTTAAGTCCTTCTCGATTCGATGATTGGCACGGTAGTTCTCTGTTGCCATTGCAGTGTTTCCGTGCTCGTTGGGATACAGGGAGAGGGAGGAGAGAAGGGAGAGACAGAGTGTAGAGAGGGAGAGACAAGTCGAGGAAAAAGGATATAGAATGGTAGAAATCCAAGAAAATTAGTTCTAAATTGCTACCAAGCAACGAAGCGAATGATCTATCATGAAGAATCACTGTAACATACTAACAACCTAATCTTTATCTCCTGTGAATTGAAGTTTCACAAAGTCACAGAATCCTTTCCCATAAAATGCAACACAAAAATCTACATAACCCAAAAATAATCCAAGAGAAATAATAATCACGAAGCTACCAATTAATCAAACACACAAGTGTCCTCTCCATCGTCAAACTCAACCATCAAGAAGAACCGCACTCCTCACTTTCATCGTCGTCCTACACCTCCAACCGAACGAAACTCCGCGCACATTTGTCAAGCCCTAAATATTCCCATCCGCCATCGAGTAATATACGCCGTGGAACAAGCGTATCACTGTGTTCCCGGGAACTCCTTCTTCCTCCTCCTCCCCTCTCTCTCCTCCAACCATCCAGCGGAACGATTCCTAAAAACAAATAGCCCGCGTGGTCCACGTTTGATTTACTCCCGTCAATTTGTTCCCGGCCTTATTAAACACGTGCTGTGGCGCGTCGTCCTCTGGGAACACACCCAGCATCGAAAAACCAGCCACCGAAACGGCCCAGGCAAATGATCCAGATGCAACACACCGGGGAAAGGCTACAGAGCGGTTTCAAACTGGATCCAGTAGCCCGCTTTGATCGTGCCGCGTAACAGACGCTGCCTATCCTCGACGTTAATCGAACGAATCAGCGGCGGTGAAACATCACTGACATCACGACCACGACGACGACGAAGACGACGCTACGGACAGAACATTTAACATGCGAGTAACCAGCAGACAGGAATAAACGAGCTGGAGAAGGCTGTCGACGCTTCGTCGTGTGTATATACGCGTTCGCGCAATTAAATCGCCACGCGATTCACCTACGTATCGTGGGTTTCAAGAGATTAGAGAGACTTCGTCGATGTAAGGAGAAGAGATTAGCGGGGTTTGGTTGGTAGGTGTGACGTTGACGATGGAACGGATCTGTTGGCGGAATTAATTAGTAAGGAAAGTGATCTCTGACGGCGGAAAAGTGGCGAAGGCTTTTTCAAAGATTCGAATTGGTTAGAAATTAAAATAGGCGGTTGCAGAGGCGAAATTAATTATTAAGGAAAGTGATCTCTGACTGTGGAAAAATGGCGAAGGCTTCTTCAAAGATTACAAAAGGTTAGAAATGGCGAAGGTTTGTTCAAAGATTCGAATTGGTTAGAAATGAAGACAGGAGATCACAGAGGCGAAATTAATTATTCAGAAAAGTAATCTCTGACGGCGGTATTTTCAAAGATTCGGAAAGGTTAGAAACGAAGATAGGAGGTTACAGAAGACTCGAAACTCTCTTCAGGGATGCCTCAAGCCTCCTACCCTAAGGAATACTCTGCTTAATAAACGGGATAAGCATAGTAATTCAAAATTTTCAAGGAGAGAAAGTGCAGAATACAAGTTTTCCTGGAACATTTCTTCAGAATAAAATAAGAAACGACTCTTGTTCAACGTACTATCACCTTCTCCCTCGTCTCTCCACTCATCTCCCCTCGCCAAAATTCGCCAACGCAACACCGTCGAATTTTTTCGCTAATGGACCGCCGAAAACTCTCAACTGTCGTCGCGTCACTCGCTGTTTTTCTTCAGGTTCGAACGCTGTCAGATCTGTTGGCGAACGGTGAATCGAAGCGAAAGCGAAAGAAAGGCGAATCAGAAGAGGGTGAAACTTCGCTGGGAGAGGTTTGAAATGGAAGGGTAAGACGCATTAGCCGGGAAACACTGGCGGCGCTCTATCGTCTGTCGGCTCTGTACCAGAGCACAGTTAAATAAACCCCGGGAAAATGCATTTCTCCTTGTGTCCCGGATAGTACCGGATGCGGCTGTCATCCCCGCGAGCTCGTGCATCATCTTCCACAGTCTCTGGATCACGTCCTCCTCTTTTCCTCGCCTCTCTCTTCCCACCGTCTTCGATTTTCTTCTTGCCTCTTTGCCTCTTGCCTTCTCTCCCTTTCTCTCCTCCACCTTCCGGTCGAACGACAGCGTTATTAATCCTCCGTCTCCAGCCAGATATTTTCGTTCTCTTCAACGCAGACCTCCTACCTTCGTTTATTTCTCCTAACTAACTAAAACCGAGAGCCTCGCTCTTCGCCTTTCCTCTCCGTTGACGTATCGGTGAATCTGCTCGACTTGCACGCGTGATCAACGTGTAATCGTGTGTGTGATGTTCACACACAGCGTCGTTCTCTCGATGCTGAAGTTCGCTGTTTGAGAGAGGAGGAAGAGTTGAAATTGAGGGAGAGAAAGAAGGCAGTTAAAAATACTTGTCAGCTGTCGTTAGATAATATTTTTAACAGGGAATAGAGGAGGGAAGAGAGTGGTTGTTCTGCTATAGGTGGATTAGGTTAGACGAAGATGGGAAGATTATCTACGCGTGACATTTATTAATAGCCTTTCTATCTTTAAAAGGAAAGATGACACGTCGTCGCGTCAGGTGGACACGCGTGAACTCGAGCGCCTACTAACGAGAGCTAAAAGCTCGTAATTGATTCTCTTCCGGCGCGCGACACGGTAAAAAAGAAACTACCTATTAGCGACGTTCATCGGCTGCCATTAAATTATGGCCTGGTGCAGTAGCTAGTAGGTACCACTGTTCCGGATAACGATGCCGTCGCTTCAAAGCCGTCGCGCAATTTTTTCCATCACCGCGACTCCCCTGTCTGTCTATTTTCTTCGCGCGTTTTCTCTCCTCTCGTTTCTCCCTACCTCTCCGTCTGTGTGCGCGTATGTTGGATGATTATTTTATGCCTGTTGAGAATTATTGTTCGTCGATGGTTTTAGTGTACTTGTTGGAATATTGATTTTAGTGAAAAATGACAGGTGGTTTATAAAGATTGTTTAATGGTGGAAATCTGTAATTTAGTTCACCCTTTCGCTAACGTGGGTGACTGGCGGTAAATTTTTAACCACGGCTGTAAAATTTCTTAGTTTGACCGTATCGTTTTAAAATTGGGTTTATTAAATTATGGTGGAAGGGCGTGGAGAGTAAAATTGAGTATTAAATTAAGGTGGACGTGCACCAGAAGACTCGAATAGTGTAGTGCGAGTAAATTTTCAAAACGCCTATATACATCGTTCAAAATAAGAGTAACCTAGCTTCGCGCATGGGGCGTGCCTAAGGCAAGGCTAGAACCACTAGAACGTCCAAACCCCCCACTTAACCGCCCACGTTTTTCTCCGTCTTACCCTCTGCCTATGCGCAGAACGGACGAAAATCGGTCCGAGAGCGAGGTTACTCTTATTTTGAACGATGTATAGGCGCCAATAGTAATGAAAGGGCTAACACATTCGCTACCACGGTTCTTTTGAAGCATCGCCCAGGATTTATCGAATAAGTTTGACCTACATTCTTAATATCTATGTTTTTCTCAGTTTTATTTTATTATTAATATTACAATATTTTTATTTGATTTTTATTTATTATTAACTGTGCATGTTTTGTGATGTATTGCATGTAGATGGTACCGTTCTGTCATGGGAATTGGTGCGTCACGCACATGTGACGCTGGTAGCGAACGTGTTAATAGGCAGTTAGCGAAGTTAATTAATAGTGAAGTTAGCTTTATGAAAAAATGTTGCGTTAAAAAGTCTTGTGACGCTCCTGAGCGTGGGTTAGTATCACTTGTGCGCTGTAAGGATGAATTCCAACGATATGAATTAGATTTTCTACCTCTTGAAACGAAATTCTTCCGTATATTTCTGTACCGAAGGATCACACGAAGTTTCAGTTTGTCTCGTGTCGAAAGGATGAATGTGACAGAGACGGCTACTCGAAGGGAAGATACCAATTTCACCATTCTTCCGTATATTTCTGTACCGAAGGATCATACGAAGTTTCAGTTTGTCTCGTGTCGAAAGGATGAATGTGACAGAGACGGCTACTCGAAGGGAACAGCGTGTGAACCGATTGCAAACGCGTTTTCAGGCGATTGTTTAACAAACCAGTCCGCTGCGACTGTATCTCACCGATCCTAATTAAGAGGAATGCCTGTCGTACGAGAGAGCCTTCTTACGTCCACTCAGCAATTGTCGGTCCTCCAGGCATTATCTTTAATGAGAAATTGCGTCCAGCCTGGCGATACCTCGTGGAATCCCCGCGAATGGTCACTTAACGACTCTGGCTAACACGGTAACCGCGCTATTAGTCAACGCGAATCTTTCAGACCTAATTAGAACTCGCGTTCCTCTCGTTTCCGGGCAAAAATTCCAATTGTTTCCAGGAAAATTTCTGTCACAGTAATAGGGCGTCGTTGACATTATACTATTCGAGAAAAAAGAGGCATTCCTCGAGTTCCGAAGCTCACTTTTGCTGAGGCTAGGTTAGAGCAGTAAGTTACGGAAGAATGAAATGGAAGAAATTCCTCCAGTTCCAAAATTCACCTTCTTTTCGTTTAGCTTCACTTTTGCTTAATCAAACTACACTTCTTTACTTCTTAGAGTACACAACGCTAATTCCCATTTACTATCTACCAATATCTCCTGAAAAACTAACTTACCATCAAAAAACAAACTCTCAAAGCCTACTTTTGCTAGCAGATCAAAGAAGTTTGAGGTTAGATTAGAGAATAACATGGAAAAAATTCCTCCAGTTCAAAACTCCACCTTATTTCTAAGCTTCTTACGCGTGCGCGTTGGAGCTTCACTTTCCCTTAGTCAGACTATACACTTCTTTACCTCGTCTACCAATATCCCCCGAAAAACTAAGTTCCCATCGAAAAACAAGCTCCCAAAGCCTATCTTTGTTAGCAGATCAAAGAAATTTGAGGTTAGATTAGAGAATAACATGGAAAAAATTCTTCCAGTTCAAAACTCCACCTTATTTCTAAGTTTCTTACGCGTGCGCGTTGGAAGCTTCACTTTCCCTTAGTCAGACTATACACTTCTTTACCTCATCTACCAATATCCCCCGAAAAACTAAGTTCCCATCGAAAAACAAGCTCCCAAAGCCTATCTTTGTTAGCAGATCAAAGAAGTTTAAGGTTAGATTAGAGAATAACATGGAAAAAATTCCTCCAATTCAAAAACCTACCTCCTTACCCCTCATTTCCTTACGCATGTGTTTGAAAGCTTCACTTTCGCTTAGCCAGACTATACACTTTACTTCTGTGAGTACACTACGCTAATTGCCACTTACTACCCACCAATATCCCCCGAAAAACTAACTTGCCATCGAAAAGCAAGCTCCAAATAGCCCGTGAGTTTCGCTCTACCCTAATACGCAGGTAATTCGAAGGGGGATCGAACAGGATGGGACACGGACGTGTTATAATTCACCGTGTCCTTTCGCGGTCTGTCCCATAAACGGGAACACGTCGGTCCTACTCCTCTCTCCGGCACACGAAATTGGGAGAGAGAAGAGCACAACCGGAGAAATTATTAGCCTAATCGCAGGGATTGATGGCGCGACTAGTAATGGCTCGAGCGAACGACCGGCTTTCGAGCTTCCGTGTCACGTTCCTGTCACTCCACGGTGATTATGGAGATGACATTAACGTCCCCCATGGGAGTCAGGTACGTCCGCCACTTCCGGCCATAGGGCGCGTCAATTTTGCGCCAGCGATCGCCAGACACCTTCTGCTACGTGCATCTCACGGGAGCACCGCGAAAGTTTCCCGCGAGTTTCTCTTATTGAATGAGATTTAATCACGGAGACGCGTAGTACGCGACGCGACGCGCCGCAACTCGGCGAAACGTGGCTCGCGTAATGCGAAATCGATGAAACGAAAGTTTTCGTTCGTGGCCTGGCTGTGACGTACCTTTGAGATTTTGCATTTTGATGTATTTTGAAAATGATGAAACTGGAATTATTTTTGTGTGACGTGCGTTCACGTCAAGGTTAGGGTACAGTAATAGACACGCCTGAAGGTTCAGATGTGCTCTTTTACGTGTAAGCCTATTGCGTCAGACCACTAAGTATGCAAAGCCTCGTTTGAAAGGGTTTGTGAAGATAGAGGAACGCCGGAGGAGAAGTGACCTTGACCGGACTATTCATTTGGCTCCTGCTGTAGCGCAGTTTTTAGCCGGTGGCGCTGGTATGTATAGTCGGAGGAAGAAATATCGCGAGGTCGTGAAATATGAAATTTCGTATGGTTTCAAAACTTACATGCTCGAGTATATTAGTGTTGATCAATGGATGCTGCTATTATACTTAATATTTTAACTCATTCTCTACCATTCATCCACTATCCTTTGAATTTTTTTGATTATATTGACATCTATATTTTTATCGATTATACATGATAGTGATCTATTATGAAAATTGCCACGTGACACATATTTAAAGTATTAATTTACTATCTCGCTATATTTCTTCCACAGACTATACAAAGTTCTCGACTGGCTTCATTTCTCAGAGAGAAACGGAACTCCTCGGTGTACGCGATTAAAAACCAGAAAGAATTTTAACCAGTTATTCTTAATTGATGCAACTATTGCACTTATTCAGGACAGAAATAAACGATCGACAGTGCTCGATCATTTTCCTGTGCCAAAAATTCCGCAGAAATAACGCAAGACTCATAAATACTCAGAATACCGAGTCAATTCTAACCGAGACACAGCACTGCCGATAAATAGCGTATATGACACGGCGGGAACGTCGAGAAAAACGTCGCAGGACGAAGAAACCGGCTGGTATCCGCTAATGAGCAAGGTTACCGCTTCGTTTCAGCGATCCACGGCGGCCAGGTGTGTCCGCGGCGCGAGATCGAGGTCGCGTGATTCGCGGAAGGCAATCATTCCCCGGTTCGAAATGAAACGCCGCGGGAAAAACGTTTCCACGAACTACTGGAACGGTTCCGATCGATGCTCGAACGCGATCGTACGCCATGGAAAGGGCATTTCGAATCTACCAGGCTGTGTTAGTCCCTCTGCTTCTACTTCGTTCGACCTACATCCGTTTGTGCGTTCGACTTCTTTGTTACGAAGGAGAAAAACGAAGATACCGGGTGTTCCATTATTCTCCTAAGAAACTTCTCTAAAACGTAGATCCTTTTGAATCTTCGTGAAAAATGTAGAAAAAACATACCAAATTCGATGATCTATTTCTACCCTGTATCATAGCAACCGCAATTTCCCAAGTTTCTACTCCCATATTTCGTATTTTTGCTATTACTTTTTAACAAAGCTTCAAACGACCTACGTTTATCTAACATTTTCTTCTTACCTATACCTGTAGAATATACCGACGAAGTTTTGTCCGAAAAAATTTCGGACACCCGGTATATGACCATTTTAGTTTTTCGTCGAATATTTAGCTGAACGCTGCAGTGCGGTATTGTGAATGGGCTGAACGGTTGCGTAGAGAGTAATCTTGAGAATAAATAATTGAAACGGTACGATTTTCCACTGTGTCGTGATACGGAGGTATTGTTTCATGAATTATTTTCGTGAATCTTTCGGGATTCTTTAGCGAGGTTGCCATAAGTTCGGAGACATTTGTGTTGTTGCTTCACCTAGTGACATTGTCGTGGATAATTGAGGAGAATGTGCAGGAGGATGTTACCGTGGGTAATGAAATATGCAGAAATGTTTGCAAGCTTGGGAAAGTGTCGATGGAAAGGGGAGTGACGAAACGGTATAGGTGGTTGCCCCCCATTGAAGACACCATTCGACTTCCCAAATGACCGGTACAATCGCCCCTTGCAAATGGCAACGATAGCCATCCAATCTCGGCCGACACTCTCGAGAGCTGGAAAGTGGATGGATACGAGGGCCGAAGGACATCGCTCGTGTACGTAACCGGGCCGATTGTTTCGACTGAGCCCGGGCTACTTTCTTCGAGTGCTCGCCAGACGCGATAAATCAATAAACAAATCCCTCTTTCGCGAGGGATTTTCGCCTCGGGAAATCTGCAAGAGTAGCAGCAAGGATTTCAGGGAGGATGTACGTTTTACCATGTCGAGGGTAATTATTGTCGAAATTTCTATTCGAACGAGATTACCTGTGTAGGAGGTGGTCTAATGAACTTTAATCAGGATGTCGTGCACAGTAGTTTATTTCGGACTCTTCGGCGTACGTCTACTATCGAAGCTAAGAACGGACTGTCGTCGAAAGGCAAAGACATATCGCTGGGCCGAACCGATGGGTACTCGGGTCTGGTGTTTGTCACACGCCAAGAGGCGCAGGTCAAGCCATAAACCGTCCCAAAATGCCTACACCTGGTATACCTACACTTTCGTTTTGGAATTTATAATACCTCGACACTTGTACCGTCCGGAATATCGTATTTGCGATACCTTCTCCTTCCCTTGGACGGTGACTTGCATTATCTTACAAAGGAAAGCCTGTCTATTTGACGGGATGACGTGTGGGTAGAATGACTACTCTTTTTTTAAAAATTAACAAATAAATTATATTTCACAATGACGTTAGTCGCGAGGTACGTTTATAATTGCTGGTCTTGAATGATTACTGACTGATTTCGATACCGAACAACACTCTTTGTGGACGTTTAAATGTAACGATGTGTACCTAATGAAATATCAATTTCTTTGCATAAAAAATGAGGAGAATCAGTATATCATATACACTCCAGTGTATGAATTATTAAGAATTTGAATAATTGAATATCGGGGAAATGATTGTTTGCGATTTCAGTGTGCCGTTCGAAGTCGATGATACTAATGAAGCAGTAAGGATAGAAAAATTATCAGTGAAATATTTGTGGCTACTTTCAAATTAACCCTCTCTCTGTAGCCTATCGAAATGTCAATTTCTCTGCATAAAATATGAGGCAAGTCTACACACCACATACACTGTACGTCGATAAATAAATCTGAGAGAAACGTTTGTTGCTGATTTCAACGTGTCCATCAAAGTCCATATCGATAAAATCCCAGTCGACGAAATATTCATGCAACGAATAAGAAAAGCCCAAGAATCTTCTCTGGGAGCAAATGGCGAGAGCAATTTAGCAGCGAAACGAGTAGAACTAAAAATTTCAATAATTAAATGGACCATTTATTTTGAAAGTCCATTTTTAAAAAAAATGAGATATCACATAATTTGTGATTAATTTAGTGTAAACTTTTTATTTATAGAAAGAAAAAGGGACTTGCACCACTTTCAAGATAAACGGTCCAAATATCAGGGAAACGTTTTTCAGTGATAAAATGATAACCAATGAAGTGTTCATCCCTCTCCTTTCAAACACCAAATAAGAAACCCTAAAAACTATTTAGCAGCGAAACGAGTAAAACTAAAAATTTCACTAATTAAAGTCTCGGTTATCCGAAATTCCGTATTATCCGAGGTGCTTTGAACTTAAATAAAATGAAAAAATTACATTATATTTTAGGGTCGATGGGTGTTCATAAATCGTGCAATAAAATCATAAAAAACATTTTCATAATAAATAGTTTCGATCCTTCCCTATTAGTCGAGGTAGGCTCGATCCACGTCACCTCGGATAATCGAAACTCTACTGTACCATCAAACTCCACGTGGATAAAATCCTAATCGACGTAATGTTCATCCCTCTCCCATTGTTGCGTCGTGCGCTTCGAACAAACGGTATGCTCGAGAGTGGTGGCGCAGGATTGTCGGTGGATCTTGGTGTGGGTTGGTTGTTGGTGTGAAGTCGTGGTGACTTAGAGTTTGCACGTACTTTAATATGTTATAAGACAAAGGCTTTATGTCGAAGAGTGACAATTTTATGTGGTGTGTGTTCATTACGTGCTACTTGTCTATTTTCCCTTTTTGACCTGTCTTTTGCCGCGTTGGTGCGCTTATTTATAAATGGGTGTACGGGTACAAGGTGGTGGTTTCGTCAATGAGGACGGGTCTACCCTCTTGGACGGTCCTCCTGCACTCTTGGCAGGGTGGCGGTATGAGGCCCAGGGGTAGCCCGCTCGTAACGAGACTTTGGGCGATCAGAGAGACGCGAAAGGTTTTATGACATGTCACTGTCTATTGAATGTTCACGAGTGCGTAAAGTTATTTTTCTGCAGCCATAAAACGCTTCCTGGGCTTCGTGGCCAATTTGAAAGAAAAAATTAATTAACGCGAAGAAAAAAGGGGGCGCATTCAAAAATAGCGTAAACAGGCGTCCATGTCGTAAACCGAATCCCTAACACCCATGAAACACCGAACAAGGAACCCCGAAAAACCGTCTCTGGGTGCAAACGACGAGAACAATTTAGCAGGGAAACCAGTAGAACACCTGTGAGCAGTTAAATCCACCTGGTATTCGTCCGTTGACGAACCACCAACATGTTGGTAGCAGTGTCGTGGACGTGGAAACAGTGGCAACAACGAGGAGAACGACGACAATGATGATGGCGGCCGTGGCTCGTCGACACGTAACCAGCGGCCGCGGAAAGCCGTATGGCCATGGCGGAATGCTAACGTCCGCATTAATACAAACTCTGCGTAATTAGTAGCAGGCTGGGTACAGGGGACGTTATTCTAATGCGACCACCAGTCACGGCCGTTGCATACAGGCGTCGTTTACTTTCGACACCCTTGGTCACCGACCATCCGCCATCGCTTTTCCTTCACTTTTTTTTTCCTCGGCCTCCTCTTATTTTCGGCCGACACGTTTCGGGAATATTTCTCGCCGGAGGGAGCATACCGCCACCTGGTTGGAAATCATTCGAGAAACGAACATTTTTCCGTGGAGTTTGATCACTCGGGGTAAATGGAAAAATCGATATTGGTTCTCTTCGGGACATTTTTTAAGTTTACCCTGTTGGAGGGTGTCGAGAGAGGAATGGAGGAAAGTTGGAGGAAAGAAGGAATTGTTCGTGTTGAAATTTGAGGAGGGAGTGTTTCAGGATTTTCTAATATAGAGGGTGAACGTGGGAGAATGTATTTATGGCTTCTGCTTTCCTAGGGTGAAGTGTGTTTTGTGCGGAAATCAGTGAAAAACAGAACGAGTGAGAAACGAAATGAGTGAAAAATAAAATGAGTAAGAAGACGCCTTTAACCAACCCGAAACGAAGGCGGTCTCAACCGTTACGGCCCGTTCCGTAACATGTGTAAGAAACAAAATGAGTAAGACACAAAGTGAGTAAAAAGCAAAAGGAATGTAAAGCAATTTTCATTTTTCACTTTTCATATATGTTCAAAGTTTTGATTAATTGTGAAAAAACAACACGTAATGTTTGTAAGTTGTTTATTACAATAAATAACTCCAGTGGAAGGGTGAACTATTGTGGCGGTCCTAAGCGTGGGATTGTAGTTGAACGACGGCACTAGAGTGACTATCTGGTTTCTTGGAGTCCTTAGGCCAGCAAGGGGTGCGATAAACCCGGTCAAGAGACTTTCCCCGCTTACACACCGAGAGAGCACGCGCATGTGCATTCCAACAATATGCTTAAAAATTTGGAGAAATTACCTGTACTTTCCCAATAAAAAGCATTCTGATACCACATCGCAAGCCCAAGAATAAATTTTCCAAAAGGATACAAATGAGTAAAAAACAAAAAGGTGTTCTGTGTGGCAGAATGTAAAGCAATTTTAATTTCTCTATTCATCAAGAGTGCACGGTATTGCTTAATTATTTTTGCAAAGTATGCTTAAAAATTTGTAAAAGTTATCTTTACTTTCATGACAGAAAGAATCCTCATACCGCATCACGTACAATCTTTCCTGGACGCTGTATCACTCTTAGCGCGTACGTACCTACACTTTGTACTACTAGTTGGTTCCGCACACGCGAACTTAATTACGTACAGGGTAGATGAATAAAACTTTCGAGAGCCGAGTGGTTTTTAGTTTAGCGTTGTCGACACGAAAATCTCGACCTCGAATCCGACGTTCTTTCACATACAAAAATGCTACAAGAAAAAAATTCTCAAATCACTACCATCACCCCATACTTAGAACCTACTGTGAGAGTATGGTCGAGCGAGTGTTGGGACTCGCGCCGGTTTATGACCCGCAGACCGAGAGGTCCCAACGCCTTGACACCCCGACGCGCTAAGGTCAGGTAAGGACCCCCAACCTGTGCCAGGGTTTCCCGGAGGCAAGAGAGAGGCGTCAAGGCTCGTATATAAGGACGCGTTGAACAAGAATGGGGGAGATTGTATTAGAACGAATTAGGAAGCGTGTGGTTGATAAGGACGGACCAGAAAGGAACGAGGTGTCAACGACGGACGAATAAATAAATATAGTTTCAACATCTGTTTAAATAGATCCTGGCAAGTATTATTTAGACCAGACAACCCTTACACTACTAAATCAAAAAAACCAAAAACCTCGAAATATACAACATTCTCCAACAATTTCTTCAAGATTCCGTTCCCTTTAAAAACTCACCCTTCAACAATTACGTTTCTTCACCGCTCTCTGTTCCAGCTTCTGGAACGGCGATTTTAATCTCGAAAATCACGAGTAGTAGGAAAAACCGGGGGAGAATCTCGGGAAGACAAGGAGACACCGGCGGGAGAGGGCGAGTGCATGAACGGGGCGAGGTCAGTTTGGAAAGACACGGTCTCTCAAAGGGATTTCATGTTAGCGTTCGACGTCCGTAATGTAACAAGAAGAACCAGGCAGGAGGACAGCAAGACGGTGGGACGGGGTATTCGAGGGAAAGTTTTGATTGAAAGACGAGGACTGGGTCACCTAAGGGACGTCTGACGCGGTGGAGAAAGAGGGTGACTTTTGTCAACGGGTATCTTGGAAAATTGCGCGAGTCGTAAAAAAGTTCCTCGTGGAGGAACTGCATCGGTCCGCGACTTACATTTTTCGAACACGACGACGAGACTCTCTCTCTCTCTCTCTCTCCAGTCTTTCGTTGCTGTCACGCGAAACTGAGATTTCGCCGTGGAAACAGAAAATCTCGACGTGTAGACGGTAGAAGAAAGAAAGACATAGAGAGAGAGAGATTGAAGTAAGGAGCGAGTGGCAAGAAAAACGCCAGAAGGGTGAAAAAAACGCGATCTTGATTCCTCGAGTTTCGCCTTTTTCTTCTTCGAGGAACGTGGAGGATCGCGCGAGTTCTTTCGCTTGTGCTGCTGGAATAAATGAACGATATGTGGAGGAGAGGATGCAGTGAACTCGTTTAACAAGCTCCGGATGCCTGAATTTTTCTCTCCCGCTAGGAGAAAGAAACTAGGCTCCGGTTCGATTCGCGATGTAATTGAGACTGTGATTTGTTTGACAAAAAAGATGATATTATAAAAAAAGAGAAGGCACTTTGCGTCTTTCTACGTTATCGCCGAATAGAGTTCGAAATGGAAGAGATTTCACTTCGGAAAAATTGGAGCACAGTTGAGAGACTGCAATTTTCTCCTGAGGACAAGTACACTCGAAGAAAGAGGAACTCGTGGACCGACAACCGAGGGTTGGCTAGCAACCGGTGATCCTGACGGAAGCAATTTCCGACCGGCATTAATACGTTGCAGATAAGATTGGCAATTCCTCCGGATCTCGGTGGCGACCATTACGCCCGGCGCGATATCATAAAACAGAAGCGATTTTCAATAACGACCGGCGATAATATTGCCAGACAACGAGTCTCAACCTTCCCAATTCTACCTCTGCTCCTCCTTTCCCTCGCTACCCGCTTTTTCCATGCTTAATTCTCGACGTTTCCCTATTTTCGATCAGCAGTCGCGACACTCTTCCAACCTTTCCACTGATTTCTCTAAGAAATCAATCAGAATCGATATTACACACGTAACAGTGAATTGCCTATTTATATGATAGAGAAAGGAAAATATAATCGCTATACCGAGTGGTCTCTTGATATGAAAAATATTTGACACATCGTGGACCGCATACGCTGCGTCCGTGGCAACTTGAATTATTTCGAAGAGTGAATATCGCGAGAGAGAAATATTCTTGTAAAGATCGTTCTTCTAAATTTTTTCAAAGTCGTCAAAGAACACCAAAGAAGTGATGGATACTGTAGTAATCTCAGAAACCTCTTTGAATCATATTATAGGATACAAAAAAAAGAATCGATCGATCCGCTAACGACGGAGTAATCTAAGATGATCACGTTAGTTGTCCATAATGGTCCATCAGTCCACCTCCAGCTTTGAGCAACTTTCCCCCGGTAAAAAGTACAGTTGACCTTGAGGATGAAGCAAGGTTTGTAATTAGGGAAGATCGATCGTGGACCACTCGAAAATTTAATCTCGGCGAGTTGATCAACGCCCGGGCCAGCGTTAAAAGAACTTACTAATTATGCCGCACCTAAAGCCAGCCCACTCCCCTCGGCACCAAGGGGATAAATGAAGATTTAGAGCGGACGGCCCGGGCGAAAACAAACTGGCAGGCGGCTCGTCCTTTCCCCTCCCTCCTTATGTTACAAATTGCGCTTCATTTGACGCACTTAGCGGTAGCGGAGGAGCTTCGAGATTCCTTTTAAGTTGTTTCACGAGAAACAACATATGTATCGTCACCTGTACGCAGATTCGGTGATCTTCACCTCTCGAGAAACTCTCCGCGAGGAAAGTGACTCCTTGGAGTGTTAGTTGCACAATTTAGTACTGAAAAGAAGAAGAAGAAGAGAAAGTAGGACGAAGAAGAAAAAGGATAGCGGGGGAAAAATTTATGGAAAGAAAGGTGAGAAAAAAGAATAACAGCCGGAGGATATAAAATCAGACAAGAAGGCAAACAAAGTAAATTGCCGGGAAGAAACAGAGGGGCGAGGAAGAGCGAGGAGAGGTGGGAAAAACGGACTGAACGGTTAACGACGTTCGTCGAAACGCCGGGGAAGCTCGTTCGAGGCGGTGAAAATTCCAACGGCGATCAATGGAACGCGTAAATTCTCATGGAAGACCGGACAGAGAAAGGTGAGAAAGAGAAGGAGCTAATAACATGTATATCCGAGAAGAACCGGAACGCGTGCACGGCGCAGTGAGAAAAATCGTAAAGATAAATATCAATTTGATAATGTACAGCAAGGAAGAGAGCAGTGTAAAAAACGTTCCGTTCCAGCATTGTTTCACCTGCTCGGCCACGTTGAGACACACGAAAAAACACAGACCGAGAGAGCGAAAGAGAGAGAGAAATGCAAACGGCGGATGAACTGGCGGAAAAAAACGCGTACCTTATCTGCAGGCTGGTACATTTCGAGCATTGTTTGAACGCGGGAGAAGGTGGAAAGGCCTGATAGTCCTGGGTCTGTGTCTGCGTGCTTTTAACGAGCAAACTTTTCTCTACAAATAAATTTCGCAAATCAGCGGAGCCGCTCGACTCCTGAGAAAGAGTCTGACTCTCGTTGCCGCGTATCCTGGAACCCCGGTATCCGCTTTAATCTGGAAGAATAGAACGAACGAACCGTTCCAGAGGACGCGATTGTACGAGCAAATATCCACCTTTAACCGAATGGACAGCGG